>NC_090989.1:213358842-213683842 GCF_041146395.1 Eulemur rufifrons | reverse complement strand
GAAAGAGCGCATTCAGAAACTGAGGCCCAGTGCGATTGGGAGACATCCATAGTCAGTACTTGTTTATTTGTCCAGCTTTACACCATGTAAGTGATGCAGAATCCTTTCCGCCTCTAATAATAACACCACCGTGGCCCTGAGTTAATGGAAAGCTGGAAGGGCCGAATGAGAGCCGGTGCTCAGATCAACCACTGCGGGTCAGACCAGTCCACAGCTGCGGTCGGGCGGGCGGGAGGTGAGGGGGTGGCGTGGAGGAAGGGCAGAGGGAGCCCATCTTAAAATATTTTTGCCTAGTCAACAGATTTAATGCGTGGTGTTTTACCACCGAATTCGTCAACTGGAGAATTTTTAAAAGACTCTGGGAAAACAACCACCTAATTCATATTCTATGGCTTCTAATTGTGCAAGCAGTACATTTTAGAAACCTTTTGTACCGAGGAGTCTTCATTTGTAGAGCATTTCGTTTGCTTATACAGTAGGCAACAGTGCTTAAATAGCGTAATTATTATGTGTTTCTAGTTTGCTTCAAATTTTGATTCAATCAGAATCCCCGAACCTGACAGCCTATAATCAAACAAAGGGAGTGCTCTGGAAGCGAGGGATTAACAGAGGGGAATTAAACTGTCGTTTTGAAACAGCTTAGACCAATATGAAAGCCCATTTAGGAGTCTCTCCATAAATATCCCTTTTGTTTTGTCTAATTGCCGGTTTGAATGTATCAGACTCATCAATGGGATTAGGGTTAATAGATGTTTGGTCACGCAGAACATGCAGAGGAGGAATCTGATACACACACACAAAAATTGCACTTAATGAGCTTAGCAAATGTTTGCCATATTTTTAATGAACCCTGGGGCTGTCATTTAGAAATGCTTAGCAACGGCTTTTCCATCCTTGAAAATAGAGCAACTGAAGGACATTAACACTATGTACACCGTAAATAAGAGGAGCTATTTAAAGACACCAGCCAGGAGGAGGGAATGATGATATTTTTCTGTCCGAGAGCCAGTGATACTTAACACTCTGGGTGTGGGTTCAATATGTGACAACATAGCCGGGTGGTTCAAGTTTCCCGAAGGGCACTGCGGGGCGTGAGGTTTCTTGCGAAGGGTCAAGTAACCGTTTATTTTTTTCTGAAGTTAAACCTGTTTAGGATCGAATCTCCCACCTTCCCACTCCAGGCCCTGCTTCTGTTTTCGCACCTTCCTCCTGCCCTTTTCCAAGTGTCCGTGGAGAGGCTTTCTGAAGAGGAGGTTTTGCGTTTGCTGCTGCTTCCCCAAACCCAAAGCTGCCCTGGCCGCAAGGCCGGCTGCCGGCAGCTCAGCCAGGCGAGGCCGGAGTGGCGAGCTCCTGGGATTGATTACTCGGAAGATTGAATGATCCATCTTTGGAGCCCTTGGGATTTGGCTCCGAAACCAATGCAGTCGGCAGTAACGGGGCCTTATTGAAAGAGGCCATGCGGCGCGTGCTCTCAGAGCACAGAGTGAGCCTAAAGGAATCAGGTTTTCCTTGGGGAAGCTTTGATTTGATAGAGCACGAAATGCAAGTCCAATGGATTATAGTTAGAGCAAATGAAGAATATCTTAGACCCTTAGTTTTCTACAGAGCCAGTTGATTTCAAGGACTTCCTGCTCCCTGCCATCTCTCCTCTAGCCCTGCCCCTCAAGGAGGCAAAAATAGACACCACCTCATTAAAAAAATATATTATGAACTACACACAGCTACCTTTCAGCTTTGCTGGGAAATGAACAACCCTCCTGTGATAGCAGCTGTACTTTTGTGTTGAATGATGGGGTCATAATTCTTATTAGGAAAGAACTAAAAAAAGGCTGTTTCTGGTATTGTTCGGGAGCTTTAGAAAGCGTGCGAAATTATAAAGTTTTCTTTCGAGGGGAGTAGAATGCAGAAAATCAGCATCCTGGGAGAAAAGGACCTGTGTATTTTGTTCTTATTGTGGTGCTGCTGGTGACGGTGGTGGTGGGGTGTGTGTGTGTGTGTGTGTGTGTGTGTGTGTTTATGTATTTTGTTAGTCATTTGTCATCAAGTGTTCCTTGCCCTCAAGCAACTATTAGAATGCCTGGTTTGATGAATGAAGCTAGAGATATTACCAAAGGCTTTATGGCTTTGTAGTTTAAAAACATTGTCAGTAATAAGCTGTTTTTCTTTTAGAAGTGTCTGAATTCTTGGCACCCAAACCAGTGGATCAGATGAGTTCCAGAAAATCATTTGTTAAATGAATCCCTTAGGAAATACGTCCACAACCCAAACACCTACGGAATCTAGATTGGTCATGTAATTGAATGACTCTAGCTGGATGAAGTATTAAGGAATGGTGGGAACTGCAGCAAACTGAAAACCACACTCGTCCCATCTGAAGAGGGCAATGACTACTTGGTTGAACGCTCTGCTCTTTAAACTCTCAATCCAACTTTACCTCTTCCTTCTTAACTTTCCTACCTTCTTGATTGCTGTACTTGATTTTGACCTTGATACCCGTGGCTTACTGACTCTGTCTTAATCTTTAGGCTTTAAGACACCAGCTACATTTTCCCTCCATTCCTCTGATTGCTATCCTCCAGCCAGGTCTCAGGTGAATGAAAGAATGAATGAGCAAATGAATGAATGTTCTACTTTTGTTTAGCACTAGCACTAGCGTATGTGAGACCTTTTCCTTCCTTCCTCCTTCCGTTCTCCCTTCCTTTCCGCGTGTATAAAGATAAGCATAAAGTAACTTCTGCATTGTAGACACTACCTGATCTAGAGAGAGAGTGGTGCAAAGACATTTATTCATACATGCGGTTGTAACACGGCGGGCAGGTGCTCCAGCTGCAGCACGCACAGAGGCCTCAGGGAGAAGAAAGCAGAAGTCCCTAGTGCTGCTCACAGAGGACTTTTGCGTGTAAGTTGTGTGTAGGTGTTTGCTAGGCAGACAGTGCTGAGAAGAATACTCCATATAACTAGACAGCTTGGCCAAAGGCACAGGGGTGTGAGAGTATGTACGGCTTGCTTGGAAAGTAACACCCATTGCTATAGACTGGGGGAATTGCAGGCAGGAGACTAGAGAGGTGGACACGAATTAAAGCCTAAGGGTTGGACTTTATCTGACTGGTACTGAGAATCATTGCAGGGTTTGCAGTTTTTGTGTCATATTCTCAGCCCACCCAGACTAGCCTAGACCAGACAAAGCTCTCTGACCGTCTTTCTGAATACTTTCTTTTTCAAGGATGCACTCGAGGGATTGGCCATTTAAAGGATGCCGTTTAAGGGATACCAACTCATCGAAGACAATGTTTTTACTTTTGTTATTTCCAAAAATATTTTTTCTGGGAATGGTCAATTGTCCTGCCAATGAGAATCGATCCAAAGTACTTTGAACACCTACTAAGGACATGGCAATATGCTATGTAAGGTGGAATTACAGAGGCTATGGCATCACCCTCTTTTCTTAAAGAGTTTATAATCTCTCAGGAACAGTGATAGGGCTACTTAAAAAAGAGTAGGGGAAACTTTGGGGAAAAAAATCCATATTTTTACACAAAACACAAGAAAATGCCTCAGTTGCTTGTGACTTTTCAATTCTAAAATCAGAGATTTTCTTAGCTAAGACATGTGAGGTCCAACCAGTATTTTCTTACATATATAAAAAAGTAAAACATTGCAAAATTTAAATCATAAGTTCTCTTTGGGAGTGGAGTGAGGAAGAACTGGGTAGAGTTCTTAGGCTAGTCGGGGTAGGCTGAGGTTAGGTTCTTCAGGGTATGGAGCTAGCTGTGCTTATTAACTTCATAAATTAAAGTATCACTGTGTATCTTTGACTGTCTCAGAAATTTAATAAGCAATTTTAATATAAGGCCAGAATTACAGGGGAAAAAAGCTAGATTGCCATTGTGCTTGTCTTCCAGAGGACTTAAATGCCTTATAAATATGATAAAACTAGGAAAGGTGAATATTTTAAAACCTAGCACTTTTATTAATTTTATCTGTTCCTGAGTTTCTTTAAGACTGATTTTATTTTTTTAAATTAAAAAAATTTTAAAAATTATAGTAAAATACACATAGCACAGAATTTATCATCTGAATCATTTTTAAGTGTACAGGCCTCATTTGCTTCAAAGTAAGGGAAAAATCTTATTGCCCCAAACTGTTCCTTGGAGACAGTCATTTTTAAATGTTTATATTTAGTTTGCAAAATGAAAAAAGTCCTTTTTCTTATAAAGTCCAACGAGGGCAAAATTGGAGCTTTACAGTAAAAAATAACACATTAGCTTTGGACTCCTTGCTAAGAGGGTCAGAACAAAGGCCGTGGCTGTAAAGTGCCCAACCATTGTGAAATGAGACCGCCATGCCCACGAGGAACGGGCGGGAGGGGAGCAAAGGTTTATGGCTGACTGGTTCAGTTTTGCTCTCGCTGATCTATGGCCACTGATCTGTTTGGGTCTTTTCGAGGGAGGGGGAGGGGGTAGTATTTGGGTTATTTATTCTGACAGCAGGCTAGATGCTATTTCCATCTGCCTTGGAGTATTTGAGGAGATAAATGTCTGCCACATCCTGATGAATGGTCTCAATGGTTCATTGCCAGAGAAACTGAGTTATGGCTCCTATATTTTATTTAAGAGAAAACTTCAGCCGTATCCGAAGTATGCACTGCAGCCTTCCATGTGAGCAGGACAGCATAGTGTTTTTCTGTTTAAAAGACAAGGTTTGCACAGTTGCACCTTAGGGGGACGGTAAGGTAGGGGATAGGTAAAAAGCACTCTGTAATTCAAGCTAGTAAATTCAGCATCATCAGTTTAAAATACAGAAAATAATCTAGAAAACAGAATGTAACAATTCTATGTCTGGGCTGAGTTTAAAATCATCTTTATCTTTGCACTCACAGCCAGTTAAAATCATTTCAGAGCACATTATTTTTTAAGAATAACAAAGGGAAACATATGAATCTAAATGCTACCAAGAGTATCACAAGATATTTATTTTCTGAGATATGAAAAACATACAACTTTTTGGCACATACACCAATTATATGTATCAGTGGATTGAATGAAAATTTATTCTAGACACCAGCTGATTTTCAGATAACAAGCGACAAGGGGATTATGATTGTAAATAGGTTTTTCCTAATCTAGTATTATACAGACACATATATAGCCTGTATTCATCACTTACTGACATGTGAGCACCTACGTATGTTGAATGGCTTGTACCAGTGGGGCAGAGTGTCTGTTGCATGGAAAGAAGGGAAATGTCTCAGGGTGACAGAGCACAGCGCAAAGTGTGAAATCGGTACCTCCAGGGAGCATGTGCCATCACCAAAACCTTTGGACTAACAGACAAAATAGGGAGGAAAGACCAGAGAATTTTTGTATTCTTGTTAGCAAAGAAATGAGGAAAGACCAGAACTCACTCACCTAGGATTTAATCAAGTTTCTGAGTGAGTCCGTATTTGCCAAACTGCACATTTTCTGCTTGTTTGAGCACTGGGGCCATACTTTATGAAAAAGCTAATATATGAGTCAAAATAAAAAAAAAATACTCAGATAAAATACATCAGAGTAAATGCTAATTACAGGTGGAGCCCAGGCATGGTCTAGCTAGCTCCTCCTTGGGGGATGGTCTGGGGAGGAAGTTTGGGAAGTTTTGTGCCACAGACCAAAGGCTAAGACATGGGGAAAAGACTTTGAGCTATGAGCAAAAGAGTTCAGCTAAGTTTGTGTTCAAGAGAACTGCTAGGTACGATGATCAGTGGTTGTTTCCCGGGCTGACTTTGGTCAGTAGCAGACCCGTGCTGCCTCGCCTAATTGAAACACACAGAACTCGATTGTTACTGAAAAAAACGAGGGAAGTAGGTGCTTAACCTCTCAGCGTTCTATGTGAGTTGGTGTGAGGTTGCAGTACTCGCAGCAGCATGCTGCTCCACCCAGGGTGTGTGTGTGTGTGTGTGTGTGTGTGTGTGTGTAAAGTTTCCCATAATTATGACTTTTCCTATAAACTTGAGACTGGTGAAAAAAATATATAACCTCAGAATTACTTGCCCTTATCCTAAGATGATGGGACAGTATAACCTGGAACTGAATCAGGAACCCAGTTCGTGTAATAATCAACCTAAATGGAAAATGCCTAATTATGAATCACATGTGACCTCCCCCAAGAAACCTTCTCTGACACCTTCAACCACCTTGCCCCATCTTGAATGTTGCTGCTTTCTCCTATTTTCAAAATATTTTGTGAATGCCTCTAACATTGTACTGTCCAGATAATAGCTTGTTTGACTTTTCAACTAGACTGTGAATTTCTCAAAATCATTTGCATTCCACAGCATCGAACATACTGAGCACCTAGTAGGTGTTCATTTAATGTTGAATGTTGGATGTCTATAAAGAAATCCCTCTGAAGTTCAAATGAAAAATTTATTGTTTCCACTCCCCTACCCCCACCAAGATTGATGTTTCCTAAATTGGTATAAAAGGGTTATTCCAAAGTAGAGATGAAAAAGTAAAGGAAATCATATTTATTAAGCTGGTATATATTTCTGCTTGATGAGTGATAGAAAATGGGATATACTACAGGAGTCACCGACTATAGAATTCTGCTAATTCTGACTGGTAAGGACTTGGAATCTGGACTCATTTGTCCATTTGACCAATTCAACTCTCAAAGAAAGGCTTGGAATAACCTCAATTCAGGCAAGGCAGAATGGACAAACCCCATGGTCTTAAAGAAAAGCAGGAATAGTGAAGGCGGCAGGTATCCCTGGGTTCAAATCCTGACATCAACATTTACTAACTCAGGGATTTTGGATAATGAGAATAATATGACCAATCTTGCACAGTATTTTAAATGTTCAAAAGGAAAATGGATGTCAGAATATTAGTTCCCTACCACCCACCATATCTCAGAAGGTGGTTTGGAATGCGTCACATGCTCTGAGTGTTGCACAAATCATCCTTCTCTGTTCCACCAAGACCCCATTCTGCAAAGCAGAGCCTGTGAGAATTTGCAGGGAGACTTAGCAGTCCTTCTACATCAACGATGTCATTACAATTAATGAAGTTTCATTTCTCCATGACATAACACATATATTTCTCCAGTGCCCCTCCCCCAAGCAATATAAATTAAATCTGAAATAATAGACTAAAGAAAGGTTCCCTTTCTAGAGAACTGAGATGCATTTTCTCTTACTTCAATCAACACCACTCTTTTCAGACTTGCCGATTAGCCTCTCTAGAACCACGCTTACTCCAGGGAAGAAGAAGATGGATCTTGTTGGAGAGATCCAGCTGCATCTTTGAACTAGATCCTTGTTGCCTGGATTGTGGCAGCAACTCCTCAGGATTAAAAGACACAAAATTTGAATATTTTAGAATATGAGGCCCAAATGCATCATGGGTAATGTTGCTTTACATCTTTCCTATGAATTAGTACAGATTTTAAAAAGAAACTGTAAGTATGGCAACAGTGGTAAAGTAGAATTTGCTATAACTTTCCAATTGCTGCTAGTTTCAAGAGTCAATTCACAACATCTTTCCCTATTTTTTGGTGGTTTTATTTTGTGGCTCTTTGCTTTTCTGCTTATAAGATCACATGGATAGACACTAATCTGTACTTAGCTTCATCTATATTTGACATTTTGTGCATGTAAATGATTACATAAGTCGAATGCAAATGTATCTCACCACACCCTTTCAGTACCATAAACTTAAGAAAATAATCTTCTTAATTTATATACATGTGGGTTTAGGAATATCTCTGCTCTCATTCTTGTTTTTGTCTGTCATAAGATCAATGATGCATCAAAAATCACAATAAGTATTTATAAAGGGAGCAGATAGGATCCACTCGGTTTTATGCCAGTTTTTTTTAAAAGTGTAGTTTGTCAACATCAATTTAAATTCAACTTTGATTTACTAACTCATCAAGGGTTGGTTACAATTTCAGTTTGAGTAATGCTAACATAGAAAAAAGTTGGAGCCAGGCCAGCAAAATCTGAGTGCCAAGGGACCACACCTAATTATTGTGACCCAACCGGAGATGTGACGCCTTGTCTGTTGAAACCAGCTAAAGTGAGGCGGAAGACTGCCAGGGAGAGGGCATGCCAGTTTGGCCTTACATGCCCTAAACTTGCTGTCTAGGTTGATTAGTGGAAAGAACATGGGCTTTGTAGACAAACCTCAGATTGAATTCTGGCTGTTGCACTTATAACCTTGAGGCCTTGAGCATATTACTTACCCTCCCTGAGTCTCAGTTTCCTTTCCCATAAAACAGGGATTATACCTTCCCTGCAGTGCTGTTTGTAAAGATGAAATGAAATACAATAACTCATGTCTGATCACTGGGCCAGCACGCGGTGGCTACTCCAGAACTATTCTTTCCTTTACTCCTTTTTCATCCTCAGTAGGTCAAACTAATGCTGGGCATTTCTGTAGCAAATTATTGAAAATAGCAACTTCTATATAATGATGCTGACATTCACTAGGTCTTTAGTGCCGTGAACAGGGATATTTATGAAAGTTATAGAGGGAGTCTATGAATTAGAGCAGAATCCTTTCTTATAATATTCTTCTCATTTTTCTCCTTTTTAGACAAGAGAAGGAAATCTTAGCCCATGGAAAAGAAATTTGTTATGATTCCCCTTCTTCTCTCTTATTTTTGTTTTATTCATTTGTGAATTTATTTTATGTTAATTTAATTTTTTTTTTTTTTTTGGCAGAATAGAGAACTTGAATCAGAGCTTTAGAGAACACAACAAATTTGCTGTCTTCATTCTCCACCCTTGCTAGGTTCCTCGAGGCAGATCTCCTCTGTGATGGTCTCCTGTGAATCAAGTAGGGGGATGTGGTTGCACTGGTCAGCATGTAAAATCACATGCTGTTCGTATAGAACGCGATGTGCACAGTACCAGTGTAACTTGACATCGTGGCCCCTTAACACCTGTTTCCATAGCTACACTGTAATCCAGACATTTGAGAGGCAGGCTTGCTTCTGCCAGGCCTGTCATTCCAGGGAAATAAATTAAGAAAGCTGATGACAAGGCCTGGATTATACAATTTCTTTAAAGTACAAAGCAGACCTGAAATCTAACCAGGAGCGAACAGAGTTCAAATAAAATGGATAAAATCCATTTCCGGTAACCTTTGTAAGAAAATTTGAATGCAGCCTCCTTTACACATTTTGTTCCCCAATTCCCAGAAGCAGCATCATATGTTACACCTGGCAGTGGTATTTGTAGCACCATATTTTTCTTATTTTTAAGCGTTGATACCATATTTTTTCTAAGTGAAAGTTTGGAAAAAATAAACAGATGGGAAGATACTGGTGGAGGGGGGACATGGAACAGAGAGAGGGAAAGAGAGAAAGATGTAGTTAGGCAAGTGCTAAAGGGCAGAGCGTCAGTCCCAGACACTGAGATATTTGCATATTCACAATATGTTTCTGGCCCAGAGCACGTTTTCCTGGCGTTCTGTATGTATTTCTAGGTCTCTATATTTATCCATGTCCCTGGCTACATATGTAAGGCTAAGTTTAGAGTTGGTGTGTTTGCTGGATGCTTTGCAGTGGTACTTGAAGAATTTCATGTTAAATACGCACTGGCAGCAAGAATGAGCTGCTCTCACATAGGAGGGGAAACTGAGGTGGGGGTGGGAGCCTCAGCCACGGTTCTGCGGCCTGGCAGCCAGCTGCAGACAGGGCCTTTCAACACTATTTTCATCAAGTGTTTCTGAGCCAGTTCATTTATTTTTGGATTCCCCTTAATTCCAAATAAAAGCAGGTGATACTGAAATCAGACTATGCCACACGAGAACAACTACTTTCCTCCAAAGGATCCTGGTCAAGCTATTTTTAACTTCATGTTCGTAGTGAAATTTAGGGTTGGATAACTCTAGTGGGAATTCAGGTAATGCCTACTTGCTTGAGTGGTATTTATTCACTTATTTATTTATCAAAATAAATGCGTGGTATTTATTCATTTATTTATTTTGATAAATACATAGAGGAGAGGGTTGCTTTGGAAGCGAAGAAGGTATGCAGAGAATGAGATACAAGAAGGAATTCTTACAGGAAAATGTGCTCTCCTAGGGATGCAGCACTAGCCGTCACGGGAATGTGCTTGTCATTAGTTGCTTTATTTTTGTGTTTTTTTTCTTCATGTTCACGGTCATCATTCAGCGCCCCTGGCCTAGGTGACAACGATCACCTAGCCTGATTGTTATTTTTGGCATCATCTATAAAATTTACTTCTGGCTCAATATATTTAAAAAAAATTTGTTGGAGTATGTACAACATTAAACATTACCTTTTAGTGGTGTTCTGAATCCAGTATGTTATTAAAAACTTCTTTACAAAGAAAAATTTGCCAGTGAATTTGCTTCCAGTTAGGCACATTTATCTTTTTCTAGATTGAAGACAAAAGATAAAAATTATGAAGTAGAATTACAAACACATGAAAATTGAAAAAATTCACCTATTATTGGCTCGAGGGGTTATGTGTATATGTGTGTGTATGTGTATACATATGCATGTATGCGTAGTATACACACATTTATTTTTTTGTTCATATTAAAGTTTTATTAGCTGCAACAATCTTTAAGCAATATGATGGTGATAATATTTTGAAAATTTATTGTTGTGTTTTAGTCCTTTACCTTTGCAGTTATAAGCTCCTAATCCTGTTTCACTCAAACCATCTGTCTGCACAAGGGCTGTGGATAGAAGGAGATGGATGATATTCAATATGCAGACAAGGACTACTCGGTGAGACAAAAACTTGTAAGGCAAGCTATTGATCTGAAAAAGGATTTTCCCTTCCAGTGTCGTGAAGATACTTCCCGTTAGTCCATGACAGGCTGACCTGCCTTAGGTAGTGAACTTTTGGTATAGTGGATGTGTAAGTAATGTGATCCCCTTTCTGTACTTGGGCAATGGAAGGAAGGAGAAGAGAAAGAGACAAAGAAGAGACAAGTGAAGGTAAGTGGGTTCTGATTTTCACTTTTCCAGGCTTTCCTCCAACCTCATCTTGCAGGCTGTCCCATGCATTCTGAATCTGAGGTGCTACCATGTCAAAGTAATCATGGTGGCAGAAGATGTTCTGAGGGTCCCCAAGACCACCTCTAGCCTTGATGATGTGCTAGAAGGACTCCCAGGGCTCAGCATCTATTCATACTAATGGTTATGATTTATTACAGTGAAAGGATATAAAGTAAAATCAGCAAAGAGGAAAAGCTCTGGGATAAGGTCTGGAGGAAGAAGCTACAAGCTTCTAAGAGTCCTTTCCTGGTGGAGTCACATCAGATGCACTTGATTCTCCCAGCAAAGAGGTGTGACAACATATGTAAAATGTTGTCTACCAGGAAGCTCATTAGAGACTCAGTGCCCAGAGTTTTTACTGGGAGCTGATCATGAAACCGCCTTCTTCCTGGCAGGTGCCAACATTCCGGGCTCCCAGAAGGAAAGCAGGTATCTGCCATCAACCACATTTTTTGCACAAATAGATGAGACAGTGACCTATTCTTATTAGTTAGTATGGTGGGAGCCCTCCCCAAACCCAAGTCCCAGATGTCAGCCATGGGCCAACCTTGCAAGCCTAAGGACAGCAGTCTCAGACTTGCTGTGATGTTTTACTGCATAGACGGTAATCAAGCAGAGACATTATGAAGCTAGACTTTCCTGGCATCCTTCAGTTCTCAGGTGGTGTGAGTGCTGCATTAAAAGACCAGGGGACTTCCATGGGGTCCACTGTGCAAGGGGGTGGGTGATTGCATAGGGTTCACTTGGCCAGATGGAGGACTCAGCAGAGTCAGGCTCTGCAGCCAGCAGGAGTAAGGGTGTCATGGTTCAGCCCATGGCTGGACTTTGAAATGTTGCCCCAGTTTTTGGGTTCCTGGCTTGGAGGAATCACAAGCCTTAGTCCACATGATGGAGAGAGATGACAGACACTCAGCAAGTATTCGTGAAGAATTTATTGCGAGTAAAGTTTAAGGGTGCAAAGCGAAAGTACATTTCCTAAGGGAAAATGGGTCTGTCTCTGTGAGTGGAGAAGACCCTGTCTACTTCTATGTTTTTCTTTTTATATGCTAGTACTTTATGTTTAGGCAAAGGTTAGTTATAATTAGGACTGAATTCCTTTCTATGTTTGGACATGACTTAAAGGTAATGTTATACATACTGTGGGGAAAGTTCCATTTCCATTCTCTGATTGGTGGTCAGTGTTCCATGGCCTAATTACCCCATTCTTTAAGACTGAAATAACCATTCCCTCTTTATTTTTCTGCAACCATTTCCTCCTTATTGTTTTTCTATAATTGTTTTCTCCTTTCTGTTTTTCTGATTTGCATTACCTCTCACTTGTTTTTCTGTCCCTAACAAGGGGAGGCCAACTTGTCCAGGGAACACCATCCAGAACATTTCCCAGGGCAAAGAATGGGCCATAAGTTCATTAGACAGAAAACAGCACCCAAGGCCAGTGGGAGGCATGATGACCAGGCAGACAAGGGACATTCCTCCAGGAGGTAAACATCCAAGGGCTAGCACAAGCCCAGAGGCCCCTTTCTCTCAATGTCAAGGCAACACATAAGGAACCTTTCTCTTCCCATGCCCTCAGGTTCTCTCTTTGGAAGATAAACAGAGACGGGGAGAGAGCAACTGAACATTACCAGTGGGCTGTTTAGTTTATGGATCATTGGTTTAAGCTAGATTGTATGAGGTCTGTCCAGAAAGTATCCAGCCATATGATATGAAAAATAGAGACATTTACTGAAGATACAAGATGCAAGAAACATTGTACATTGAACAATGACCCCTCAGTCCTCTTCAAAGTAGGCACCTTGGGACCTCACAACAGTTCTCCCAGTGTCTCTTAACCTAACCCATACATGGTCAACAGTCTCGGGTGTTCTGCTTGTTGCAGGCCTTTCAGAACATGGATCACTTTCAGTGGATTCTTGACCATCTTTGAAGCATTTGTGCCACATTTTTATTTGCGCTGCACTCATTGCATCATCCCTGAAAGCCTGAATCATCCAAGTAGTTTTCGCAGAGAAATGTTCAAGCTTAACTCAAAATTTGAGGCAGATTCGTTGCTCTACTCGCTCTGTCATTTTGAATTCAACGGCCATACAGTACACATGCTCACTCAACGGCATCTTGAGCCCTAATGACTGGTACGGTGAGTTGTCCTTGTTCACACATGTGCATTCCAATCCACTCTCCTTGAGTACCAGGTTACATCAATGTCACACAAACCATTCTCATTATATTAACAGTGGCTGGATACTTTCTGGACAGACCGAGTATATTCAATACATTTTTTTCCCCTAGTCACCAGTGGGTAGGCATTTGGGGAGCAAATCCAGATTAGAGGCTGAATAAAGACATTACATTTTCCCCTACATCTGCATTATAATATGACTTAAACACTGTGTTACTACATTAGTCATTTTTATTTAATTTGTGAGAAATGGTATTATTTTATGGTCCAAAGACATTTGCCATTTCACTACCCAAAAACTCTTTTCCCCTTCTAGATACCTTTTAAAACTGAGACTATGTTGCCACTAGGTGATGGTACTTTCCAATGTGCTTAAGATTCAAAATCCAAGATACATCTCAAATATAAGGCTCTTTTAACGCCAGGCAAAGTAAGCAATATGGGATAGATAGTTTTCAAAGACGGCCACCAACAATCCCTTACCTCTCTCTGTGGGCGTGCTGATCCATCCATTTCTCCTCTCTTTAAATCTGGGCTGGACTCTGTGATTTGCTGTGATTGACAGAATGCAGCAGAAATCACACTGTACCAGTTCTGGGCCTAGTCTTTACAAAGCCTGACAGCTTCCTTTTTTTTCCTTGGGAAGTTTGCTGCCGTGGGAGAAACCCCACTACTCCTGAGACCTGCAGGCTGTGAATGTGTCCAGCTGGGCATGTGGCAGGGCCATGGGAAGAGCACTTGGAAAGCCCACCAACAGGAAGATTGAGGGCCCAGACCCATGACCCCAGTGAGCTACCCAGCCGATTCCTAATCCTTTCCATCATCCCAGCTAAGACCCCAGAGGTCATATAGCAGAGACACTCCTGCTGTCCAAATTCCTGATCTACAGATTCACAAGCAGGTGAAATGGTTGTTATTTTAGATCACTACATTTTGGGGTAGCTCATTATGCAAGAAATAGATAACTGGAGCACAGAAATTAGCATGGTATTTGCTGACAAAACTAAAAAGGAAATCTTCTAAAAAAATCAACACAAATATTCTTTACCACCTAGTTTTAACTCAGAATCTTGGAGCCAAATTATCCTCCAAATAGCCTAAGGTTACCAAATCTTTAAGTCATTTGACATTAACATGTTTTAGGGCTTTTGACAGTACAGAGCAAGGAACATTAAAAATTTAGCATCTGTTTTTTTCAAGTAGAAAGTAGAAAACTTGCATTAATTCTGCTACTCAGAAATCATTACCAGTATTAAGTGCTTTAGTTAATTGGTTACTGCTTTTTGCCTAAGAAAACATTTTTTACTCTTTATTACATAATGTTTCAAAAATATATAGAATAGGACATTAGTATAATGCACCTCTCCCATGTATCCTTCAGCCAATTTCAACAATTATCAGCATTCAGTCATTTATTTTTTCCCGAGGAATCAATCTTATGATCATCCTTTCTCACGAGTAGATTTCCTTCTGGGCACTTTTATCTGAACCACATGACACAGATTGGAAGAGAAGGAGGAAAAGGAGAAGAGCAGTAGAAGAAGAATAAGACTTGAGGATCCCTTTCCATTCTCTTTAATCAGAAGACTTATTTTTCACTTAGCACTCTAGTTAGTGCATTGAGGAATATTGACTCCAAAACTGAAATAAAGTGATTAGCCTTAGTAAATCCCTAGCAATAGCTGCAGTTGAGACTTTAATAAGTGCCTCTGATATAAACACTTCCAGAAACCATTTTCTCAAAGGGCGTCCTCTTCCAGAAAGGTTTAAACAAAATTTAAACAAGATTTTGAACATAGATTTACTGTTCATGACAAAAGCTGTGGCTTAAAATGTTTTACAAGTTGCTGTGGGTTTTTGAGTGAGGACATAGTGTGTGTTATGCATTAGCTGTTTAATGTGTTCAGTCGTTCAATCCAAAATTGCTTGGAAGGTTTAAACGTTGGCAGCCATGAAAACAAACACGAGTCCATGTTCCCAGCGCCTAAAAGAAATCAAAGCAAACCTAATCATTTTCTTTCATATGACTAATAAAGATGTGAAGAACCAAGCTTCAGTTTTACATTTAAGCAGTAATCTTCTTAATTACCTCTGGGTTACAAAATGTAATGCTATGTTTCTTCTCCATGGTTGTAAAATGAAAACTGAACTTTTATGTATTCCTGGTTCTGTATCATGTGACCGTGGTGGGGCTCGGGAAAATTAGGCAATGGTCCAAAAGGAAATTTAATAGATACCCTCTTTCTCTTTCTTTTCTTTCTTTCTTTTTTTTTTTTTTTTTGAGTGGGGAGGGGTGAGAATTTGTGTTAGAATTTGTCTTAGAGTCAGAATTTTCTCTTTCAGCGTGTAGATGTGTGGCGGGACAGAATGGAAGTTTAGAAGATTGGGTGAATGTTAAGTAGATAAAATAGGAATTTGCTGATAGAAGGCTGCTCAGCATTTATGCAAGCCTAATGGTTTTGGGAAACTTTTTGTAAGACTGAACTGATATTGCTTGTTACCAAAAACGATGTTAGACTTTGAAGGTTGAGACGTAGATAATTGTTTTAGAGATATTTCCATTGAGGTAAATTAATCATATGTTACATAACATCATCATATGTTACTTTTCAAAGGTTCTTTATTATTTATTTATTTATTTTTTGAGACAGAGTCTCACTCTCTTGCCTGGGCTAGAGTGCTGTGGCATCAGCCTAGCTCACAGCAACCTCAAACTCCTGGGCTCAAGTGATCCTCCTGCCACAGCCTCCTGAGTAGCTGGGACTACAAACATGTGACACCACGCCTGGCTAATTTTTTCTATATATTTTTAGTTGTCCAGATAATTTTTTTCTATTTTTTTAGTAGAGACGAGGTCTTGCTCTTGCTCAGGCTGGTCTCGAACTCCTGAGCTCAAATGATACTCCTGCCTTGGCCTCCCAGAGTGCTAGGAAGTTCTTTAAAATATTTTATTCTCTTGGGAACACAAAGAGGACCATGACATATCAATATACTTAGAGGATGTAGGTTTCCAAATTATGGTGTGAAAAGGACATCCCACTAAAAGAGAGAGAGCTGAATTAGTTTTGGCTAACTTTGCTCAGCAAGGCTTTGTTGTTTAGTTGCTACATGTGCTTAGATTTTTCATACGATGTCCAATGTCTTAGTTGCTTTGTACGTGAATGGGGATAATAAAATCTTGTACTATTTACCTGATATTCTTTAAAAAAACAAATAACATTAGCTAGTGTCTTGAAAATATGTTGCAAAAGTTCAAGTAGAGTATGAAAGGCTGATTGTCAACATTTGTGTTATTTATAGAGTGCTACCTCATGCTGAGCAGAGCCTTAGGAAGAGGAGTTTCAAAGAAACATGCCAGCTATTACTACTAATACAAACAAGATTGTAATCCTTAAGTAAATAATTTGTTTCTGAGACTAGGAAGTTCGACAAAGTGAAATAAATACATGAATACATCATTCTTACCCTGCCATTAGCATTCATTGATAGATCAATAGGTATTTGGTCTTTATTCAAAATATATAATTGCCTTGTACACAAACTTACACACACACATAGAGGATTTCTAGCAACTGGTGGAGTCCGATAACACAAAAGACATAATCTAAAGGGGCATGACTGATATAAAGGGTTAGAAACAGAGTTCTATAAAGGACTGTGCTCTCTACCTGGGGAAATATATCATTGTCAGAACTTACTTAAACCTTCTGTTTTTGTTTTCTATTACTGCATGATGAACCACCCTCAAATTTAGTAGCCTAAAACAATAACCATTTTATTGCTTATGATTCTGAGAGTGAGGAATTATGGCTGAGTCCAGTGGGGGTTTGCTCATCTCTGCTTCACCCAGTGCCAACCAGGGTAGCTCAGGTGGGCTTAAGGATCCAAGAGGGTCTCACTCACGCATCAGGGATTAGCTGTTGGCTGTTGGCTGGGTCTCTTCACTTTCCCCCGTGTGGCTTCGCTCTCCACACTGTTTCTCATTCTCCAGAGACTCTCTTTGGTGACCTCTTCTCCAGTGGTATAACGGGATTTTCCATGATAGTTAGATTCCAAGAGGGCAAAATGGAGGCTGCAAGATCTCTTCCAGCCTAGGCTGAAAACCAACAGCAGCAATTACCTCCTGATTTCTTGTTGTGTGAGAAAAGTAAACTTCTAAATGTTCAAACTATTCTGGTGGGGTATTCTATTATATGGGATTATAATTCCATTCTGCTCCAACCCCAAAGGCTAGCTTATCTGTGGACTGAACCTTTCTCTCCCTGTCGTTTTTGTTGTTTAGCATCAAGCACAAAGGCTTTCCTTAAGCAGCCAGGAATATCACTGTCTGGACTACCGTTTTAAATAAGAAGGGTGGGCATTTCACCATTTTATTTGCTTTGTTTTGGGTTAACCCCTTGTTAATAAGAAAAATAAGTTAAACAGAATGTCTCTGTTGACCTGAGGATTACAACTTTTCTAGGTGAATTTGGTGAGAAAAGACTGCCCTACAAATTTCAAAAAGGATGCTGCAGAGGAAAAAAATGGTACAAGATACAGAATTAAGTGGTAACAACAAACATTAATATTCACGACAGTCCTCCAAAGCACCTTAAAGAAAAGGAGGCAGCCAAAGCTAATGGATTATTTTCATAAACCTTTACCTCAATAAACAGTTGTAGAGAATTAATCCAGCATGAGTATGATCATAAGATTCTAATCATACACTTCCTCAAATGTCATAGCTGAGAATAGGATAAAATACCTTCTTGCTTGAATACTTGTTAGTTAAATAACATCTTAGACTGTATGAAATCTTGATAGACTGTGAGGTAGCAGATGTGTGTATTGAAAATCAAAAGATAGAAATTATAATAACTACTTCACTATGGCCTACCCCCACTAATCGTCTTTCCAAGGCTTCTGAACTTTGAAAGAGATGCTAATTTGTTATAAGAAAATTGATCCAAGAACACCAGAACTTAAAAAACAACACAACACCAACATATCACATGAAAATGGCTATTATCTTTGTCTTCGTGACAAAAAGGGTCCTTCCTATAGCTTACTGTGTCTGGAGGTAACCAGCTTAAGAGAAACCAGAGAGTAACACTGAGGAAGAGGCCTAATCCCACCAGAAAGGTCAGTTCAGTGACATCCTCTAACCTTGAACTTTATCCTTTCTCCTTTTTTCTCTCTCCCTCCCTCTCTCCTTTTCCTCCTTGCAGGGATCAGCCACTTTTGGTGTTTTTCCCCAGGTGGACCTAAAAATGGGTCCAAATTGTCTACTCTGGTTTAGATTGGTCGATGGATTTCTATCCATGAGACCCTCTTTATTCCTGGGCTTTGTAATAAGCTGAAATTCAAGAGCATCTACTCCAGAAAGGACGTAGAGGACTGCATAGAAAGACAAAGACAAAAACCAGTTCTGTGAGCATTGCTGAAGAAAAACACACTTTCTGTTGACTGGTCAAACTTTTAGCGCACAATGCTATTTTTCTTAGTCTTTTGTATTGCTTTCTCCTCAGCTTCCTGATTGCTCAAATGTTTTGGTGCTCTAGGGCTTCGTAGGGAGCCCTCTTGCTTTCACCATTTCCTTGGGTGAATGCTTTTAGGTGTATGGCTTTAAATATCTATCTATATGCTAATAACTTCCAAATTCATATCTCCAAACCGGATTTCTCTTATAAATTCCAGGCTCCTAGATCTAAGAGCCACTTGACATCTTCTTTTAAATGTTGCTAGGCATCTTAAACTTAACATATTAAAAAAATCACTAGAACAACCTCTCCCCATCAAAACACACACACACACACACACACACACACACACCCCCCTTCCTCTTCCTGGCCAACCTGTATCAGGAAAAACTCCCTCCCACACCCATATACTCAATTGTTCAAGCCAAATATCTAGATGACATTTCTTATTTTCTTTTTTACTCTCCCTCAAATTGCTTATATTAGCATGTCCAGGCAATTCAGTCTCTAAATTATATCTGGAATCTATCTCCCTCTTATTCTTTTTACTATTAACACCTTAGTCTAAATCTGTAAGCTACCATTTCAAATGGATTATGCCACTAGCTTCCAGAATATTTTCCTTCTTTTGCTGTCTATAATCAACGTCCCATACAGCATCCAAGGTGGTCTTTTTAAGAAGGTAAGTTTGATCACGCCACCCCTCTGCATAAAATCATCCGACATCTTCATGGTATAAAATCTCACTATTTAACACCCTGCATGATCTGGCCCCGCCTACCTCACCCACTCCTCCTGCACCTCCCTCCTGCCTGCTCAGCACACTTCCCTCCTGATAGCCTTTATTCTGTCCCTGGAGCATGAGTTAGCTCTTGCCTTAGATCATTTGCATCTGCCATCCCTTTTGCCTGGAATGTCTTTCCTCCAGATCCTTTATGGATAAATTCTTCATGTCATTTAGTTGTCATTTCAGGTGTCATCTCTTGAGGTGGTCCTTTTCCAACCACCGACTGCATCATTCTCTTATTTTTTTCACAGCACTTCCCATGGCCTGAGATTGCTTATGGAATATCTCTCCTGCTGGAATGTAAGCTCTTTCAGAACAGGGACCTTGTTTGTTTGCATCTCTGCTGAATCTCTAACACCTAGAATATTGTCTGGCACATACTGCTCTCTCAGTAAATATTTGTTTAATATAAGCTTTCAAACTGAGCACCTAGAAGATGTTCAATATGTGCTTCTTAGATGAATGAATATGTGAGTGATGTGTGACATTTGAGGCTGTGTCCCTGGAAAGGGCTCTTCTCCAGGCCTCCACCCCTCACCATTCTATTTGGATGAGTCTGTCTGACTTCTGGATTTTGGCCAATATATACATATTTAGTCTAGTCAGATTCCATTACAAGAAATGCGTGTTTATATTTTTTTAAAAATCAAATATTTGCCTGAACATATTTCAATAGATATTGGTACTTTTATCTTATTGTAAAGTATTATTATCAAGACAGCAAATATTCGTTCTCTGTTTTCTTCAAGACATGAGATTCTATAAGTCTCTGTTCCTTACATTTTATTTTCTTTATTTAAAGGTAGAGGAGTTAGCAACAGTATTCATGTAATCCATCTCCCATACTCAGTGGAGTGAAAGACTAAGGAGGTGTCTTGACTTGTTTTCCAGATTTCTGCAAGCCATAGAGGAGCAGAAATCATTTTTGTTGCTAAATTTTTATCCATTTTCCTTGAACTGTGCAATGTGTTTTCCCTCCTTGTTAATAGGCTTTAAGCATTTTGCCATTACAGAAATAAAGTGTAATTTTATTTATTTTTTAAATTCCTGGTAATAAGCCATCATGATTCCATTTTGTAAATATTCACATTTGGAAAATTTGATGCAAATTCAAGTTTGGAGTAGGAAGCTGTCTCAAACCACATGCCATTGTTGAACTCAAAAATTGACTACACTGATATTTTGTCTCCAAGGAGCATTGTAAAAACTGTAAATTAATTGGATTATCCTGCACAACACAATACAAAGCAATAAACAAATCTGTGTGAGATTAGAAAATACCACAGATTCCGATTTGCTTATATAATCAAAACAATTTTAATTGACATTTTATCTATTTTAAAATCAAGAATTTGTATCTTAGAAAAATAGGAATGGAGCAGATTCATAAATATCATATATAACTATCACATGTGTATAAAATGTTACTTAGAGTTATCTTATTTTTTCCAATATTATAAATTGTTGGCCATATTTAAGATGGTTTTTGTTACATGGATGAATTGCATAGTGGAGAAGTCTAGGATTTTAGTGTACCTGTCACCTGAATAGTGTACATTGTACACAATAGGTAATTTTTATCTCATAATCCCTACTACTGTCCCCCTTTTGAGTTTCCAGTGTCCATTATGTCACTCTGAATGACCATGCAGATGCATTGATTAGCTCCTACTTATAAGCGAGAACTTGCGATATTTGTTTTTTGTTCCTGGGTTACTTCATTTAGAACAATGGCCTCCAGTTCCAACCAAGTTGCTGCAAAAGACATTACTTTGTTCTTTTTGATGGCTGAGTACTATTGTATATATATAGTATATGTATATACTACATTTTCTTTATCCACTAATACATTGGTGAGCAATTATGTGGGTTTCATATCTTTGTGATTATGAATCATACCGTGATAAACAGGTGCAGGTGTCTTTTTTATAAAATGACTTGTTTTCCTTTAAGTAGATCCCCAGTAATGGGATTGCTGGATTGAATGGTAGATCTACTTTTACTTCATTGAGAAATCTCCATACTGTTTTCCATAGAGATCGTACCAATTTATATTTCCACCAACAGTGGATAAGTATTCCCTTTTCACCACATCCATGTCATCATCCATTGTTTTTAGACTTTTTGTAATAGCCATTCTGACAGGGGTAAGGTGGTATCTCATTGTGGTTTTAATTTGTATTTCCCTAATGATTAGTGATGTTGAGCATTTTTTTATATGTTTGGCCATTTGTTTTTCTTCTTTTGAAAAGTGTCTGTTCACATCTCTTGCTCACTTTTCAATGGTGTTATTTGTTTTTTTCCTGCTGATTTGAGTTCCTTATAGATTCTGGTTATTAGGCCTTTGTCAGATGTATAGCTTGTGAATATTTTCTCCCATTCCATAGGTTTTCTATTTACTCTGTTGACTATATCTTTTGCTGTGCAGAAGCTTTTTTTTTTAGTTTAATTAAGTCCAATTTATTTATGTTTGTTTTTGTTATACTTGCTTTTGGGTCTGAGTCATAAATTCTTTACCTAGGCCAATGTCAAGCATGGTTTTGTTTTCTAGGTTTTCTTTTAATATTTTCATGGTTTCAGGACTCACATTTAACTTTTTCTTTTTTTTTTTTTTTTTGAGACAGAACTTACTTTTTTGCCTGGGCTAGGGTGAAGTGGCATCATCATAGCTCACTGTAACCTCAAACCTCTGGGCTCAAGCAGTCCTCCTGCCTCAGCCTCATGAGTAACTGGGACTACAGGCACACACCACCACCCCTGGCTAATTTTTTCTATTTTTAGTAGAGATGAGGTCTTGCTCTTGTTCAGGCTGGTCTCAAACTGCTGACCTCAGCAATCCTCCTGCCTCGGCCTCCAGGAGTGCTAGGATTACAGGCATAAACCACTACACCTGGCCTCACATTTAAGTCCTTAATCCATTTGGAGTTAATTTTTGTATACGGTGAGAGACAGGGATCCAGTTTCATTTTTCTGAATGAAGCTATCCAATTTTCCCAAATCATTTATTGAATAGAACATCCTTTCCCCAGTGTATACTTTTGTCTGCTTTGTTTAAGATTAGTTAGTTGTAGGTATTTCGCTTTATATCCGGGTTCTCTATTCTGTTTTATTGGTACATGTGTCTAGTTTTATACAACAATTACCATGCTGTTTTGGTTACTACTGCCTTGTAGTATAATTTGAAGTTGGATAATGTAATACCTTCAGATTTGTTCTTTTTGCTTAGGATTGCTTTGGCTATTTGTGCTTTTTTCTGGTTCCATATGAATTTTAGAGCTGTTTTTTTCTAATTCTGTGAAAAATTACATTGGTATTTTGCTAGGAATTGCATTGAATTTGTAGATTACTTTGGGTAGTATGGACATTTTAACAATAATGATTGTTCCAGTCCATGAGCATAAGATGCTTTTCCATTTGCTTGTGTCATCAGTGATTTCTTTCATCAGTGTTTTGTAGTTCTCCCTGTATACTTAACCTTCTTGGTTAAGTATATTCCAAGACATTTTACTTTTTTGCAGCTATTGTAAATGGGATTGAGTTCTTCATTTGATTCTCAGCTTGGTGGTTATTAGTGTGTAGAAATGCTACTGGTTTGTGTATGGATATTGTAATCTGAGACTTTACTCATTATTGGTTCTTTCAGGATTTCTATTTCTTCCTGTTTGAAGCTTGGGAGCCTGTGTGTTTCTAGTGATTTGTTCATTTCCTCCAGATTTTCTAGTTTGTGTGCACAGAGGTGTTCATAGTAGTCTTGTACTATCTTTTGTATTTCTGCGGTATCAGTCGTAATGTCTCCCTTTTCATTTCTCATTGTATTTATTTAGATCTTCTCTCTTCTTTCCTTGGTTAATCAAGCTAGTGGTATATTGATTTTGTTTATCTTTTCAGAGAACCAACTTTTTGTTTAATCGATCTTTCATATTTTTTTGGTTTCATTTAGTTCTGCTCTGATCTTTCTTATTTCTTGTCTTCTGCTAGCTTTGGGTTTGGTTTGTTCTCTATTTTTCTAGTTCCTTGAGGTGTAACGTTAGGATATTAATTTGTGATCTTTCTGTTTTTTTGATGTAGGTATTTGGTGCTCCCCTCTTAGCGCTGCTTTTTCTATATCCCAGAGATTTTTGTCATTTGTGTCACCATTGTCATTCAATTCAAAAAATCTTTTGACCACCAAGACTCTCTCACTTACTGTTTCCCTGCAATACCAAGTCCCTCTTGGCTTCTGCTGATCTCTGCTGAGTTGGCCTCTCGCTTCCTTCTCCTTTTGTGCCTCAGGTGTTTCCTGTGAGTTCTCTGTTGGACTCTAATGTTCTCTCCTTGATATTCTTTTCAAAGTATGATTATCTACTTGTAATTTTGGTTCTTCTTTCTAGTGAGGGCGAGTGTCCGATGTCTCTAGTCAGCCATCTTGAGCCCCTCAATCATCATTTGTGTTTATAGATGATAAGCTACAATCTTTTGGGTCTCAGAATTTCCCAACTTGTTCTTCAGAAAACTTTTCTGAAAGATATTAATATGCATTTCACTAAGGAAAGTTCCTATAACCTGAAAATCAGGGAAATGCTGTATAGTATCCCTGGTGTAGTCTTGGAACTTAACTAGAAATATTATATTAAAGCTCTGAAAAGTACTGTAAGAAAAATAAAACTATTTTTTAAAAAATCAGCATTTCCAAATAATGTTGCTCAGAGAACTTTCATTTCTTTCTTTTCTTCTCAAATCTTTTAAAAATTTTTCTTAAAATACCTATCAAATCTTGTAAATCAAGTGTTTTGCAGTAGTCTAGTGTCATACTACCAGATTCCTAAGGTTTTTTTCAAATTCTAACAATTTGTGATCCCTTATATCAGATTATAAAATTAATAGCTCAGTAAAAAACAAGAGACAGCTTTCAGAATTGCCCTAAATTCATTCTCATAAGGTAATATAATTGATCAATAAAATGTAGAACTTTCTCTTATCACCCAACTCAACAAAAAAAATCTAAAGACCTAGAATTCACTTATATTTAAGGCTTACTTAAAAAATATTATTATATAAAACGTGCAGAAAGATAGGAGTAAGTGGTAAATCTGAGAATATGTTACTATTTTTCCTGTTTGTAGGGTCTGATTTCCTCCTTTGGTGCCCTAGATGATGTGTTCGTTACCATGTTGCTTTGGAGAGAAGAAGAATGATCATTTCAAATCAAATGTCAGAAACAGTTTCACAGGAATGAAGGGTCATGAGAAAGAATCATCAGCTTTCTGCTTGTGTTATGGTATAATTGCCCTGGGTTCATTTGAACAGACAATGCCTAACAGAGACAATCGTTTGTGGTGCCACGGGGTTTACCTTCATAGCTTACTTTCCTGCAACACGAAATGTATGAGCCATTTCTATGTTTCAGGGCCCAGGCCAGGCACCAGAAATATGCATATGAGTAAGATGTGGTCCCAACACCCTGTAATAAATATTCTGATGGGTACATGTGCGGGATGCTAAAAGAACCCCAAATCAAGTATGGGTATATACAAGCTGGGAAAGCAAAAATAGAAGAGAAATGTAATAGGAAAACCAAAGTAAACTACTAAAGTAGAAGCTAAGAAAAATTGTTGGCACTGGAATGCAACGTGACTAGAAGACATGAGACATCATTGGTATGGGAAGAAGAACCAGGAAGAGCAAGTCTCAGCAGTTCATGAATCCAAGGACTATATCAGAGGATTCTAGACTTTAAGAGACAAGGGGTCCTTGAAGCTTATTGACCTGCTCATAGTATAGATAAGTACACTAAAGTCCAAGGTCACAAAGCTGGTTTGTGGCAGAAACGAGACTGGAAGATAGCACTTCTGATTTTGAACTTATTATTTTTCACTTTGAAATTATTTGGGGAACCTGTGATTCTTTTATTTTTAAGCATCATACATAGTTTGAAGTAAGTAGACCACTGTTTGTGGCTGTGAGTTTCAATGACATTTATTTTAATGATATTTAGCTATAATCCATTAAGTAGCAATTTGAAGAAAGTTCGTATTAGAGGAACAGAAGTTCAACTTGTATAGAGTGAAACTGGTGAATAATAGCAGATTCAAGGCACATGAGGAAGGAAAAATTGACCTGGTCTCTGATGACATACAGAGATGGTGAGTGGAAAGGAAGGAAGTCATCAAAACTCACTCAATATTTCGTTTTCAAGTGACTAGAAGAATGTTGATTCCATTGCCAGTGGCAGGTAGCCTGTGAGGTAGGGAAGCGATGTTGAAGTCTGCAAGGGGAGACTAGAATGCGTCTGTAGAGTAGAAAAGGAGAACTGGACTGGAGGGATTCTCTGAAGGGAGAACCGATGGCACCTGGCTACGGACTGTGCGTGATGAATGAGGCAAAAGGAATTTAGAAATCATGGCGATGAGGGAACGCCCGTGGCCTGTTACAGTGATTGAGGTCAGGGAAGACCTCTGGAACAAACATTAACAATAGTTGTACATAACAAACTGCTATAAATAATCACAAAATGTTGGGTCTAGAAGGAATATAGCAGGTAATTGAGGTTTTTTACTGCCTCTAAAAAACATCCCTTAGGCTTTAACAATAGGTAATGCAGAGTTTATAGTTTGTCCTATTTTTAATAACTTCCCTGGATAAAATATTTGAATACCTAATGATCGTTTTGTTACTAAATCATTCCACATGCATAACTCCGGGCCCTCGTTTCTATTTGGTCCATCTCCTTGAATATAAATTGAGAACAGATATTAATAAATCACTAAGGCATTACCTCTATTTCTCTCCCTAAAGGTATTTGGGGAGAGAACCTTTTTTAGTCTTCTATTCTTAGAATTAAATTTTCCCATTCCATGAAGTTTTTTTCAAGGACATTATATACCTCTACCAACTTCAGTGATACTATTTTTCTGGTCCAGCTTCAATTTGTCTATATATTATTTTAATTGAAGAGGCAAGACCCAGAAACAGTTCTTTTGTAAAGAAAAAAACAAAATCAAAACCAAGCAGTATTCAGATAATGGATGAGCGTATTGTATTTCCTACAAGTTATAGTCTTATTTATGTAGCCAGAAAGAATTCTTTTTAAACTTCTTTAGATAGTGCTACATATTTTATGTAAGGTCAGTTTGATGTGCAACAAATAAAGCCTCCCATTAATCCCTCCAGAAATAAAAGAAATAATTTTTCCCTTCTTTGCCAGACATTGCAATTACTTTGGAGAATATGTAAATAGCTTCTTGAAATACATTCTCAAGTTCCTCCTCCAGCATTGTTGGTTTCTTTTCAATTTAGAGACTAACTCCAGTACTGCAATTTCGTGGGACAAAGGAACATATTATCCCAGGTAGTACAGAAATGATAAACGGAGAAGATTCCTACAGCTTACAAACCCTGCTACTTAACATTACTATTTTGAATCTACAGCAAAGAAATCGATCCATTGATAATTTTAATAAGTGTTTGAGAAAATAAAAACAGTGTATCAAATTCCTGTCAGTGGCAATGTTCATCTCTTTTCTGTGCAGCAGCAACTCTTTGGGATCTCTCATCATAGAGACATTATAGGTATTTGTAGAGGGAAATGAAAGGGCGTAAGTTATTTTATTTCTAGGCAATTCAAATTGTTCCTGCAAAGAATTTATGGCAATACATAAAAAACCTAAAATACTGGCATTCTCACTTTCAATCCTGCACATCATTTCAAGTCACTGTCCCTAAAATCCTCATTTTCTCGCCCAAATTTCCCAAACATGTTTCCTTCACTTTTTCAAATATCTTGTAAACCCCACTCTTTTCTGTCTGTGTGACAGTAAGGTAACTATACTAGCCTCCTGAACTCTCAATAACTTGCACTTTGACTTTATTTAAAGTGTGCAAATATTTAGTTTGTGAATAATATCAATAATGTAAATATATTCTTTCTGTTTTTCTTCTTTTTAATGCATATTCTTTATTCTTTGGGAAAATTAATTTTTAGGAATATATCATGTATCACATGCTTTAAAAACATAGGCATTTAAAAATATCCAGTAAATCTTCCTCCCATCCTTATCCCCCATCTTGGGTTCCCAACCCACTATACATGATCACTGTTGTTTTTAGTTCTTATGTGTTTTTAGTACATATGTAAACAAGTGCAAACATATTTAGTAAGCAATATTTTAAAAACCAGGAAACACGTTGCAACATTTCTTTCTCCACTAATAAAAGCTACTAAGTAAACTCTTGTGAGTTCCCAAGATGTGGTTGCTTTCCTATTCTCTCTGTGAAGGTTGAGGGGATTTTGCTCAACTCTGGCTGATTTACCCAGGACCTTTGTGTGGATAAACTCATTGAGCCTGTTAAGTCTGAGTGCTCACCATCTATAGGAGCTTCTCAAGACCTAAAATTTAAAGTGAAAAAGTGAATCAAGTCATTGAACCAGATTCATTTGTTCTGATATATTCCAGAAATAGAATAAAAGCAATGAGGAGAAAGGAGGGAAGAACATATCTAGAACAGACAGATTCAAACAGAATGGTGAAAAATTAGCTTAGCCTGATATCTGGACGTATATGGTATAAGAAATAGGGGTTGGCAAACTATATCCCATGGGCCAAATCTGGCTGAAGGCTTGCTTTTTAAAACAATGTTTTATTGTAACACAGCCATGCTCATTGTCTATAGCTGTTTTGTGTTGTAATGACAGAGTTGAGTAATTGCCACAGAGACTATATGGGATACAAGGACTAAAAGATTTACTTTCTTGCCCTTTACAGACAAATTTGCTGACCCCTGCACTTGAGTAAGGATGAAGGAAGGGAAATAATTTCTGATCAGCATCTACTATGTGTCAGGTTCTGAAGTAGATTCTTTCATTTAATTTCTATAACAACCCTATGGAAGAGCTGTCATTGGTCTCACTTTATAGACTAGAGATCAAAGGCTTAAACACGAACGACTTGCTCGGGGTCATACTGCAGCTAAGTGTGAAAGCTGGGATTCCAGCTGGGATACCAGAGGTGACTTGGTTTTCTCCTCGAGATGTATTCAAATGCCAGGGAATTTAGTCAATAATCACATGTGCAGATAAAATCTATTTATAAAGTCCACAAACCACTGCTAGATTTAATAAATGAACAGTGTGGCTTCTTCCTCATACCTGAATAAAAATGAACTGCTTGGTAAGTAGCCACTTGTCCAAGATGGGTGATTATTGATGCCAGGTTAGCAGCTGTCTGATTCCTAGCAGGCGCTGGCAGAATGCTATGCAGGGTAGTGCCACCGTAGCATTGCAGGAGATCTGTCTTTTGGGATAGTTCAAGGTCCGCTTCTCACATAATGGGCTTCCTTCTCACACTAAATTCTCAAAACTTGTCCTGGAAGATGTGACTTTGTGAGGTTGGACTCAGTGGTATCTAGCTGATAGATGCATGACATAGCTGAGCCCGTTTCTCCACAGAGATATAAATGTCTTCAAATGCCAGATTATGGCATCTCAACTATAGTTCGATGACTCAGCATTGTCGCATTTTATCCTAGAGACATCTATAACCCAATTTTATACACTTCTTTGGTGCCAGCTAAGGATGTCCTTTCACATAAGTTATTTTGGATTCAGTGCAGCAAATATTTAGCTAAGTGTTTGCTCTTTGTAACTAGGCTGTGTAAAATTCCAATCAAGTTTGCTCCCGATTTTGTGGTAGCAGCATAAAGATGGTCACCTTTGCTCCCACCTAGAGGTGGAGCTGGGAAGTGGTGGTTAATACCTGTTTAACGTGAAGGTAGAGACATTTTTCCCTGGGATTAACTTGGTGCTGATTTTTACATTTCTTTTTCAAGAGATAAAATGAGTCCAGACAGGACCCATCCTATATTTCAACACTTGTTTTGATTATATGTTGACATATCAATGATACCACACTGATAGTAGCAGTCATTAAGACTGATTTTTTTTTTTTACTGTTGTAAAACATGCATAACAAAATTTACCATCTTAACCATTTTTAAGTGTACAGTTCAGTAGTGGCAAGAATATTCACATTTTTGTAAAGACAGATCTCCATAGCTTTTTCATGTTGCAAGTCTGAAACTCTGTAACCATTAAACAACTCCCCCTCTCCCCTCCCCTTCCCAGTCCTTGATAATCACCGTTCTACTTTCTGTTTCTAAGATTTTGACTACTCTAAGTACCTCATACAAGGGGAATAATGCAGTATTTGTCTTTTTGTGACTGGCTTATTTCACTTAACATAACGTCTTTAAGGTTCATCCATGGTATAGCATGTGACAAATTTCTTTCCTTTTTAAGGCTGAATAATATTCCATTGCATTTATATACCCCACTGTGTTTATCTGTTCATCTGCCAATGGACATTTGGGTTGCTTCCACATCTTGGCTATTGTGAATACTGTTGCTATGAATGTGAGAGTACAGATATCTCTTTGAGACCCTGCTTTCAATTCTTTTGGGTGTATACCCAGAAATGGCATTGCTGGATCATATGGTAGTTCTATTTTTAATTTTTCGAGGAACCACCATACAGTTTTCCAAAGTGGTTGCACCATTTTACAATCCCACCAACAGGACACAGGGTTCCAATCTCTCCATCTCCTCATCAATACTTGTTACTCTCTGGGTTTTTTTTGTTTTGTTTTTTTTTTTTTTTGACAGTAGCCATCCTAATGGGTGCAAGGTAATATCTCATTGTGTTTTTGATTTCCATTTCTCTGATGATTAATGATGTGCATCTTTTCATATGCTTGTTGGCTATTTGTGTGTCATCTTTGGAGGAATGTCTGTTCAAGACCTTTGCCCATTTTTTAGTGGAGTTATTTGATATTTTTATTAAGTTGTAAGAGTTCTTTATATATTCTGAATATTAAATACTATATAAATTATTTGCAAATATTTTCTTCCATTCTGTAGGTTGCCTTTTAATGTATTGATTGTGTCCTTTGATGCACAAAGTTTTGAAGTTTGATGTAGCCCCATTTATCTATTTCTGCCTTTGTTGCCTGTGCTTTTGGTGCCATGTTTAAGAAATAACTGCCAAGTCCAATATCCTGAAGTTTTCCCACTATGTTTTCTTCTAGAAATTTTATAGTTTTGGGTCTTACATTTAGGTCTTTGAGTTCTGTTTTATTTTATCTCAGTGTGGTTACCTCTCATGCTTTAAGGCTCTCATCCCAGGCTTTCTAGTAGGATGCAACACAGCTTTAAGGCAGAGCCAAGTGATCTTCTGGGATTTGTCTCTAAAAAAAAATACTTGGGAGTAACTGTTTTTTTAAAATCCTATCCAGCCATTATTTACTTGATTTTCCTGATTCTGTTCAAAAGTACCATGTGATATGCTTATTTACTGTTGTTTGTTTCTAAATGTTACAAATACTGGTGTGAAAAAGAGGTGTGAGGGGGCATTTAAATCAATAACTATTCATGGAGATACAAACTTTATTGTACATGGTAGTGTCATGTAGAAGAGAGTCTTTTCAGACAAGATTATTGACTTTGTGTGTTTAGAGCAGTATTTTCCACAAGGTGTTCAGAGGACCACCTTCAGCAGAATCACCTACTGTGCATTAAATTGCAGATTCCTGTGTCCCATCTGAGTTTGATTGCATAAGAATTTCTAAATTAAGAGGGCCTTAGAATCTGCATTTTAAATAAGCAATTCAGGTTATTCTTCTCATAAAGCAAAATGTATACTTTAACCCAGATCTCCTTCTTGAACCCCAGAATCTGTTTACAGAGGAAGGTATTAGTTCACTCCCTGAATGTTCTGTGAGCATCTCATATTCATTGCATGCTCCATCCCACTACACCTGCTTTTTTTTTTACTTGTCTTCCCAATCAAAAGCTCAGGCATCATCTTAGACTCTGCCCACTTTCTCGTCCCCAACACTCAGTCCATCACTAAGCATGTTCATGTATAGCTCCTTAGATTCTCATGTCTTATCCCCTCCTCTCCAAATTCACCATTTCTAACATGCCAAGATATGATGATTTTCATCTGGAAAGTGATGAGGCTCAGCAGAGAGTATCGCTTCCCTTTTCGAGCCCCCACAATTGGCACAACAAGGGGGAACAGTGGGGAGTGGTCTGCCACATGTGCAAAGCAAGAAGTCTTGTTTTTGTTATTGTTTGAGGAGAATTAAAAAACAATAATAAACCTGGTAGTCTGCTTTAATTATCACCATAAAACAATGTTTGTAATAATATACTCCTTACTGCCAAACTGTTCCCATCGCTCCCCTTGGTACACTATTGAACCACACTATATTTTGTACATATTTTTATAATTTTCATCTATATCACTTTACATTATAATGGTCTGATTATGCATTTGCCCATATCCCTAAACTCTGAGATCTTTATATATTTTCTATTTCCCAGCAACCAGCAATTCCTAAGCATAATAGATTTTTAAGACATACAAGTCTTGCATATTGGAATAAATTGATTATTATAACATTATATACAAAAAATTTATCATCTTCACAACTAGGTATATGAATTTGCACACTCATTCCCATGAAAATCTCTACAAGTTGAAAAGAGATATTTTAGAAATACAATAATATGTATGTATGGAAAACATGGAACTGTCATCAATGGATTAAGAATTTAAAGAATAATTGAGTAATGAAGTCAAACAGGTATGACTATTTGGGTAAACCATTCCCCTAACACTGGCTGGAGAATACATTAAAATACAACTATAGACACACATACACCGCCCCACCCCCCAATCAATAAGTGAACAAGGAATGTCAGGTTCAAAATGAGCAACCACATACACAAATACACACACATACACTCACTACTAATATTTAAGGAAAATAAACACCATGAAATGGAAGCTCAATAGCAGAAATGTTAATGGCCATAGAATGAAGGTATTATAGTAAATGAAACATAAAAGAGATACTTAGATAAAAAAGAAAGCATATGTCATCCTATAAGAAATAATAGTTTTTATATGAAAAAGGAGCAATTAGAATTTCAAAATATGATCATGGGTATAAACAAAAACTCAATTCTTAATAGAAGAATGGAGATAGCAAAAGAGTAAATTGTTGGACGAAAATATTGAGCCAGAGAATTACCAGGATTTATCATGAAACGTCAAAAGAATAAGAACTTTGAAAAAATGGTTAAATGGTAGGATGAGTAGATATAGAATTTGCAATATTCTTTTCATGAGAATTACAAAAGAAGAGAACAGAGTGACTGGACAACAGAAAACAAAAACATAATATAAACAAAAGTTCTTAGAGTTGAAGTAAAATGTGGAACTTCAGAATAAAAGTGCTTCCCAAGTGCCTACGAAGATAAATGAAAACTAAACAAAAATATCTATAACTAGATACATCATTTGGTAAAATTTCAGACCTCTAATAATAAAGAGAATTCCAGATTAAAAAAAAAAAACAAACCATCATACGTACAAACAAGTTGCCTATAAACAACAAAGGGCGGGGGGAATGAATCAAATACTCATTGTCAATATCAATACAATTCTAGGTAATAGAATACTATAGAACTGTGTTGTCCAACATATTAGTCATTAGCCACATGTGGCTTTGGAAATTTAAATGAATTAAAATTAAATAAAGTAGACAAAGTCAATTCTTCTGTCGTACTAGCCTTATTTCAATTGCTCGATAGCAACATGTAGTTATTGGCTACCATATTGGACTTTGAAAATATAGAAAATTTCCATTATCAGAAAAGTTTTATTGGACAAGTACTGCCATAAGACAATATGCTCAAAGTTCTAAAGGAATGGTTTTTAAGCATAGGATTCTTCACTCACAAAACTATGATTCACGAGGGAGGATAGTACATTTTCAGAATTGTTTACAACTCACAGATACAGGTTGAGTAGCCTTTGTTTAAAATGCTTGGAGTCAGAAGTGTTTCAGATTTAAGATTCTTTCAGATTTTGGATTATTTACATATACATAATGAGATATTTTGGGGATAGGACCCAAGTCTAAACACAAAATTCATTTATGTTTCATATATACCTTATACATATAGCCTGAAGATAATTTTATTAATTTTGTGCATGAAACAAAATTTTGACTATATTTTGACTGTGACTCACCACATGAGGTCAGGTGTGAAATTTTGCACTTGTGGTGTCGGTACTCAAACAATTTTGAATTTTAAATTTTTGAATTAGAGATGCTCAATCTGTATGACCTAAAATGTTCACTAGAGAACATAAGGTAGGGGGAAAAAGAAAAATCAAAGGATTATTTCAAGAGGACTATTTCTGATATAAGAAAAAACTGCAAACAAGTAAACAAATCAAACATAATCAGTTTACATAATTATGGGGGAACATTTATTTTCAAAATAACCATATGTTATATCACATAGGAAATCTCAACAAATTCCAAGAAGATGAAATGTAAAAAGTTAATTCTATTAGTATAGTACAATAAATTAGATAGCAAGACTAAGTCTATCCACTTGGAAATTATAAACCAGTCTTCCAAATAACTATTGGGTTAGAAAAGGCACTATATAACAAAGCTATGTGTTACAACCAAAGCATTATTCAAATGAATTATATTATTAGATAGCATTGTATTATTGTTTAAGAAAATGAGAAATCTTGAAAAAAGGGTTTTAATCATTCTACTCAAGAAATTAGGGGAAAACAAACGTAAATCATGAGAAAACAAATGACTAAATAAAAATTTAAAAATTAGTGAAATTTAAAATAAAATAAAGATTTGATCAAGAGAACTAAAAGCTATTTTAGAATAATTAATAAAATATAGAAAACACTGATGAGCAAAGCTGACCTGGGAGACTGTTCATATGCTTATTTGCCATCTGTATCTCTATTTCAGTGAGTTGTTCAGGCCTTTGTCCATTTTTAATTGAGGTATTCATTTTCTTATTGTTGAATTTTAAGAGTTCATTGTATATTTTGAATGACAGTCCTTTATCAGATATATCTTTTGCAAATATTTTCTCCCGATGTGTGGCTTGTCTTCTCATATCCTTGAGAAGATTCTTTTTTTGTTGTTGCTCTGGACATTGTTTCACTGTATTCTGGCTTCCATTGTTTCTGATGAGGAATCAGCTGTCATTCATATCGTTTCATGTATATAATGTGTCTTTTTTCCCCCTGTGGCTGTTTTCAAGATTTTTCTCTGATATTATTAGTTTGAGTTTGATGTGCCTGTTTGTGATTTTCTTTGTATTTGTCATACTTTGGGATGGCTGAGATTCTTGGATCTTTTTGTTTATATTTTTTTAAACAAAATTTGAGATTTTTTGGTAATTATTTATTGGATATTTATTTCTTCTACATTTTCTCTCTGTCCTCCTGGGACTTCAACTACACATCAACTACACATGTAGTGTATTAATAGCTATTAATAGCTCATGGATTATTAAGACTCATTTATTTTATTTAATTTTTTTAAATTTAATTTATTTAATTTTTTCCTTTTTCTTTGGATTGGGTAATTTTCATTGATTTATCTTTGGGTACACTGACCCATTCTTCTGTTATTTACAATGTCCTATGCTTATCTAGTAAATTTTTCATTTTAATGTTACACTTTTTAGTTCTAGATTTCATTTTTTTAACAGTTTTTAACTCTCTGCTGGTATTCTCCATCTGTTCATTTTTTAAGCTTACTTTTTAAGTCCTTAAACATGTCTATTATAATTTCTTTAAGTTCTTTGTCTATTACTCAGTATATATATATTTTTTTTCTGAGACAGAGTCTCACTCTGTTGCCTGGGCTAGAGTGCCATCGTATCAGCCTAGCTTACAGCAACCTCAAACTCCTGGGCTCAAGTGATCCTCCTGACTGAGCCTCCCAAGTAGCTGGGACTACAAACATGTGACACTATGCCTGACTAATTTCTTCTATTTTTAGTAGAGATGGGGTCCCGCTCTTATTCAGGCTGGGCTTGAACTCCTGACTTCAAGTGATCCTCCTGCCTTGGACTCCCAGAGTGCTAGGATTATAGGTGTGAGCCACTGGGTCCAGCCTATCACTCAATATTGAATCATCTCGATGTTGTAAAAGACCATTATTTATTTTAAGATAATCTATATTTGCCTAGAGAATCAACCTTAAAACTAGTAAGAAAAATTTAGTGAGTTGGATATGTAATGAACATACAATAATAAATACCTTTCTTGTATAAATAAACTCAAGTAAAAATGTATAAGCCTTTTTTAAATTATAACTTTTCATTGGCATAAATTAAGATATAATATTATTTTTGAATAAAATGGCTCACTAATGTAAAGATGTATGTTTTTCCCTAATTAATCAAATTCATGGTAATTGTAATCAGAGTCTAGATATGAGTTTTTGCATTTAAAATTGCCTGGCTGACACTTGTGTTCATGTGGAAGAAAAATGCATCAACAGAAATCTAGAAAGAATTGAGAATAAGAATAAAGAGAAGATATACTAATACACTAAAAAAGCTAGAGTCATTAAACCATGTGAATATTGGCTTTGGCATCTTCACTGCTAGCACTTTAATCCATACTACATCATATTTTCCTGCTATTAATGCATTGCTTTATTAACTGGTATTTCTGCTTCCACTTTTCTCCCTGTCATTTATTCTCAGCCCAGCTGCTAGAATAATCCTGTTAAAATATAAATCAAATGATGTCACTTCTATGCACAAACTGGCATAGCTTCCCATCTCATTCAAAATAAAAGCTAAAATCCAGGTAGTAACTACAAAGCCATACAAGATCTGGCTCTTTCTTTTTTTCTTTTTTAATATCCTATTGTCCCTTTTTACTATTTGTCATTCTTGATGTTCAGCAAACACACTGGGTATGCCCCTGCCTTGGGAAGAAGCAGCTAGATAGGACGCAGAGGAGCCTGAATTATCTCCAGCAGGCAGCAGAGCCTCTGCAGCAAAGCTATGCAGTGATAAGAAGGGCAGCTGCACTGTCTGGATCCTCAGTCCGAGGCTTGGTGAATCAGCCCTGTTCACAATGGTGGAGCTGGCCTCACCAGTTCCACCATGATTCCAGAAGGTCATGTCTCCATGCCACATCTGGAGTTGACTCCTTTGTTCTAGTCACTAGCATCAGTAGCTGCTTCTAGCAGAAGTGGAATGTTCTTCGGGTTGCAGAAATGATCAGACAGAAGGCCAGTGGTACTGTGTCTCTCCATACACCCAATTTACATAGTGGCTTTATTTTGAATACCTCATTTCTTTCCACCGGACATTTGTTGAGCTTTGCCAGTCCTACCTTATCTCATTAATTCTACATCTTAGGGAGAAGAAAGATTTGCTTCATATAACTCTCTTCTCTCCTGGAAACACACTTGACTTCCTTTGACAAAATTTTCTTTTGCCTTCCCCAGAGGCCTTCATTTCACAATACATGCTTTTGTTTGCTAATGCAAATTAATGTTGCTCTTCCCCAAGCCAGGGCCTGTTCTGTGTACTTCCCTTTGTCAAATGCTACTACCTGTGATATACTTCAAGGCAACATTTTATTTCCATTTACACAAAGAGCTGCTTGCATATATTTCCACTGAGGAAAAAAGTAAGCTATATGATGGGGCATCTGACTCCAATAGCATAAATATGTTCTTTCTGAGGTATAAATGTCTAATTTCAGATCATTTAAAGACAGTATGGAGATATAGAAGAGGAAGGAAGATTGACTATTCAGTACGAAATCAATACTATGGAAAAAGAAAGGTGTAGTCTGGGGAAGAGGTTAGTTTAGCCCACTTAACAAAGTTTATTTAATACTCATTTTAAATATCAATACATAGAATGTTAGGTAAGAAGCAGAATCCTTTTATAATGTGTTATGTTCCACTTTAACAAAAGAGATTCCACTCAACACTTTGAAGTTTATTTTATTTCACCTGAATAAATTTTAGAATCTTTTCCTTTCTTTTCTTCTTCTTCTTCTTTTTTTTAATACTCAATGTAACTAGGAAGAACTATTGATTGCAAAGTGTAAAATGATTCTGATTAACTTTGCAGTGCTGTAGCCAAGTCTTTTTAAAGAAACGTTTAACCTTAGAAACACATAGTTTAAGTCTCTTTTTGCATCAACCAATTTTCATTTTGTCTCTGGCTAGTCAATAATCTCTATAATTTCTTTAACTTGCTCTTCCAAGCTGGTGATGTATTTAGTTACTGTCACTGACAAGCACAGTCTAAATAATGACACAGATAAGCAAAGTGATTTAGGTGATAGCTTGTTGGCTTTGGCACAACACACAGAGATCTAGTTAGTAGAGAGGTGCTAGCAGAGTGATTTTAAATAGACAATGAGGATAAATTTTATATTTTATTACTGGAATTTTCAACAGTTAATTGTAACTAATAATATGTAAGCCTCTGTGAAGTGGAATAAAAGTCACAGAAATTAAAGCCCCAAGCCCTAGGAATGGATTTTGACCATGTGTCTTTATGAGCTTTCATGTTTTCTTTGGCAAAAACGTCCAGATTGATTTCTTCACAGAGCTGGGATGAAGATGTAATTGATGATATGCAAATATAACTAGCCCAATTCCTGGCAAAAAAATGTCAGTTGAATGTAAATAAGGAACCATAGTGTACATTTTTTGATTATGCAAGGACTACACTGTGTCATCTGTTCTGTGACAATATTGTTGAGGACTTGATTTTGTTGTTCAGTGGGACATGGATAGGTTAAAGGAAAAATCCAAATTTCAAGTCTTGGGGAAAAGTATAAATTATAGTGCTTTTCAATTGGAATTTGAAGATATTTTGGGGGGAAATTAAAAACTTTATATTGGATGCTTACTCATAATTTTTAAACCATCAAACTTTAAGAAATATTTCTATTGAAGACTAACATACATTCACAAAGGTTCATAACTTTTAAGTGCATAGCTTGATGCGTTTTTATGAAATGATTATTATTTTATAAATATAACTCAGAATAAAAATATTATTGGCACCCCAGAAGTTCCATCTTGTACCATCCCAGTTACTATACCTGCAGAGGTAACCACAGTCCTAATGTCTATCAGCATTAGTGTTGCCTGTTTATGAAGTTTATGTAATCAAATACTATATTCCATTTTTTATGTCTTGCTTCTTTCTATCCCTATGAGGTCCATGAAAAATATTCATGTTATTTTGTCTAGCAATAACGTCTTCATTCCCATTGCTTCATTATAGAAATTTATTTATTCATTCTACTGTTAATGAGGGTCAGGGATTTTCCTTTTTATTTAAATTATAGCCATCCTGGTGCTATGAAGTGGTATCTCATTGTGATTTGGATTTGCATTGGATTGTGATTTGGATTTGTTTATTGCCCATTTGTATATCTTCTTTCATGAGGTGTCTGTTCAGATATTTTGCCCATTTTAAAATTAGGTTGTTTGTTTTCTTATTCTTGAGTTGTAAGTGTTCTTTAAATATTCTGAATACTAGTCCCTTATTGGATACAATATTTACAAATATTTTTTCCCTATTCTGTGCATTGTCTTTTTACTTTTTTGATAGTGCCCTTTGAAGTATTCTTCTTTAAATATTTGGTAGAATTTGCTAGTGAAACCATCCAAGCCAAGAATTTTCTTTGTGGGAAGTTTTTTTGATTAATATGTATCTTTATTTGTTATAAGTCTATGTATTAGTAAGGGTTTTCCAGAGAAATAGATCAAATAGAGGGATATATCAATATATATCTATAAGTTTGGTAGTAATGTCTCCTTTTTCATTTCTGATTTTAGTAATTTTAATCACCCTCCCCTTTTTTTTGGTCAGTGTAACTCAAGTTTTGCCAATTTTTTTGATGTTTTCAAAGAATCACCTTTGGTTATATTGATTTTTTTTCTATTGTCTTTGTAGTCTTTATTTCATTTATTTCCCTATAATCTTTATTATTTTCTTCCTTCTGCTTATTTTAAGTCTAATTTACTCTTTTTTTCTAGTTTCTTAAGGTGGAGGTTAGGTTATTGATTTAAAAATTTTCTTTTTAATATAGGTATTTATTGTCATACATTTCCCTCAATGCACTCTTTTCATTACATTCCATAAATTTTGGCATGTTGTGGTTTTGTTTTCATTAATTTCAAAGTATCCTCTGATTTCATTTATGATAGCTTTTATCCATTGGCTATTTAGGAATTTGTTGTTTAAAATACATATATTTGTGAATTTCCTAAATTTCCTTCTGTTGCTGCTTTCTAATTTCATTCCATTGTGGTTAGAGAATATATTTTGCATGATTTCAATCTTTTACAAATATATTAAGATTCTTTCATAATATATATTAAGGCTATATAACATATGATCTATTTTGGAGAATGGTCTATGTGCACTTCAAAAAAAAACATACATTCTGCTCTTACTGGGTAGAATATTCTATAGATAACAGTTAGTCTGAATTAGTTTATGATGTTGCTCAAGTCCCCTATTTCCTTATTGATCTTCGGTCTGGTTGTTTTCTCCATTATTGAAAATGGGGTTTTGAAATTCTCATCTATCTCTTCCTTCAACTCTTGTCAGTTTTTGCTACATGTAGTTTGGAACTCTGTTGTTAGGTGCATATATGCTTATAATTGTTATATTTTCTGATAGATTGACTCTTTTATCATTATGATACATCTTTCCTTGTCTCTAGGAAAAACCTTTTTCTTACAGTCCATTTTGTTTCATATTACTGTGGCCATTGAAGCTCTATTTTAGCTATTATTTGCATGGGATCCTTTTAGTTTCAACCTATTTGTGTTTTTCAAATTAAGGTGTATCTCCCATAGACAGCATACAGTGGTATATCCCATTTTTTATCTTTCTCTTGGTATTGGAGTGTTTATTTATATTTAATGTAATTATTGGTAAATAGAATTTACCTCTACCATTTTGCTGTTTGTTTTCTATATACCTTATATCTATCTGTTTTTGTCCTCTATCTATTAGTTCCATCTCTTTTGTGAATAGTTTCTGTTGTATAATTTTGATTTCCTTATTGTTTCTTTTACTGCATTTTTTGAGATATATTTTTAGTAGTCACCCTGTGGCTTCCAATTAACAACTTATAAAAATCTAATGTGGATTAATACCAACTTATTTCCAATATTATAGAAATTTTTGTTCCTATATAGGTAGTTCCCTTCTCTCTCATCTTCTTTGTGCTGTTATTATCATATAAACTAAGTCTTTATGTATACCCATCAACAGTTGTATAATTTTTTATTTACATAGTGGTCTGCAGAGGGGATAAAAAAGATTTACAAATAAAAAATACACATATGCTATATTTTATATTTACCTATGCAGTTGCCTTTACCAGTGTTCTTAATTCTTCATGTGTACTTGAGTTGTTCTTCAGTGCTTTTTCATTTCAGCCTTAAATTCTTTCTTTAAGATTTCTTGTAGGGTAGATCTCCCAGTAAAAAAAAATTCTTGGTTTTTGTTTATGTGAGACTACCTTAATGTCTCCTTCATTTTTAAGGAGTATTTTTGCTGGATATATAATGCTTGACTAATACTCACTTTATTTCAGCACTTTAGGTTTGCTGTCTCATTGCCAGCTGGCACTCATGGTGTCCTATGAGAAATCAGCTGTAAATCATTACAAGGATACCTTGTATGTGACGAGTCACTTCTCTCTTGGTGCTAAAGATTCTCTATTTGTTTCTGTCTTTTGGCAGTTTGGATGATGTGTCTAGGTCTGAATGTTTTCAAGTTTATCCTACTTAAAATTAGTTGAACCTCTTGGATGTGAAGATTCATGTCTTACAACAAATTTAAGAAGTTTTTGGACATTATGTCTTCAAATATACTTTCTGTCCCTTTTCTCTTCCATTTTGTGTATGTTGGTATGTTTAATGGTGTTCCACAGGTCTCTGAGGTTGTGTTCATTTTTTCTTCTTTCTTTTTCTTTTTATTCCTCAGACTAGATAATCTCAGTTTGCTTATCTTCATGTTTGCTGATTCTTTCTTCTACATGCTCAGATCTGCTATTGAACCTACCTATTAAATTTTTTGATTTAGTTATTATACTTAATTCCAGAATTTCTATTTGGTTCTATTTTTATAATTTCTTCATATTTATTAATACCTCTTTTTGATGAGAAATTATTGTAATACTTTTATTTGGTTCATAAAATGGTTTCCTTTAATTTTTTTAACATATTTTAAATAGCTGGATTAAAGTCTTTCCCTAGTGATTATAATATCTGTTTTTCCTCAGAGACAGTTTCTATTGATTTATTTTTTCCCCTGTATATGGGCCATACTTTCTTGCTTTTGTAGCTCTCTTAATTTAGTTGAAAATTGAACATTTTAATTAATATAATGGATGTTATTAATATATTAATATTAATGTAAGTTAATATAACTCTGGAAATCGAATTCTCCCATCCCCTCAGAGTTTATTGTTATTTGTTTTTGTTGCTGCTACTTTTTTGTCTAGTGACTTTCCTGAACTAATTCCAGAAAGTTTGTATTTTTTGTCATGTGTGACTACTGAAATAATCTTCTGAGTTAGCTTAGTGTTCAGCTAAGGATTGAACAGAGATTTCCTTGAATGACCAAAACTAAAATTTCTCCCAGTCTTTGCTGATGGGCTTTATGTCTATGTTGGGGCATAATTTGACAATCAGTCAATTTATAAATCTGCCTGAGACTTCACTTCTTATTTGTGCAAAATCTCAAGATTTGCTAGAGGTGAGCACTTAGGGTCTTCATAGGTATTTCCTTTGCACATCCAAGCCCTAGATATACACACAAGCCTAAGCATGCACACAACCTTCTAGATAACCAGAATATAATAGCACTTTTTAAAGTTATCTATGAACATATATTTTTTTCCTCAGATTTTTCTTTAAAATTTTTGCTTGTTGTTTGCCCCAACTGTTATCACTGCTTCAATCACTGATTGTTTTTAACAGATGCTCCCAGGGGAAAAGGATCTTCACACCAAATGAGTTCTATTAGGTTAAATGAAGACAAGATTTGCAAGTGGAGTTTTCTGTAGAATTGCCATACATGTCTAACAATGATTCTCTGAGAACAGGGCTTTGAAAAAGTTTCAACCCCCTTTTAATCTTTCCATTAGCTCCTAGGCTGCTGGTTTTCACAGTAATTGTCAGCTGTTGATTTTCAAGCCTACCATGGAGGGAAGCAGTTGGGAACAGGTCAAATTAAATACCACAAAGCTAGCTTTTCTTACTGTATTCAGCTGTGTTTTTTGCATAAACACTCTGTGATTATTGTAAGCCTTAGGTTAATTTCCAGAGTTCACAAAAAGTTGACTTTGACATTTTTGCCAGTGTTCTTGTTGATTTTATGGAGGAGAGGATTTTTGGAGGTCCTTACTTCACATTACAAATGTCCTTTGGGCCTTTACTTTTGTTAATAAATGGCATTTCACTGGAAGGATATGAAATTTTGGATTGGTAGTTATTTCCATTTAGCTTGTTAAATATATCATTTTCTTTACATCTGTCTTTTGTTGTTTCGATAGAAAATTTAGCTCCTTTGTTTTGTATTTTATTGTTTTATTTTTAATTTTGCTCCTCTGATGGTCATATAATTTTTTTTCTGGATGATTTTGAGATTTTTACATATCTTTAGTTTTCAGCAGCTTCCTTAAGCCTAGGTGTGATTTTCTTGGTGATTGGTATTTGTGAGACTTTTAAAATCTGAGGTTTGATGGTTTCTACCTGTTTTAGAAATTTTCACCCACCACCACTTGAACTATTGCTTCTAACATTTTGTCTTTCTCTTTTCCTTCTGGGTCCCTAATTTTCTTCATATTAATCCCTTACATAATATCGTATATATTTTTTATGTTCTTTTCTGTACTTTCCATATATTTTGTTTGTTTGCTTCAGTCTAAATATTTTCTACTATTTCTTTCTATCTTGAGCTCACTAAACCTATCTTTAACTATAATCAATTTGCTTATATAACTTTGTACAGTCATCCCTCAGTATCCATGAGGGATTGGTTCCAGGAACTCTTGTGGATACCAAAATCCATGCATATTCAACTCCCTTATATAAATGGCACAGTATTTGCATATAACATAGGCACATCCTCCTGTATACTTTAAATTATCTCTAGATGACTTATAAGACCTAATACAAGTGTTAAATAAATGGTTGCATTATATTTTTACTTGCATTATTTTCATTATTGTACTGTTATTTTTTATTTTTTCACATATTTTTGATCTGTGGTTGACTGAATCTGTGGAAGTGGAACCCGTGAATACAGAGGGATGACTGTATTGAGTCCTACTTACTGTTATATTATTTTTTCATTTCTTTAATATCCACTCAATTCTTTTTCTCATATTAAAGTTCTTTTTGAGGTTTTTCACATTCTTTTCTATTTTCTGAAACATATGAATTAATTATTTTAAAATATATGTTTGATTATATAAATATCTAGATCTCCTTTGAGTTTATTTGTGTTATCTTTATTTTCTCTTAGTCTTATTTTTTGGTGTGCTGGTAATTTTGATTAAATGTTGAACATTATAATGAAAAATTGTTGAGGCTTTGAATTTTGTCATCTTCTTCCAGAGAGGATTTATCGTTTTCTCTGGTAGACAGCAAAAGATCGGATCAATTCTACCTAGTTTCAGTCTGTGCTGACTCAAGCCTGGTTTGCCATCTTTGTAAGACTCATTCTACTTCTGTTTTTCTTCCACTCATCTACCTTTAGTGGTTTCAGCCCACAGCCTGGAGCTTCCTAAGCCTTTCTCAACTTGGCAAGTCATGGACAATTTTTGTCTCCCTAGAAAAATGGGATAACTAAAATTCTCTTATGCCTTTCAACCATTTTCATCTCTACTATTTAGCCTTTTGCCTCTCTAAGATTAATTAGCAAATCAGCCAAGAAGAAAATGTGTTTCATGTGTTCGGCTTAGTTCTCTGTACCTCACTTCTCTCCTGGATTTTGGATCCTCAATACCTGGCTGCCTTGGCAGCCTGAACTCCAAGTTTGGTCTCCTCAGGCTCATGAGATTGCCTAAACATTTTATACGTTTTAGCAACTACCCTTTGCCTGCCTTCCTAGGCCATCTTTCCATGCCACAGTTCAGCAAATGTCCTAGGATATATCAACAGACAGAAATTTGAGCTCACTTCAAAGCACTTTCTTTCTCTTTACAATCTGGTTCCTTCAGTCCTTTTTATCACAGTAGTATGCAAATGCCTACAAACTGATGATTCGTATTTTGGGGGGCTTTTAAAGATTTTCTTAGTGTGAGCATTAGTATGCTATAAGCTACAGTATCAAAAAGCAGCAGAATTCTCCTGGTCAACTTTTTAACATATGATTTATTATCAAAGGTTACTTTCTTTCAAATATGATTATTACTAAAATTTACCCATTTAAGTTGTTTGAAAAGAGAAAACCTATAGTTTCAAACATGTCTTAACTTCATAATTTTAGAATTTATCTTTCTTGGATGAAATTCCTCATCTTTAGTTTTGGGCCAAGGAAGATATTTTAGAACAAAAATCTATGTCAATTTATGTATTTCATGGTTTGTAAATATGATGAATGTGTATGTGTGCATACATATATATAGAAAGCTGAGATATCAATACAGAATTAAACTTTTAAAAATAAATATAACACAGAAGCAGCTGCTGTTCTCTAAATAGAAGAAACAATAAGCTTGATTTTAATTTTTAATTTAATTCCATGTAATTTTATGCTTTTCAACACTTCCTTATTCTGTCATTAAATTCTCAGTTTTTATAACTTAACAGTATATTATCTGTACTGCATGTATTATAGAGCTCTTTTCTTGTAGCTACTCCTTCCTCTACATTCATAATGCTTATAATTAGGAAATTGTTAGAAGGATTTTTCAATGGAAGAGGGAACAAATTGAAAATTATGTGGGGATAAGAAGTAAGATACTGACAATTAGATGAAATGAGTCACTTATTAAGGAGAGTAAAACAGTTTTTCCAAACTATAAAGTGATCAGAAATAACCATAATGTTTGGAAGGAATGAAAGTAATATTGTTAAAAAAATTTTGGGTCCTTCAAATTAAAAAGTATCTTAGAAAACAGATATTGTGATTAAAAAAAATTTTAATGGTCATTAAATTTGGGTTAATTGGTGTCTTAGCTACTGACATGATTATTTCAAAGGATTTGGAAAATCGTACAAGATTATATAATGTAGAAGAAAGTAATTTATTTTACAGATAGTTCTTTTTATTAAATAGTTTTCAGTTCTCCACTGTAATTCTAAGTCTTTACTTTGATATACTTGAATACAGTAAGCACAGCTATTTGAAAACTTGTGTCTGATGTCTCTATTTGATTAGCATCCCTTGTAGGTCTGTTTCTGTAGTTTATCTTTTTCTCTGGATTTTCAGTCACACTTGTTTTTTCCTACACTAGTTAGTTCTGATTGAATGCTGGACATTGCATATGAAAAAATGAAGAGGTAAATTGATCCTTCATTGATGGTACCTTCCTTCTGAGACGAATTACGTTTGCATCTGAAAATGAATTTTTTTTTTTTTTTTTGGATAAGAGAACTAGCCATCCCAGGTCACTTTAATCCAATCAGGAATTGAGATGATGCCATGACAGTTTTAGACTTTGGTAGGATTGTTTATATTTCTGGTTTACCCTTGCCTATGGGGAGTATGCAGCCCTTAAAAATCCTAATTGAAAGCTGGAAGGGTTTTCCAGGGATCCATTTCCTACATTGCCAAAGTCCAAATTCTAATTTTTGTCTCCCTGGACCTGTAAGGGTTTGGTCACTCAGCTCAACAGCTTGGCTTGGCTTCTTAGCTATCTTATTGGAAACTGGCAGATACTTCTAGAAGAAAAGCAACCCTAAATGCTGAGTTCAACATTCTAGATTTTCTTCTTCTCTTGGATCTTGGCACTTTAATTCTTCACTGATATGTTATTTCTCCATTGCCTTCAAAGAGATTTTTAATATTTTGTCCATATTTTCAAGTTGTTTTCAATGGGATATTTGGCATGAAATAGGTTATTACTACTGCAATAAAACATCTTAAGAATTATTTAGGTGGGAATATACGTTATTTTTTCCTGCCACTTCATAATGTGAAATCAGTCTACTTAAGTTAATCATTGTAGAAAAGAATCTAGAGTCTATCTATTCATTTCATTATGTTGAAGTTTTAAAATTATATGTTACATATATATCTATTCTAATATATTAAATAATACAGAAATATACTAATAAAAAGCAATAATTTTTTCCTCTTCCCTATTTCCTCACATCCTTGGCCAGTCTCTGCCTCTTGAAATAGCCATTGTTTTGTGTATTCATGTGTGTGTGTGGTGTGTATGTATATGTGTGTGTGTGTGTGTGTGTGTGTGTATATATATATATATATATTAGGTTGGTGAAAAAGTAATTGTGGTGTCAGACCATGAATTTAAAATCATTATATTAAATATATATAGTATTTGTATCTATCTACACTTATCTTTATATATATACACACACTTATATATGTATATGCATTTTCAAAAAAATCATAGTGTAGTCATTGTACTAATTTATTTTAATAACTTTCTAAATAAATTATCCAATGAGCATCTAAAAATTGTATACAGAGTTTCATCAATTTTTGGTAGACATAGTAATTTGTAAAATAAGAAAAGTTTGAAATTTTTGCTTTGGGGGGCAAGATGTATTTTGTTCTCATGCATCATTCATTGTTTTCTTTTATTGGTTCTAGGGACATAAAGTTCTTATGAGACCCTGACTTAAGAGACTTCCATATTCTCTGTGTATCCCATTCCAGAGGCAGATGTGTCTGTGAATGAGTAGCAAAGCAGTGCTCTTTAAGGACTGTATCATACTAGGTAAAATATGTTTGGGGGCTTTAAGGCCTGTAGAAGATACTTTACACATACACATACTCTGTATATATAATGGATAATGTATGAGAAATAATATAATATACATTTATAATAAATTTAGTTTTACATAATCTTTATTATATATGTATATATACATCTACATACACTATATGAAGAAAATATTATATTTATATATAAAATAAGTACATTGATCCTCCAGGGAAAAGTTTCCATAACTAAAAGAGGCTTTCAACAGCACAAGATACTGGTAGCTACTGGCACTATGATAACACAATGTTTTTTATTGTTAATAATAGCATTTATTCAATACTTAATATGTGCCATGTATTTTGTTATGTACCTTGCATGCAGTATCTTATTTAATACTTACAACATACTTATGGATTAGATAATTTTTTTGCTATTTAATGGATGAGGAAATTAAGACAGAGAAGGTAATTTGTCTACAATCACACAGCCAGGAAATTTGATATTCAAACCCTGTTCTTTGGTTCTGAGCTCCCTCCTGTCCACTCAATCATACTGTACTTCAGTTTGTCCAATTGTTTTGCATTCACATTTTCTTTCTGATCTTGCAACTTCTCAGAATTTTGCATTTTGTTACTTGTTTTGTACTTTTGAACAAAGTTCTACTCTACAATATGTTGGAAAAAGTCTGGGTGAAGTTGTACTTTTCCATGCAAGTTCCATTTTTTCCTTTAAGTGGAAAAATTCACTTGAATGACATAAATTGTCTTATGTCTCAAGGGTTTCTTGAATTTCTATCAATTTTAAGCTGATAGTTTAAGAGGGTGCATGATTATTCTGTAGAAGTCCTCTTATTGAAAATGATTTCCTTAAGTATTTGGCCAGTTATGCAGAAATTCCAATTAAAGTGGGGAATCATACAATATGATTCATACATTGGCACATATGCATATGTACACAGATACCTTATTGTGCAATGTACTCACATACTTTATACGTTTTATTTTAATTTGAACTATATACATGTAGGGTTTTTGCCAATCAACCAGTAAACTTTGAATTCTTATTTGGCATCAAGCACGCCACTTTTATTTCAATGATTGGAATTTGGCATCTCAGTTACAATGTTATATTTATTGTATAAACTATGCCCACAATCCATTACATAGATTTTTCCAAATTTGGCTTATTTAAAGATTAATGAGAATTTAAAGACACTTACAGAACAATTTAAAACAGGACACCTTATAATTTTCTTCCTCAGAGTTCATGTTACAGCATTTTTTAGTAATTCAGTTTTACTGAGTTTGTGCTAAGAATTTAACATAGTTTTCGTAGGAGTGACAATTTCTCTGAAATAATTCATTTATTGTCCTATTTCATCCTTTTAAAACTAGTTTACATAGGTTTGGGAACAAACACAACTGACCCTTGTTAAAGACTCAGCCCAACAGGTGGTAAGTCTCCCGGGGTAGATGTGCTAGAGCCATTGCCATGGAGCATGCCCTGGGCTGCATGTTGCCCAAGGAGTGAAGAGTCTCTTTGTAAAGGAATGGAGGGTCAGTTAAATGGAGATTATTTTTGCTGTAGTGACTATCTTCTTTCCATACATTAAATCTCCAAAACTAAGACTGGGAGAGATATCCAGTATTAGAAAAATGCATTCTCCTGTTATGGAATGCTGTTTAATCAAAAAGTGCTACAACATGCTTTCTGGATTTACCTAAACAATTTTTTAAAGTCCTTTTAATTTAATTTACTTCTCTAGAAATTGTTGATGCTATTTCTGGAGATTGCTATCTATTTTACATTTTCTGCTTCAAAACTGTCTACATTGTAGGCAATTCTTTGGCTACCCAAGAAATTTAATATTTTATTATACCACTATTTTTCTTATCAGCTATTTTATAATTCAAAGGCCATGTCTAACAAAATGATCTTTTTGATCAAATTGACCAGCTAAATTTAGCAATGAATTGATAGCTTTTCTTTTTTTCAATGTCTTGTCTGATAATTGAAATTTCTGAATCAACCAGTTGTTTTGACCTCACTTAGACATTGCCTAAGCTGGTTTATTTCAGTCTGGTTACCATGGTGTCTGGCTTATGTAAACACATCTGGACTTCATTTGCAAATTCTCACACTAAATACTAAATTAAAATATGCTTTTGATCAGTGAAGTCTTATCAACCCATAAATCTCTACACTACTGTAATCAGAGCCAGAGTCCTGTAAAACCATTGTCACACACAGTCCTAAACTTGACTCCTTTCTCCTAGTCCATTTTGTGTCCACAGGCAAAAATATAAATACATTAAAATACAGTTCCACAAACTTTCCTTGATTCCTTAGGTTCCGGAGGTATCAAAAGAGTTGGGTGTGATTGAAATGAGCCCTGGGTGATCTGTTGTTAATGTCTTTTTAAGAAACCCAGGAAAAAAATCACAGTGACTTAAAATGAAACTCATGAATCTGTCTTAAAGCTCAAATAAATCTGAAACTTGAAGTTAAACTTGAAGGTCACACAAAAATATAAGAACTGGAAACCCTGGGGTTTCTTAATGTGTTAGCTATTCTGGTTCTGTCAGTTCTGTGTGACTAGTCCAACTTCCTTTGGAACATTGCATTATGAAAGGACCTCTAGTCTGTCAGTCAACTTCTACTTTCATTAGTAAAATTGCAAAATTCTTTAAGAAATGATGGGTGAACATTCTGTGGCTTTTCATCTCCAATATGTAATGTTTTTGTTTTTGGTTTCTAAATAGTTACTATCATGCATTTAGGGTTTGTGAAAGAATGTTTTCATTAAACAGAGACTTCTTCACTCTGATACAGGATATCGCCACCTTCTGTCATGGACATAGTACCCTTCCTGCCACTCCAATCCTCTAACAAGCCCTACAGCCTCCTGCTGGGCTCCGCCCTCTTGGGGCCATACTCTCTAATTGAGCATCCTGTCTACTGAGCACCTGCTAGGGAACCTCCCTGCCCCACTGAATGTGTCCATACTCTCCCACTAGGAGCCTCCAAACTGATTCCTTGCAACCCTTGTGATGATAAAGCTACCTGGCCATCCATGGCAAAGTGGATGTTTCTCCTTTGTTAGTGATTAGTGTTGAAAATATCATGAAGCATGGTTGCAGCTAGATAAATACTAGAGTTTTAAAATAAATGATTATTTCAGTTTTTATTCTTCTTATCACCCTTCTAGTTGAGTCAGGAGACACTCTGAATATGAGACGTCATTCAGAAGACTATGCTTTGATAGTGATCATCTCATAGCCCTTTGCTCCATTGCTGCCTAAGGTGACTTTTTCCCTAAGAGGCTCTTCATTGCTGCTACAAATAGATTTTTGACACCCACATCTTATCCCTGTATTCCATAAATGGAAGTTTTATTTTTGTTTAATTTATTTGTTTATTGCTGTTGTCATTGTCATTTTATTTTTTTGATCCTTGGCTCCATTCTCACTTAGCATGAGTCTTTTATTCCCAAGAAATATTCTTGGCTTAGATTGCACAAAACTCACCAGCTTACCAGACATGTCCTTGTGTATCTGAAGCCAGCAATGAACTGCACTTGGGTTCTCTCAAGCAGCTCCTGAACTTCTACTTCAATATGCTCACAGAAGGCTTGACCAACTATTTGCTAGATGTGGCAAGTTACATATAAATCCTACTAGAACTCAAATCTGGGCACTTCCCCCACTTTGCCACATTTATACTGGGCCTACAGGTTATGGATTGTTACCTGAATTTTACGGTTGGTTGAGGTTGGCCTTAAAGAGTTTAAGGAACTTGCTCAGGGCTTCACACCTAGTGAGAGGTAGCACAGATTCCAAAGCCAGACCATTTCTAGTGCATCTAAGTATGCCTTTGAATCTGGGATATAGCATAAAAATCAAACCATTTCCTAGGGAAAACTAGTCTAGAAGGCGGCAGGAGAAACCTCAATTCTGTTCACTTATTTTCTCATTTATCAAGAAGTGGGTCACATTCGAATTCTTCAGATTGAAGAAATCACTAGGAAACTAGACTTCTTTCCTCTTCTTTTAGCTTCACACAGAGAAATTTGTTTGTTTGCTTTACTGTCAGGAAAATAGTTGCTTTCACATTACTTTTTAGTTTGTTGGAAACTTGTGTGGCATCTTACTTTAAAGTGCCATCTAGCATGGCTCAGTCATAAGAGAGAAACTTTTCTTAGAATTATAGAATATGGGGTCTAAGACATATATAGTCCACTTCCCCATAGGATGCTTCAGTCTCCCCAGCTGAGAGACTGGCATGCTTTACTATAGCCACAACAGACAACTGTCCATAGCCTGAAACAACCCACCCCATTTTTAGAGCATTCTCATTGCACTCAAGTGGTTCTAATGTTGGGTTCAAACATTTTGGTCTTACCTGTGCCTTGTAAGAGGATATGAAAATGTATCATTTTTATTCCATGTGGAGATCTTTCAGAAACTTCATGACCCCTCTCCTAACAATGAAAATAACCATGTTTTTCATATTTAATTTTATGCAGCACTTACACAAATCTTGTTTGAAATGAGAAAAATCTTGTTTGAAATGCCCTCCCAGGTAAGGAGAGTTACATGTTTACAAGCAAGGAAATGGGGCTCAGCAAAAATAAAGGAGTCAAAAACAGGATTCTTTTGGCCCATTTATTAAGACTCTTTTCTCCAAGCCTCCCACCATGTCTTGGTGAGTTGTTTCTATTTTTTGTCAATCACTCCTCATGTAAGTCAGTGCCAATGTCCACTCAGCATCTCAGGCACTGTTGTAGATTATGATGATGCTCATGGTGCCCAGGACTAAAACAAGGGACCACAGATATTTTTGATCAGTACAGATGGATTATGCTCTCCCAGAAAGACAGTGCTGATAAACTGATGATTGCTTACATAAGACAAGAGCAGAGACAACATAAGGTGATAAAAGATCAGCAGAACTCCACGGGGGCTGACATTAAAGGACTTTCTTAAGGATGAAAATTGTTACATAATAAAAAATTATTTCAAACTTTTCCTCTTGTGTACTTTATTTCCCATCTTACCAGGTGGTCATGCTGAATATATTTCCATTTCCCACAGTTACAGAACCATTCAGAAGACAGAATTGCAGGAGTCTCTAACATACATCCTTATCTCCATTGCCATCAACATAAATGAGCCCTTCATGTTTTTCCTGGATGTTTGAAATACCCCCCTTATTGCTCCCTATTGCTCCAGTCACTCCCTCTTGCAGATTCAAAATCCACATTGCTTCCAGGGTTATGCTCCCTAAACTTAAAGCAGACCAAATTTATTTTCTACTCAAAATTTTCCCATAGTTCCCCATTATATGGAAAATAACATACAGCTTCTCTGGCTTCCAATTTGACTTCTACAATTTTCTCCAAAACTCCCGAAAGACCTTCACTAATATATTCTCAATTATACAAGACGAGGAACTGCATTTTCTGTTATCTGATTACAGCTTGTATTTTTCCTGCTTCTGCGTCCTTAAGCACACTGTTTTTTCCCCCTTTCTAGAATTCTAATTGTTTCTTAGTTACCTACCATAATCTTCTCATTTTTCAAAAGCTCATTAAAATCTAACCACCTTTGAAAATCTTTCCTGTGGTCCCCAATTTTTTTTTGTCTTTTCAACTCTGTTGTATATTTATCAGAGTCAGCCACTGTTAATTATTTATGTTTTTGACTTTCCTGATATACTGCAATTCCTGGAGATGGACATTCACTGCCCATCATAGGCACTTACAAGGTTTTATGGATTGAATTGAATCACAACTGATGTTAGTGTATTCATGTATTTATTTATTCATATACATTTCTTCAATATATGTTTATTGAATGACTACTGCATGCCAACTAAGAGAATTCCAATCCTAGTGGGGGAAATTGGCACAAACACATCCAAGTAGAATTAAATGTAGGAGCATACCATAATCAAGATATAGCAAAAAGCTGATGGATCTGCCATAACTTCGTTTTTTGTTGTGCTTCCTCCATGCCTTTTCTTTCCTTCTGCTTCTACTTTTCTTTATCATTTAAGCTTTAGTCTATTGTAGGCTCTACCCATATTGTTATTGAAAAGCCATGTGATGTAGTCCAGTACTGTTTCTTTCTTGTCAAAATGCTTTCATTTTAGTTTTCCTTTCCCTTTTGGTCATAACAGCTATTGATTCCTTCAGCACATTCTACCTCTTTTTGCGTGCTTCGGAGTTAAAGATAGTCTTCTAGTTTCCTCCTTCTCAAAGAGCAATATTTAAGGCTTAAAGTGATTTATAGATTCAGTGTAATTCTCATTAAAATACCATCATTTTTCAAAGATCTAGAAAAAACAATCCTAAATTTCGTACGAAACCAAAAAAAGAGCCCAAATAGCTAAAGCAATCCAATCAAACAAAACAAAACAAAACAAAAAATCTGGAAGCATCACATTACCTGACTTTAAATTACACTAGAATGCTATAGTAACCAAAACAGCATGGTACTGGTATAAAGGTAGACACATAGATCAATGGAACAGAATAGAGAACCCAGAAATAAAGCCACATACCTACCACCAGCTGAGTTTTGACAAAGCAGACAAAAATATACACTGGGGAAGGGACACCCTATTCAATAAATGGTGCTGGGAAAGTTGGATAGCCACATGCAGAAGAAAAAACTGGATCCCTAACTCACCATATACAAAAGTTAACTCAAGATGGATTAAAGACTTAAATGTAAGAACTGAAACCATAAAAATCCTAGAAGAAAGCCTACAAAAAACTCTCCTGGACATTGGTCTAGACAAAGAATTTATAAGTAAGACATTAAAAGCAAATATAGCAATAACAAGATTAAATGGGACTTAATTAAAATATTCCTGCATACAAAAGAAATAATCAACAGAGTAAATAGTCAAACTACAACATGGGAGAAAATATTTGCAAACTATATATGAGACAAAGGGCTAATATCCAGAATCTACAAAAAACTCAAACAAATCATCAAGAAAAGAATAAATAACCACATCAAAAAGCAGGCAAAAGACATGAACAGATTCTTTTCAAAACAGGATATTCAAATGGCCCATAAATATAAGAAAATATGCTCACCATCACTAATCATCAGGGAAATGCAAATTAAAACCACAATGAAATACAACTTTACCCCTGTCAGAATGGCCATAATTAAAAAGTCAAAACACAATAGATGTTGGCATGGCTGCAGTGAAAAGGGAACTCTTATACATGGTTTGTGGGAATATGAACTATTACAACCTTTATGAAAAACAGTATGGAAATTCCTCAAAGAACTAAAAGTAGATAGACTATTCGATGCAGCAACAGCAATCCCACTACTGGGTATATACTCAAAGAAAAGTAAGTCATTTTATAAAAGAGACACCTGCACTCAAGTGTTTCTCTCAGCAAAATTCACAATTGCAAAGATGTGGAATCAACCTAAATGCTTATGCACTGATGAGTGGATAAAGAAAATGTGATACACACACACACACACCCCCCCCCCACACACATACATACACACACACACACACACACACACACACCATGGAGTACTACTCAGCCATAAAAAGGAATGACATAATGTCTTTTGCAGCAACTTGGATGAAACTGGAGACCATTATCCTAAGTGAAAAATCTCAGGAATGGAAAAACAGTACCACATGTTCTCACTTATAAGCAGGAGCTAAATGAGAGGTATATGTGGTAAGTTGTGCAATGGACATTGAAAACTAAGGAAGGGGAGAGAGGGAGGAGAGTAAGGAATAAAAATCTATCATTGTACCTATTGAGTACAATGTACCCTATTCTGGAGACAAGTACACTAAAAGCCCTGACTTCAGCTTATACAATTCATCCATGTAACAAAAAACACTTGTACCTCCTAAATGTATTGAAATTAAAAAAAAAAAATCAGCACACAAGGCATTAGAATTTTAAGGTTTTTCAGTTAATAAGTGAGTTTAAGAGAGAAAAAGTGTTAACACAAACACAAGAAGAAAACTCAGAAAGATTCAATGGTGACAGACTCTTACAAAGGTCATCAAATCCTAGTCTTCTACCCACAGTTCCTACATTTCTTCTGGGAGAGTATTTGGTTGCATTGTTGTACTTCTACTCTAATGATATTTTTTTTGTTATGATAAAATACACATAAAACAACATTTATCATTTTAACCACTTTTAAGTATATAGTTTTATGGCATTAAGTACGTTCACATTGTTATGCAACCATCACCATGATCCATTTTTAGAACTTTTTCATCTTCTCTAAAGGAAGATCTTTATCCATTAAACACTAACTTCCCATTCCTTCCTCCTCCCTGCACTTCCCAGCTCCTGGAAACCACCATTCTACTTTCTGTCTCTATATATTTGACTACTCTAGGTATTTCACATAAGTGGAATCATGTAGCATTTGTCTTTATGTTATTGGCTTATTTTACTTAACATAATGTCCTCAAGGTTCACCTATGTTGTAGCATGTGTCAGCATTTTCTTTCTTTTTTAGGCTAAATAATATACCTTTGTATGTATATACCACATTTTGTTTATCTGTTCATCTATCGATGGACACTTAGGTTGCTTCCACCTTTTGGCCATTGTGAATCATGCTGCTATAAATATGGGTGTACAAATATCTGTTTGAGTCCTTGCTTTTGATTCTTTTGTGTATATACCCTGAAGTAGAATTTCTTGATGGTATAGTAATTATATATGTAACTTTTTGAGTAATTGTTATCCCTTTTTCCAAAGTGGCTACACTATTTTATATTCCCATCAGCAATGCATACAGGTTCCAATTTCTCCACATTTTCTCCAACACTTGTTATTTTCTGTTGTCATTGCTGTTTTTAATAACCATCCTAATGAGTGTGGAGTAGCATCTCCTTTTGTTATCATGGATATTTCTAATGGTCACACTCACCAAGTCTCACCTCTTTTCCAGACTTCCACTTTATGGAAGGGCACGTCAATACTTTCCCCCATGAAGGTTCCTTTTCTCAGAATGTCGTTCTAAAGAGTCATGTAGGGAAGAATAGTAGGTATTTTTTGTGGAAAGAAATTTATTTAGATTTGTGAGAGCTCCATCACCATGGGCTCCTTCCCCATCAAAGAGATCTCCATAGGAAATGTCATCATACTTCTTTCTGTCACCACATTTGACATCAGCTTAGACGTGGACCTATCCAGCAGGAAGAATCCATCTATTTTCATTCAATCATTCTTTAAGTCATCCTTCCATGCATTCATTCAACAATTAGTTATTGCACATCCTATGATACTATATAGGTATGCCCTAAACCTTTTAGCAAGTCTTATTAGTCTTTTTTTTTGCTTATAATAATTAAGGAAACACATTAATAAAATACTTCAATTGTTTCCTACTGAGTCAGTGCCCATGCTGGTTCTCTGAACATCTTTTCTGGACAAGTTTTGTGGGGTACAATGCTTTGTCTCTTTATCTTAGAAATGAAATGTTCACTTCATGTATGGTTTAAGTCAGCATTTCAAAGTGGTACCCAATACTTTAAAAAGTCAATTTACAAAGAATAATGTAGGAATTTGTATTTTACTTAGAAGTGGAAACTGTTCATATCTTTCTTATATTGTAAATAACATATGGTGAGCTAAGGATGCTTAAAAGATGCTAAATAATATAATATATGAGAAAGGAAACTATGATTGACAAACCCAATTCCCTGGATCTTACAACATTTTTTTTTAATTCGATCTTTACATCATTACAGAAATGATTTTTGTTTATTTTCTTTTTCTCCTTTCTTTTTTTTTTCTTGAACAAGAGAAAACAAGATTGACAGTGAGAATTACCACATGCAACATTTTATTGTTGTTAGATTTCAGAGTTATAACTAAAGAAAAGGCGGAGTGATTTTACATCAAATGTCTCCCCAAATAAATCCAGGGATTTCCGCCACACTTTGTTCTCAGGAAATCATCATCCTATCTCACTGTAGAAGTATTTCCATATGTAATTAATTTAAATATAACATAAAAGAAACAGGCTCAAGATGAAAAAGACAATAATCTTCCACTCAAACATATTCGACCACAAACCAGGGGCATATTTTGGATTTTGTCCTCATTTTGATGATCACAGAATTTATCTTATTTGTGGTTTACTTGGGCTATTTTCAATGCCTGGGGAGACATGATGTACATCGTAGAATAATGCAGTAAGATAATTGAACATATTTCCCTCGTCTCTGGGTGCATTTATGCTTGTACACACAGTCACATTAAAGGGGCTGGGAATGCAGCAACCTCAGCTGCAGATTGTTATCGTACTGTGCTGGCGGGCTGATGCTAGGGCTGCTCTCACGCTGAGATGCACGCTGGGTGCTCTGGCTGGATGCGTTGCCCTGGAGTCGGCTGTGAAGGCCATGCCGCTCGGGGAGAGAAAGCGTGTTGGGCTGAAAAGGAAACTAACTGCCAGTGGAACAACACAAACCAACGTCTAATTCTTTGCCAGCACAAGTTTTTAAGGAAAGCGCAAAATTAGTGACAGACCAAGAGAGACGTTTTACTAAGTATAGAATCGGGGAATGAATCCAGCTCTGGTCATTCTATAATCTTCATAAAACACATTTGGTTGCTTACATTTGTTCTAACCTCTTACATGAGAAAAGCGATTCCAAATCTGATCATTTCAACTTAGAAAACTTGGTGGAGTGAAATTAAATAGCTTTTGAATCAGGATGTTAGTCTGAGGCAAGTGCAATATGATTTGAGAGTCAGAATTTGGGCCTAGGAGACTCAAGTCAGAGCGGATGGTTTTTAAGACAGCATTGGAAACTTGAAAATGTATATTAGAAGCAGGAAATCCCCATTGTGCTCGTTTCTCTATTCAAGTTGCAAATAGACCCTGAAACTAAATAGGGGTGCTCTCTACTACATTTGCCTTATGGCAGACAAGGTTGGCCTGATTTTGCTCTCATGAGAAGTGGCCATGAGTTTTCATCAAGAGTGCGCAGAAGGGCACCATTCGTTTAGGGGTAAGAGTCAGAAAACCAAGCTCTGAATTCTACAACATTGGTTTGATCTAGAGTCAGAGGACCCAGGTCTGAATTCTAGTTCCCTCAGTCCTCAGGGTTATTTTGGAAATGTCACTTCGCCTCCTCTCAGTTTTCTTTTACCTGGAAAATGGGAATGTTATCTGTCATCCTTATCTGAGGACAATGTAAAAATGTTTTGTCAACTCTTGTCTTGAATTATTATTATTTTAAAGCTGAACTCCCTTCTCAGTGATAATTAGGTAAACTATGGTAAAATCATCCTTAATATTAGAACTGTGTAAAAACTCTTTTTTGGCAGTTGAGTTGGAGGTGTGTTTTGGAAGACTCAGTGTCTGAGGAATGGCACTGGTCTGTTTCCAGCCTATGACATACTCCCACAGTAGGTTTATATGTTAGAGTAGTGCTAGCCTCCATGACAAAACCAAAATTGAAATGTTTTAACACAATAGAAGTTTATTTCTTGCATGTATAAACTAGTCATTCTGGATTGGTGAGCTATTCTCCTCCAAGTGGTGATTCAAGGACCTGATTTCTTTTATGTTTTGGCTTTATCCTTGTTAACATGTGGCTTCCAACATGCCTATGTATGAAACCACTGGATGAGGAAAGAACATAGGGGGTCTGGCAGAAGAGGTTGTGGACGAGCCAGCCCTGGAAGTGGCACATATGCCTCCTGTCCAATTGCCTTGGCTACAACTCAGGCTCATGGCCACATCTCTCTGCAAGGAAGGCTGGGGAATACAATGGACTTTTGTGCCTGAGGAAAAGATGAAAGGAGATTGGTAAACAGCTAGCTGGTATCAGTATGTGCTAAAATTTAGGGTCAGAACAACAATTCACACAGTATTTGGACTGCAATAGAGTTGTTGATCATTTTGATTATAGTATTAGTTAGTAAGAATAAAAAGACCAGGCTTGTCAGAAATTCCCAGAGGACATTCAGAAATGTTGCACTCAGCAGCAGGGGACATATGTGTGCTTGTGAGAGGCATGTACCGGGGCAGTCTCAGCTGAGACACAGTGTATCTTCCCTTGGTCTTCTCATTGGGGCTGGCTGAGCTGATTTGGCTCTATGGGGGATGGAGAGCGCTGATCCTCAGTGGTCAACACAAACATGCTCCAACAGTCTCCTGAGCTTGTTTTGCCCTGCAACATTCTCTGGAAAATTTCTCTCTCCAGGATCGTGGAGAAAAGATCTGTACGAAAGCACAGATTCTGCTGATTGTCCTGTCTTGGTGAACTTTCCTAGTTCTTTTGGGGGAAACATGAACCATAAAACCATTTGTATGTGGCCAGCAATCTCATGGTCTAACTTTCAGGCAAGAGAGATTTCACAGTAAAGGGCTAGCCTCAGAAAATAATCCTTGTTAATGAATAAATAAGTCTATGGTCACTGAAGGTATGTGGATGGAAGAACTCATGATGTGAAAGGATCATGCACTGAGAGAAACTGACCCATTGGGTTGATGGTGGACACAAGAATGAAAGGCAACCAACCATTGAATTATCAACACCTCCAAGTACTACATAATTGCCTTTCGACCAAGATTTTTATAGACAAGTGTAACAGTGTTGACTGTGGGTTTGTTAGCTTCAAGTTCTCATGTATTCTCATTCTCATAACTATTTTATTTCTCAAAAAAAAAAAAACACCTATATATGTGATCAGCAAACAATTCTGTGCACTAGGAATCTTTCGTATGAAATCTATTACTCATGCTCAGTAAGTGACCTTCTCTTAGCAGCAGTTCATAAACTTTAGTAAAAATTAAAGTCAATAGAAAAGTATGTTAAAATTATAGATTTTTGGCTCACTGGCCTCTGCAAGAAATCTTAAATCAGTTCAGTATGAGGCCTGGGAATCTGAATTTTAATACCAACCTCATACAAAATAATTCTGATGTAGCTAGTCCTTATACTTTAGAAAATATAGACAGGGATTTAATATGATTTGCTCATGTTTGTGCAAAAGTATGCACAAAGAATTTTCTGTAACCCTTAACCTGAAAACTATTGTATGAGTATCATTGTCAAGTGAAAATTTTTTTTAAATTTATTTCAGGAAGTCAGCAAGGGTACAATAGATTTGGATCAAATAGGTAAAATTTTTTCATTTCAAAATATTAAGCAAGTACAGATGATTTTGCTACATGGCTAGCCTTTAGTCAGGGATATAAGTGTGCCCCCATCAACCAAATATTGTTCAAAAACTGGATAAAATAACTTGTGAGCATTGTAAGAGATATTCTGACATAACCCCAGCTATTTGACATCTACTGTGCTCCAGATACTGTACCAGGGTCTTTGTATTCATCATGTCTAAATCTCAAAAGAGCCTTGAGAGGTTGCTGTCATTGACTCAATTTCGTAGTTGAGAAAACTGCAACTCGAAGAGGTTAAGTAACTTGCTAAAGTTAGACAGCTGGTAAGTGACAGAGTCCAGATTTGGGTCCTGCTGTTTTTGACTCTGGTTCCCAGACATTTCATCTGCTGTTAGCTCAAATCAGAGCTTCTGGATAGGACAGTGGTAGCTTGGGAGGAGGCGAGAGCAGGAGATGTGTGATGGAGCCTGCGAGATGGTGGAGGTAGCAGAGAAGGTTGGAGACAGCAGAAGAGCAACCGGCGGAGGAGAAGACGAGTAACTTAGCCAGAAGTTCCGGTGACTGTTGCTGGTCGAAGGGGAGATTCTTCCGAGAGAACTGTCTCAGGTTCCAATTCTACTTTCTGTTTTGATGAATAATGGAAAAAACAGTAAGTCTATAAGGTATACATTATTATACTGTTTTACAGACGAGGAATCTTAGGATCCATGCATTTAAACTATTCACTGAGTCCAGTAATTAGTTAATCAGAGTGGGATTTAACCGAAGTAGATTTGATCTGAGTCCACTCTTTCCAATTCACAATATTCTTTCCCTAGCAGAACCTAAATCAGTGTTTTTCAAACTTGTTTATTCTGTGAGATTAACAGAAGATAAGATTAGAGAATGCCTGCAATAAATGGTGGTGGTGGTGGTGAGTTAGAAGCCAATAGTCAGAAAAGATCAGGTAATTGAATATGTGAAGGAACTGAGATTTTTCACTAATGGGCTGTGTTCTTGTGAAGGAAATAAAAAGAGAAAATAATGAGACAGACAAATGGATAAGGCAAGGAAGGAAAAGATAATAAGAGAAGCCAAAGAAAAGTGAAGGGAGAAGCAGAGATAATTTGTTATTCTTTTGCTTTATTAGCACTGGCGTTCCTATGCATCAGAAGATTTAAAAAATCATGGCAGTAACATTGTTGAAGGGATATTGACAACATCTGCTTCCAAATACATATACATATTCTAAAAATACATATATTCCTATTTATTCCATATATGTATTTGTAATGAAAACAATTAGAATTCAGTTTTCCTTTTTTTTTTTTTAAATCTCACAAATATTGTAATGTTAACAAACTAGACTGCAGGCCATCCTGTTTGATTGTGTGTCTGTGTGTCTGAGTGAGGCAGGGAGGGGATCTTTGTGGACTTTGTACACATCAGTGTGGATGTGGGAAATAAACTCTGAATTGAGAAAATTATGATATTGCAATTGTATCTTATTTGTGTGAATTAATAATAGGGGCATGAAACTAGTACTTATTCTAATTCATAAGGAGTTAGTGAAGAAGTCCTTTATCGTGAAATAATTACTTTTTCAAGGCAGGAAGATAGTAGTAATTTGATATGTGAATAATTTCTCAATATTTAAAAATCAAATCCAAGGGAATTTCTAAAACCAAATATAGATTATTTTTGGCTTTCATACCACTTTGAATAATTTATATCCATACACTTTAATTAGAATTTAAAAAATCAAAAGTCAAGATTGTAAGAGGATCTCCGGAGGTGGGATTAAATGTGATTTTTTTTTCCTGCACATCCTTACTTTGTGATTGTTCTACAATTAACACAGATTGGTAAACAAATTAAAGGAGATAGTTGTTGATAAACAGATGCAGTCAATTTTCAGATTCTAAATAAGCCTAATTCAGAGGCAAATATGTTGATTGCAGATTAGACCAAGTTTTTAGATAAACATGACAATGTAAATTCTATTTTGGTTTGAGGTCAGCTCACAAAGACCTCTGTAACTTTCATTCAGTGGAGCTATAGAACTGATAAGGGAAACTGAAATTTACTATCATCTTTCTCCTATTATGTGATATCTGAGACAGGAGGAGGAAGGGGATTCTTTAACACTTCTTGGACTTTTTAATAAAACAGCTTTACCGAACTTTAATTAACATGCAATAAATTGCACAAATTCAAAATCTACAATTTAACAAATTTTGTCTTATCTAAAAAAACCTTTGAAGTAAGCCAAGCTGATCCTCATATCCTATCTCCTTATACTGTCACCCCTATTATGTGCATTGCGAACTATGTTTGTTAGATTGTGGGTTAAATAGGTATGTGGAGACTAGTCTCAAAAATGACCGTTACTGGTGATCTTGTTTCTTTGAGAAAAAGATATTCTCAGTTCTGAGATATTGATTTACAGAAATATTTTTCATATATCTTGTTTGTGAAATGAAGAGTAAACCATTTACCTATGTTGAGAATTACTCTGACTGGTACATATCATCTTCTCACTTATTCTGTATATCACATACATTCTGTCAAATATTTGCATATAGAACTCCCAATAAAGCCAAATTACCTAATGATTTATTAAAGCAGCTTGTTGAAGATGAGACTGTTGGAGAAGATGCAACCCTGCTGGGAAGCGGTTCTAGAAAGGGCTGCATTTTATATCCAGTGAGATCTGGCAGGAGCTAACACCTAAGTGGTAGATATAAACTTAAAGATGAGATGTCTACTTCTCTGCTTAACCCTTTGGTCCTTTGAGCTTTATCGCCTCTCTACTTTACCCCCCTACTGCAAACTACTGCCTCAAGCCTCCTCTTCTTTTCTAACCCACAATAGAAAATTGCACCTAATAGTGAATTTTTCTAGGCAGAGCTACAGTAGGGGTTTTCTTTTTGAAGTCCACTCTACACTCTCTCTCTCAGGAGGAAGGTGAAACCTGCAGACATGTACAAAGGCTAGACTGAGCAATAACACACATGATGGTCAGGCACCCGATCATGGACACACACTCATATCCATCCTATGGGCCCATTTTTGTCTTTGTACAGTGGGACTGTCATTTACTTTTTCTTTTTGTTTTTCATCCATTCTTTCTTCTTTTTCTTTTCCTTTTTTTCTTTTTTGTTCTTTCTTCCGTTTTTTGTTTGTTTGTTTGTTTGTTTTTTTGAGACAGGGTCTCACCCTGTTGCCCAGGCTGTAGTGCAGTGGTGCAATCATAGGTGACAGTAACCTCGAACTCCTGGGCTCCACACATACTCCTGCCTCAGCCACCCAAGTAGCTGAGATTACAGGCATGCACCACCATGCCCTGCTAATTTTTCATACTTTTTAAAAAAATTATTTCAAAATATTAGTTAAGGGGGCAAGTGCTTTTGTTACATGGATACCTTGTATAATGCTTAAGTCAGGACTTTCGGTGTACCTATCACCAGAATAGTGTTCATTGCACCCAGTAGGAAAGTTTTTATACCACACCCCACTCCTACCCTCTCTCCTTTCTTGGTTTCTCATGTCCTTTATATCGCTTTGTGTCAATGTGTATCCATCTATTAGTTCCCACTTATTAGTGACAGCATATGGTGTTTGGTTTTCCATTCTTCCATTACTGTTTTATAGTTCTCCTTGTAGAGGTCTTTAACCTCCTTTGTTAAGTATATTCCTAGGTATTTGATTCTCTTTGTAGCTGTTGTGAATGGTATTGATTTGACTCTACTTGACTGTTGTTAGTATGCAGAAATGCTACTGATTTGTATACATTGGCTTTATATCCTGAGACTTTGCTGAATTTATTTATCAACTCCAGGAATCTCTTGGTGGAGTCTTTAGGGTTTTCTAGACACAAGATCATATCATCAGTGAGCAGAGATAGTTTGACCTCCTCTTTCCTGATTTGTATGCCTTTTATGTCTTTCTCTTGCTTGACTGCTCTGCCTAGTACTACTGATACTATGTGGGATAGAAATGCTGACAGTGAGCACATGTGTCTTGTTCTTGTTCTTTGGGGAAATGCTTTCAACTTTTTCCCATTCAGTATGATGTTGGCTATGGATTTATTGTATATGGCTTTTATAATGTTGAGCTATGTTCCTTCCTAGTTTGTTGAGAGTTTTTTTTTTTTTAATCATGAAAGGGTGCTGGATTTTATCAAATGTTTTTTCTTCATCTATTGAGATGATAAGATAGTCTTTGTGTTTGTTTCTGTTTATGTGATGAATCATGTTTACTGATTTGCATATGTTGAACCATTTTTGCCTTCCTGGGATAAAACCCACTTGATCATGGTGGATTATCTTTTTGATGTGCTGTTGAATTTGGTTTGCTAATATTTTATTGAGGATTTTTGCAACTATATTCATCAAGAATATTGGTCTGTAGTTTTCTTTTTTTGTTGTGTCCTTTCCTGGCTTTGGCATCATGGTGATCCTGGCTTCATAGAATGAGTTAGGGAGGATTCCCTTCTTCTTGACCTTATGGAATAGTTTCTGTAGGATAGGTACAAGTTCTTCTTTGTAGGTCTGGTAGAATTCAGCGATGACTCCGTCTGGTCTGGGGCTTTCTTTTGTTAGGAGATTTTTTTTTATTACTGCTTCAATTTTGCTACTTGTTATTTCTCTGTTCAGAATTTATATTTCTTTCTGATTTAGGGTTGGAGGGTTATGTGTTTCCAGGAATTTATCCTTCTCTTCTATGTTTTCTAGTTTGTGTGCATAGGGGTTTTCACAGTATTCACAGATGATATTTTGATGTTTTCACTTTATGGTTCATGGGATTTTCTCCTTCATGTTGACTTTGGCCAGTCTGATGACTGTATGCCTTTTTTGCAATGAATCTCCCAGGTGTTCTTTTATTTTCTTGTATCTAAATGTCTAAATCCCTAGCAAGACCAGGAAAGTTTTCCTCAATTATTCCCTCAAATAGGTTTTCCAGGACTTTTGCTTTTTCTTCTTCACCTGCAGGATTGCCTATAATTCTTATATTTGGCCATTTTACATAATCCCATATTTCTCATAGATTTTGTTCATTCCTCTTGATTCTTTTTTCCTTATTTTTGACCAACTGTGTTAATTTGAAAGAGTTGTCTTCAAGTTCTGAAATTCTTCTTCTGCTTGGCCTAATCTGTTCTTAAAACTTTTCACTGTTTTGTATTTCCCTACATATGCTTTTTATTTCCAGTAGTTCTATTTGTCTTTTTAAAATATAACTATCTCTTTAATAAATTTTTCATTCATTTCCTCAATTGTTTTTCTGGTTTCTTTGTGTTGGTTTTCCATTTTTTCTTGGATCTCATTGAGCTTCCTTACAATCCATATGTGGAATTCTTTATCTGTCATTCCAGTATTTTCATTTTGTTTGAGATCCATTGCTAGAGAGCTGATGTGCTTCTTTGGGGGTGGGGTATTTTCCCTCTGATTTTTCATGCTTCTGAAGTTATTGCACTGGTTCCTTCTCATCCGGAGCAGATGTCACTTCTTGTTTTTGGATTTTCTTTTGTTTAGATGGGACTTTTTTTTCTCCCTCACTCTTAAGGGCGTGTCTGTAGCATATGTTAGGTAAGGACCTTTGGCTTTGCTTGTGTGTACTTTAATGGAGGTCTAGGTTCTGGATGGATACCTTGGTTATAGATATCTTTAGTGTGGTGGTTTTCTCAATTGCTAGTTATTTGTAGGCTGCAGTGGTGGTGTACTATGTGCATGAGTGGATTCCCTGTGTCCTGATGATAAGGGAAGATGGAGGTCTTTGAAATCCTTTCTCTTTCCCCAGCCCTGTGGTCCTCTTAACAGTGTGAATTATACTGGGATGTCCAGTTTAATCTCTGAGACAGTAGGTGATGCTTGTGGGTAAGAGTAAGCCATGCCATGTATGTTTGAATCGGTAAATGCTGTAATGGGCTGTACAAGTTGTCCTACCTGCTAGTAGCTGGAGCTTGCAGGAAAGAGCCAGCTGCAATTGTGTTTTTTGGGACCTCTGACAGGCTGTAGTTGATCAGGAGAAGCACTCACATGCCCTAGGTGGTGGGTGGGCGCTGGAGCTCCCAGGGGACTCCTTACTCTCCACCACAGCGGAAGCAGCTCAGGGAACAAGGCTGAGTGGGGATGGATCAGGCATGCCTGCCTTTAGGCTCCACAAAAGCAGGCACATGAGCTGTTTTGGTAGGAGTCAAGGGTCAGTTCCCAGGCTACTGGGGAAAGCTACCAGGGAGGGGCTGAAGTAGCCCTACCAAGTCAGAAATTTTGTTGGTGGGGGATGGGCCATCTGGGATTCACAAACTGGTTGATGGGAGTTTGGTTTGCTCATCTCCCTCTTCCCCTGCCCCGCAGATCTCCTTCCAATGTCTGGCCACAAGCAGCAGCCCAAACTGTCTGAGCTCATCAGCAAAGGTGTTGCAGGCTGGAAGCTTCCCTGCCCAAAATCTCACCCCAGGCTGAAAGCATGGCCTTCCTGTGGGGGGAAGGAATGCTCTGCAAGTGTGCTGTGGCTCAGACCTACACTGCACTATCATTTTGGTTCTGCCCATGTGGGCTCCTTTGCCTGCTGAGATTAGTTCACATATCTCACCTCTGTGCCCCTTAGCAACACTATTATGTCCTGGGGGTACAGGATCTGGCCTGCAGGCCTGTCCCCTGGTCCCCCAAGTTCAATCCCTGCCTGTGCCAGGGAGAAGCATGGTGATCCTGAATTGCCAGGGGAGTGCTCAAGCAGGTTTAATGTCCCTCCACCTCAGGGTATGCCCTGCTCTGCTGGAGGAGCCAGGTGGGTAGCACCAGGGAAGGCCAGCAGGCAGGGAGCTCACAGCCTGAGCACTCCTTTGTCCGTTGCAGGTCTTTCAAAACAAAAGTGTAAAACCCACTCTCTGTAGAAGGCACAGAGTGGTGGACACAGCAACAGAGGGAAAGCAGCCACTCCTAAGAGCTCTGGCTCAATTGTTCCCTTGGGGCACCTGTGTCGACTCACGTGGGAATTGCCAGTTGGCAGCAGTGGAGAGGAGTCTGAATGGAGGAGAGCTAGCACTCTGGCTCCCTTTGTCCCTGTCCCCAGAAGGCAGCCGACCTAGAATATCCAAACTCTGGGATCACACAGTTCCCCCGAGACCCACTGGCCCCCTGTGGCTATCACAGGCTGCACAGGAGTTGGGAAATGTTTGTGTGGGTTCTAGTAACATGAAAACTCAAGGGCTGAAGCTCCCTGGGGAGGACAAAGGCACACAATGGGTAGAGAAGCAATATGGCACTCACTGCCTTGGGGGTCTGTGGTAAGGGGTTACGACCCCAAGGGAGCTGGTAGCCCAGTGCCTTGTTCTCAAGAAACTCCCAGGTCACTGGTGGCATCTATTCTTGGCCTTGTGAGGGTAGAGAAGCTCTCCAGAAGGTCAGGAGCCTGCAGTCTGCCAGAGGTGTAAGGGGAAGAGACACAAAACCCCCAGCTACCCTTTTAACAGGGCTTCACAAGTTCCTTGGGGGTTGATCTCTGCTTACATCTTGTTTCTTCTTGCTCTGTTCTGTGACTTCTTCCCATGGAATCTCTGATAGATTCTGGTACTTTTCCCTCAGAGTTACACCTGAGCTATGTTTTTTTTTTTTTTTTTTTTGTTGTTTGTTTGTTTTATATAAAACTTTTCCTTCTTTCTGAGATGATCTGGAAACTGATGTTTGTAGTCAGCCATCTTATCCCTCTGATCCCTGGAAGTTTCTCTAATTTTTCTTACTTTTTTTAAGGACAAGATCTCATGATCTCATTATGTTGCCTAGACTGGTCTTGAGCTCCTGGCCTTGAGTGATCCTCCCACTTCAGCCTCCTAAAGTGCTGGGATTATAGGCATGAGCCACCATACCTGGCCTATATTAAGCTTTTGAGATTTTAAACCTACAAGTCTTCTCATACTAAGAAGTAGCATTTTATAAAACAAAACAGAAATAAAAGAATGTCTGAAAATTGATACTATCACCAAGTTACAAATAAGAGGATTGATAACTCAGTCTGGTATTGTTTCTTGAAAAATGATAGCTCTCCTTTTCATAGAAGATGGTTTTTGTATGTAAGCAACATAAAAAACCTTGTAATTGTATATCCCATTCTTAAAATTTCTATAGTTTCAATCCCATTAAAATATACAATGAGTGATTGTGATCATTATTTTGTTGATGGAATTACCTTTATTCTCAATACATGTTAAAATACAATCGTACCATTAGAGTTGATGCATTCACCCATTTGATAACTTTACTGCGATTTCTGTGTCCCTTTAACCCCAGCAAGATTTTGGTGAAAGCAGATGAGACTTGACACGCCAAACCTTGTGTTATAGACACTTTACACATATTTCCACATTTGATCTTTGCAGCAACCTTGTGATCTAACTACCGTCATTCTAAATTTACAGATTAGAAAACCAATGCCCAGGGAGTTAGATAATTTGTTTAACAGCACATAGTAGGAGTCTGAGCTTTGCTTACTCCTAGGTTTGCTGGGCACTCTTCACTTTGCACTGTGCTGTTTTGGTGCAAATTGACCCAATTTGGCCATCCAAGGACTGACCTTTATCCTTAGGTGCTTCACTAACATTGTCATCTTAGCTAAGGCTCCTCTCTCTTCATTCACATTGGGTCTAGTAAGTGGGGTTCAAACCATCAAATAAGAGATAACCCTTTCTTTTTCCTCCAATTCAAAAAGCATAGTCCTGAGTTTTAAATGAATGTTTCTTCCCGACTTCATGGTCATTGGTGTCTTTTCTCTCTCATTCTCATTTTTGCTTCTAGGCCTAAAGCATTTGATATGCTTGCTTCTGAACATTAATAAGTTTCACTATTAATATTTTTCTGTTCAGTATGGAAACCTAAAAAGTTTGTGTTCTTTTAGTGTCAGACTCTACTCCATTTGCTTCCATAGCTCAATGAGGTGATGATGAATGACAGAACATATGAGGAAAGGACTGAAATTAGTGTCCTAGGCCTTGTCTGGCATAAGGCCATGATATAGGTTCATTTAACTTACTTGACTTCAACCACACACATCAGTAAAGAAGAAAATGAGAAAGAGAGGAGAACGTAATAATTTCAGTGATGCTGGAGGGTGATGGTATGCCCCAGAGAGAAAGTGCACTGCGGAATGTGAATCTCCTGCTCCCTAAACCAGCCTCACTTCTTGCTACCTCTCCTAATGTGAACACCCCAGCATTTGGAGAGTGCCCCTGGGGTTTGCATTTATATTTTCTATGCAACAAAGTGCCTAAATGTCAACCAACAACATCATCTGATTCTCTGCCAAGGAGGCAGCAGTTGATTCCAGTGCTGGGAGAAACAAATAGCACCAGCAGCAACAGACAAGACAACAACAGCCACAGATTATGCTGGATTTACTGGGATACAGTGTATCTGTGCATTATATTTTATGGATGATATAAAAGAGATTTTCAATGGTAATTTTAATTATTTATGATTTTTGCCATACATGCTTACTTTAGAACCTAAACCCTTTTAGGTTGAAATATAGTCTTATTTCTCCATTTATTAGAGGACTTTGGTCAAATCACTTCAGATATTTGAGCTATACTTTTTTACCTGTAGGTATCAGAGTTAGTGGTAATACCCCATTTTCTATGTCTCTCAAGGTTATTTGAATATTCAATAAGATAAAATATGTGTGAGTAGTTTGTAAGTACTTAAACATTTAAGTTATATAAAATAATTTTTAAAATAGTGTAAAGCACGAGTATCTTTTTGAAATTGCCTAATCCCATGATGAACTAAAAGCTTAGTAAGATTTTGAATGAATTTTTAAAAACTTTCTCAGTCATTGTTTACAAGTTCAGTCACGTGTATATGTATATACACATATATGCATTTGTGTGTGTATATATATGTGCATATATATTTGAATAAAGAAATGTTAAAAATAACTTCAAAGACATTGATTAAAGTTTGCATTAATTTCATTTTGCCTGATTAAGTTTACTTATCTCTATTGTAAGTGGCATCAGATTTGTCATCTTGCAGGTGTATTCCACACTTTTTACTTGTCTGCATATGTGTAACTGCACAGACATTCAAGAGCCTCACAAGTGTAAATGCAAGTTTGCTTCTGAGTGCATAGGACTGAAATCTTAATATGCTACTTTTTTTCCCTCCATAAACAATACAAAGAAGTTGACAGGTCTGAAAGGGGCTTATGTGAAAAGATAATTAAGAGCTTTAGAGAGTGTCAAGAGTCAATAGCTCAGCACTGTCAGCACTCCGGAGTGTTACAGGCTATAATTAGATGGCATGGAGGTGTAAGGCATGCTTGGCAGTTGATTCCTGCCTGATCTCCAAGGGAAAAACAAAGAGCAGCCTCCATGAGATATCAGGCAAAGTGGAAAACAGACGTGCTGGAGTCAAACCGCTCAAGGGTCTGCTGTTTTTCTGGGTTGCATCGTTTGGTGAAGGAAGAGCTTCTTTGCCTTTTGATTGGCATCCACATGGGCTGTTTGGCCTGTGTTCCTCATTCCCACAATCCTTTTGGCTTTGGGCAGCAGACGTCCCTTCAGCTCTATGAATTGGAGGTTATTTCAGCGATGTCTCTGGGCACAGGATGTCCCAGGTTCCTGTGTTCCTTTTGGATTCCAAAAAGTTCAAATTGATATAAGACAGAGCTAGTTGATCCCTGATAAGAGAACATTTTGCAAAGAACTCTGAAAAAGTCCAGAAGAGTCTCTTCCTAAGCAAAATTGAAAAGACAAAAGGCATATATAGAACTGGATTAAGATGCCCTAAACACTGAAAAGCTATAAGGGAGCAACCAACCATATGAAGTTCAAAGTTAAAAAAAAAATCTAAATGGTGAAATATGTGTAAGGAAGTCCAACAGTGTTATAACTTTTTCCATATATATGTGTGTGTGTGTATATATATATATATATATATACACACACACACATACTTGTATATATTATATTCCCCATTCCCCTTTAAGATTTACATATATATTTTAATAATTTTTATGTGTGGGTGTGTATATACATAATTTTTTCACAGATGTTAGTGCTTTAGTGCTTTTCTTTGGTTGGTGCTTTAGTATACCTAAAGCACCAACCAAAGAAAAGCCTGTTTAATTTATTAGCCTGTTTAATTTATTCCACAGCTCTGGTATGTGTTTTTCAGTTGAGTGCAAAGTGTACCTTGATTTTACCAGTGAAACTCTACCTCCATAGATTCCAAAACACTGGCCATATTATGGAGCCAAATTGCAAATTTCTAGGTAAATAGGTCAAAAATTGACCTTAAAAGTTTCTCATTGTATAGATGCATTATTTGAAAGTCAATATTTAACTGAAAAAATATAATTTAATAAGTAATATTTAAGTAAAATATGGGAGTATACTGACATAAATTGAATAAATAAAAAGTTAGAGAGCATGTGACACAAAGTTGGCTTGAAATAAACCTATATGCCCTTAAAACATAACTATTTTTAAAATGATTGAAAATATATTTCTTGCCTCCAAGAAATCTGACTGTGATCAAAGAATAATCCCACACAGACCTGCTAATTTTTAACATTTCCTTCAAGTCTTTTTAGAATAAGAAGTTATAAAATATTACAGATGAAGTTAAGTCCTCAATAGTTTTATTATCTTCTCTCATTCCTAAGGCAATTACTTTAATAAGTGATAAATAATTTACATATACTTTTATCTGTATGTCGGGACAATAATAGAATCTTGTTATTGAAAGCCATATAAATGGTATCAAATATAATATGCCATTCTGTAATTTGTCTTTTTTTAATTTAATGCTATGATTTTTGAGATCTATCCATGTTGATATATGGTTCATTTCTTTCAACTACTATATGCTATTTGATTTGATAATCCTGCTATATTTTATTTCTTTGTAACTCTGTTGATTAAAATGTAGGTAGTTTCCAGTTTTTCTCTTTAACAAGCTAAGCTTGCATGGACATTCAAGTATGTGTTTACTTAGGGGAAATTTCCCTATATATTTGTAGAATATGATTTATACCCTTTTTGGCAAATTTTTCATGTTGATGTAACATATTGGGTTTTTTGGCTCCTAGAAAAAAGAAGAGAAGAAATAAAAATAATCTGATAATGTGAATAGATGCAATTATAAAACCATACCTGAATTTAACTCTGTTGAAATATTGTATCACTTCTTAAACAGTTTTCCATAGTTTATCATTCCAATTGGGTTACTTTTGGAATCATTGATACATTTTATCAATGATTCTCAGACAACTTTATCATCCTTCTAGAACTCAGCAGCCGCTCAAAGCCTACAGAATTTTTTTCTTTTTTTTTTTTTTTTTTTTGTTGAGACAGAGTCTCACTTTGTTGCCCAGGCTAGAGTGAGTGCCGTGGCGTCAGCTTAGCTCACAGCAACCTCAGACTCCTCGGCTTAAGCGATCCTACTGCCTCAGCCTCCCGAGTAGCTGGGACTACAGGCATGCGCCACTATGCCCGGCTAATTTTTTCTATATAGATTTTTAGTTGTCCATATAATGTCTTTCTATTTTTTTAGTAGAGACGGGGTCTCGCTCAGGCTGGTCTCGAACTCCTGACCTTGAGCAATCCACCCGCCTCGGCCTCCCAGAGTGCTAGGATTACAGGCGTGAGCCACCGCGCCCGGCCCAGAATTTTAAACATCATAGTTTGCAGGTCCAGGTGCCAGGGTCCTTGAAGCTAACCTTGGGATCCAATGACCCCAGATCATGTGGCTTTCTCCTCAATTGGCAAGAGAATCCAGAGAGGTTTTTTTTTTTTTTTTTTTTTTTTTTTTATCTTAGTTTCTTTAAAAAAGAAAAGAGGGAGAAAATGAACTCAGGCATATTTAGGAAGGAAGTAAACATATAAAATGCACGTCATTTGCTAGCTTTGTGATCCCCTTCTCCTGTTGCCAATCAGACTTGAAAAAAGGTGCATTGAGGTCTGCACCTGTCTCTAATGTCCATTTGCCATCACTTACTCTTTCCTCATTTCTCTCATTGAAATCTAAAAATAAGTGTGATAAGACAGCTGTACTCAAGTGTGAGTGTTACAGATAGGCTGTGGTCAGATCAGGATGAGTTGCTTTAGGCCACCATCATCTAACCCCCTCCAGAAGAAGCCCCTAGAAGCCATCTCCTTCTCCACCACTCTGGACAGCAAGCTATCTCAGACCCTCATTATACTTATAAGGCTATTTTATTACACTCTGAATTGTGGTCTTAACCTGTAGTTCCACAAAGCCCCTTCCAATCTACTTTTCATACTGTCCCCACACTCATTCTTCTGATACTCAGATCTTATCATACCATTTAACACTTATTAACACTTACAACCATCCTGTGATGGTTCCTTCTCCCACATTATTCACCATGGATAAAGTCTAAGGCTTGAAATATGGAAATGGAGGGTCTCCACAGTCCAGTCAAAATTAACTTTCCAGGCTCATTGTTGTTAATTCTTACTTCCATAATTAGCATTCTCCCTGGACACTCACTGGGTCACAGACATAACCTTGTCTTTCACAGCTCTTTGCCTTTGATATAACGAGTGCTAAAAATCTTCAAATGATACCACCCTGATAAAATCTTACTCAATAACAAGTTATACCGTCCATACTTGAACCCTTCTAAAACTTGCTAGACACTTATGATTCATATACTATTTACCTCCCAATTATTGCTGTTGATGTATGTATCTAACTCCTCAAAACTCTAAACTCCCTGAAGGCAAGGAAAATATATCTCATTCCCTGTTGGATGCCCCTAGCCAACTACCATGAATGTTGTGGGCATTCATTTAATAGAGTGGAAGCTAGATGAGAAACGAGTCTTACCTCATATTCCTCCTTTTACCTCTTGCACTTAGAATACCATTTGACATATAAGAAATATTCACAAATATTTTTTGATATATCAGTTGGCAAACTATGATATGTGAACCAAATCCAGCTCAAGACCCATTTTTTTCTAGCCCTGTCGCTCCCCACTTCCCTTTTGGTGGACCACAGCCATGCATTCCTTGGCATATTACTTTGGAATACTCATACAACAGCAGAGTTGAATGGTTGGAATAGACACTGCATGGTCCACAAGGCCTAAATATTTACTATCTGGCCCTTTCCACAAAAAGTCTTCTGACCAAATGAACGAGAATGGGCTGTGTAGCAGGGAGATGCAAGATCAGAGAGCAGCACAAAATGTTTCTAAAAATATTGCATTAAATTATCACTCAGATATGTCATTTCAGGAGAATGTCCTCCCCATTTCTATCCACATGAAGATAGGCACATTTGCATCTGTTGTTAGCTTTTATGCATGCCTTTAGTTTGTGATGAATGATAATGAGAGATCAGTCCAAGATAGCTTGAACTGATATTTGGGAAATCTATCTATCCATCTATCCATCCAACCAACCATCCATACGCACACACACACACACACACACACAAATACATGTGACATATATAATTGTTAATTGTAGGTATCATTTTGGAAAAAGCTAAAAATGAAGAGAACATGATCACCCCCAATCACATGGCTCAAAGTTTAAAAAATCACATGGATGGTTTTATCTGAGTGCTTTTTAGAGAGAGTTCAGTCAAGAAATTTCTGGTTTGCATACATATATTCATTACTGGCTGAACATCCAAGAGTGACCTGCATATAATTGCAAAGTAACAATATAATAATTCCATTCGAAACAGTGGTACTTATTATGTGCTAACTTGTGTTTATCCTGAAACTCCATCACCTGATGAATATGCAATTAACCTACTTATTACCACAGAAAACATCTCCTTAGAAATACAACACATCCACATAATTTTAAACCTGATCTTCAAAGGCTTTCTGTGGGAGAAAATCATTTTTCCCAATAAGATATATTATTGGAAACACAAGTCTATGTAGCCAATTCGCTACATCATCTGATTTATTTTAATTAGAGGTTAGCTGCTGAATGTGATTACAGTTATAATTATTACAATACCAGTCATCCACATTTCCATTAGCATTCCACTTGATAGTTAGCAATAAGCAGAAATAAAATATTAGGACTTTTAAGAGAAGAGAGTACCAATTAGTACAATTCTCCACTGGCACAAGATAATTATTAATTATGATCATCATGGTAATTATTCACCAAGCTAAATTTCACTGGGCTACCTGTGTGCAGATTCCCTCTGTACTGCATTCTAACATCGGCAGCCTTCTTATCTGCTATGGAAATCCTGAAGCAATATTTGTATTAAACACACAGTTGACTGCACACCAAATGGAAAGGCAGCTGCAAAGGTACAGGATGGATCTCCATTTCATTAAAGGATCCCTGCTCTTTGTAGGGTGTCGCAAGGGAGTGTGTAAAAACATATACCTTCAAAGAGAGGTATCGCTAGTCGTGTATATGTTTTCTGATCACACGTGATAAAATTGTACCCAAACTGGCCCTCTCAATGTCAGCTCTTTCATTCTCCTGAAACTGTCATTCATATCCATACCAAGACAATTTATTGTAAACAAACAAGCCAATAAAATATGAGGAACTGTTGATCACTCAAAGACTAATACTACGTAGATAATTTAGAAAAATATCTACAGGCATCATGGTTTTCCACTTACGTCCCCATCACCACTGAAATGCTAAAATATTATATAAAGCCATTATTTAGCAGTATGTTCATTCTTCTACATGAATGCCTTTATATAAAACCTCCATATTATAAAACCACCATATTCTGCTCCAGGCTTTCTCCCTGAAGTGAAAGAAGTTTCAGAAGTTTCAAAGGAAATAAATACCAAATGAAACTTGAGAAGAAAGAAAATTTGCTGGACTAGACAGGACTAGACTGGGAATCAGGAAAGAGTCAATACTAGCTTTGACTCTGATCTTGAGTAGTTACTTTCTTGAGGTAAGTTATTGAACCTCTCAGAGCCTCAGGACCTTTACTTGCACTCAGGAACAATATCTCTTCTGCCTTATGTGGGAGGCTGTTAGTAGAGTCAAATGAGATTGTATAGGAAACAATTTTTATAAGCTACAAAGTGTTGTTCAAATATAAGGCAAACTTTAGTAATTCAAAGGAATCACATTTAACTTAGACTGTTGAATGCTTCTTAAAAAATAACTTGAGTGTTATATAGCACCAAGTTTATGTTTTCATTCAGTAGACAGAAGGGAAAAATCTGAAATTGCCAAAAATGGAGTTTAGGTAAGATATTAGAGTTTCTTCAATCTTTGGGTTAGGAAATGCTAATACAAAGTATAAAGTAAGGTTTCATTGTTTCATTTTTTATATATTGAAAGGTAAAAAGCAGACAGCTGATGTTTTGGAAAGGAAGAGTATATGGGCCACCCTACCTCATAGGTAGGGTGAACGACCTCTGAGAATCCCTTTCAGAAGCAAGAGCCTCTGCCTTTGTCACCAGGATGCACTTCTTTGCTGTGATTGCCTCTGTAGTGACTGCACCAGTCAAAGTGCTGCTGATTCTAACTAGGGGAAAATAAAGTAAATTCCAAATGACTTTTTTTCATTGCCATTCATGTTTGCTGCCAATGTTTGCCTCCATGCTTGAAAACATGAGCAAAGATTTGTCATTTGGAAGAGCTCTATTTCTCAGGTTTAAATAGCTGGTGTTCTAATGGGGACCGAGAAGAGATGGGGCACTGCCACTATCCAATGGGCACATTTGCTCAACAAAACAAAAATGTTTAGGAGTAAAAAGAAATGTAATGTGGTGTTTGCTATTGCTTACCTATATTTCTTGAGTTGGATCAGAAAGACAAACAGATATAGCTCAAATTGTTTTGGGGTATTTATTATTTTAAATGTTTGGAAAGCCCAGCTTATGTAAGTATCAGAACTATTAAAGATTTATAGATGCAGTAGTCATTTTCTTGGTAATTTAATTGTGTTACAAGTTAAAAAAAATATATACATCTTCTATTCTAGGCCAAATTTCTGAAATATCTGTCAGGAAGAAAGTATATATATGAATTTTTTGCCCTATGAACTGATTATTTTTAGCAGCTTTTATGAGCATAATAATAGTAATTTCAGCAGCTAATTTACCTAAAATCATTTTATTCCAAAACCTGAAAGCCCCCAAATCAAAAGGTTCTCTTTGTCTAAAAAGTTAAATCAAAATAAATGTTTCTAGTTAGTTTTAAGAGAAGAAATTAGGGTTTCTTAGTGCTCAAATATTTAGTAAGCTCTCAAGGAGGTGTAGGGGGAAGCAATCTGCCTGTCATAGGGGAGGAAAAAAATTAAAGAGCAGAATTTTTAAATTGTACCTCTTGACACCAATAAATAATGAGAGTGAGAGCTAGTACCATTCTTTAACATGCGTGCGTACAATACAATAAGCAAATCTGACTCATCTGCCAGCCTGATTGCTTTGTTTAGAATTCCACTGTCAGAGGTAAGGTGGGGGTGAGGGGACTTATGTAAATTAGGCCCTTCCAAGTGGGGAGAAAGTTGGATCATTTAAATTAAAAAGAAAAAAAAAACTTTTCCAAGTTTAGAAAGTTAGAAGTGTTTTTATTCCCACATCAATTCTGAATAAGAATGACTTAAAGTTCTCAGAATCAGGTTAAAAATATGATCTGGAAACCGTGGCTATGAATTTCCACAGATTTCTCAAAGCTTTGAAGGCAACTGTGATCCGTATCTTCCTGCCTTTCTGGTATTACCATGTGTGAGCGTTTGGGAAGGCAGGGTGGATTTTTGGATGAGATCTTTAGTTTCCTGTTTCTATAATGGGACAAGTGTAATCAATCAGATTAATCTAAGAAATAAACAGCCATTTGTCTGAAGGTTTTGTAAGGTGATGCAACTCCGATTTGTTTATATTCAACCAGAATCCCTAGGAAGGTACTCCTAGAAACCACTGTCTAGTACTCTAATACTATGGGCATTTTTTGGTTTGTTTTCAAGAGAATCAGGGGCTGGAGCCTAGTTCTTAGACCCTCTGATTCCCTACCCTGACTGTTCCCTGTGATCTACACTAGAGGGCTGAATTTAATTCACTTAAAGCATTCTAGGGATATGAGCTATATAATACTTTTGCAGGGATGGGAGTGTTGCAGAAATAACCCAAAATTAGGAATTTGTAAGCTCAAACCTATACTAGTTATTGGGGAATTAGGGAGCAGACTCTTCCCCAGGGACAGTTTCCCAGGGCAAGGGCTGGAGGGTGACTGTGGGCTGCCAGTCACCCATTTATGCATTGCTGCGGTCCTCCCTTCTCAGCTTCCATCCAATCCACAACAATTCACAAGCTGATGGTGAGAATCTTCCAGCTCCCACAGTGAGTTGGAGGGAGAGAATGGGAGACAGGCACAGAGCAGACCTCCAAGATCCCATTCCCTTCTGGAATAGAGTCAGCCTAAAGGCCAGCAGCAGAGGTCTGGGCCTGTGGCTCTCAGGTTTTGTGGAGAGAAAGGGTGGCTTCTGTCCCCTTGTGGTTCCTGAAATACCTGCTGATCTGCCTCACCCCAGAGAAGCTAAGGGACAGGAGGACGCATGTTCCCGCTCTGTCTGAGGTGGAAAGCATCAATCTTTGCTGCAAAAAGACCAAGAGGCAGACAGGCTGCCTCCTGTGGTCTCCGTGGTCTCTGTGACTTACCAGCTGGTGCTTTATGGGCCTACAGGGATATAAATGTCTCCCAGAACTCACTCGTTTTCCGCTATTTAAAGTCCTATCAGCCTGAGTGAATTTATATAATAACAACGTACCAAATTACTAGATATTTTCTTCATTATAATAATTATTACTTTTGAGACAAAGTCTCACTCTTTTGCCTATGCTAGAGTAGAGTGGTGTCATCGTAGCTCACTGCAACCTTGAACTCCTGGGTTCAAGTGATCCTCCTGCCTCAGCCTCCTGAGCAGCTGGGACTACAAATGCATGCAACCATGCCCAGCTACTTTTTCTATTTTTTATAGAGACAGGATCTTGCTATAAGTTCCTGGTCTCCAGTGATCCTCCCACCTTGGCCGCCCAAAGCGCTGAGATTACAAGTGTGAGCCACCCTGCCCAGCCTTCATCATTATTTTTTAGTTTTTAAATGAAGAAGTGGAATTAAGCCTGACTATGTGTGGAATCTCCTGTTAGATGGTTGCTGTAACGTTAGTTACCATTTTTCTTGTGGAGCTGGACATAAGCTGGCTTTGAGCAGATAATTGGAAAGGAGGTTCAGGGTGAGACACACACAACTTCCCAAGAGGATGTTAAGGTGAGGGACAATAGTTTCTACTCTGGTTACAAAAGATTGATGTGTCCTTGGTGCCATGATTATGGAGGCAATGACCCAATAGAAACTCAATTTGAAATGGCAAATGTTTCTGTTATTGTATGAATTTAAAAATACCATCAACCCACTTAAACTATGCCCCAACAATTATTCTACATATGTTGCTTAAATTATGTTTTCAGTAATTTTTGAATAGAAGTGGGATTGAGTACAGGTTTTATGATTTATAGATTTTTATTGAGTAGTCAGTTTTAATAAGTCTAAAAATGCTTAGAATGAAATAAAGACTTTAAACCAATTATGAAAATTATACAAGCAGATTTCTTTCCAATCATTCTTACTTGTTTCTTAAGTATGAAACATTATTTGATGAATATTTTATTAATACAAGCATTAAGCAACGTTATTCAACAGCTTTGAAAAGATTTCAAGAAAGAATATTTGTAAGTGAAAATATTTTAAAAATCTCTGTTCTATAAGAGGTCAAACTTGGCCATATTTGAAACAATGTGACTCAAAACACACCCTATTCTCATTCTTGTCCTCCAATTTATTCAGGGAGACAGTCATGTTAGTTACCAAATCTCTAAACATTCTCTTTCCAAAGTATCCTCTCAGAAGCAGCTGTAGCCCTGAAGTACATTAAGCCATAGGGGTTATAGGTGGCTTTTAATGAGATGCAGAATTGCCAGAAAAATCAAATGACCCGTCATGTGGGCCATCCTGGTACCAGCCTATGAGAAAGTTTTTTACATCCTTTTTATTCTTATAAGAGACATTATTAGAGACACTGAACAATATTACGAAGACTTATACAATACATTAAAAAGATTTAGGGGACTAATGATCAGATATAAGAAAATTAAAAAAAGACCTATTTGACCCATTGCATTTTCCATTATATTTCAGTTGCCAGAAGGCCCCCAAATGAGATTTAATTTTCCCTTTCAATAATTACACAAGTTTATATTTTTAGCATACCTATTTTCCTGTTCCTCTCCAAGGTTTTTGATACTTTGATATTCTGTTCCATGTTTAATGATATTTCTATCCACCTATCATTTATTATAGTCACCTCATAGCATTTTTGATAATAGACTAGATTTGAACCATAAATAACCTGTCTTAGGAAAGACATGTAGTGTAGTCTGTGATAGTCATGCTGATGAAGAGAACACTAAAGAAGTGAATTTATATGAGTACTTTTCATTTTCTTCTTGTAATTTAAAAGTCTTCTGCCAATATTATTAAAATATATGCTTACAAATTTTATGACAACAACATTAAAACACAAATTGTATAGAAATTAATTTATAGCTTTTGTATTCAGCTTATGTTACAGTACTTCAGAATGGTGGATGAAAGAAAGCCAGGTCTTCAACTTGAGAACAAATATCTGTTCTTGGCAACATATAAGTAAAATATTTTAGGACTATAAGCCACAGAGAAAATTCCAACCAGGTTTGACTACAGGAACTCAAGTTTTAGTTGTTTATACAATCATTTCCTATTTACAAATGTTCTTGAAAACATGTGAAGTCCTTATAATATTATATTTTCCACATACCAACACTAATGTCTTATTTGGTAAATGCTCTCTCCAACTTTGCAATACACCAACATTTTTTCTCAACTTTGCATGTTTTTTATTCTTCCAGAATGCATATTTAAAGACTTGTAAATCTATTGGAACCACACAACAAGAAATAAACAGCAGATGCCCAAGTTCATCTAGAGATGAATAAATTATAAAACTGGAAAATGAATGACTTGTGTGAGAAAGAACATGTCCCTTCCTAGATGTGTGGTGTGTGTGCTTGTGGGGGGATGTCCATCATTTTAACAGATCCTCAGAAGCCTCAGGGAGACCACAGAGGCAGGCACCGGCGGGAGGATTGTTCAATCTTTCACTTTAAAACACCTTAGCTAGTTGGTGTCTGAGCTCTAGTTTTATTATTTGACTTCAGGCAAATATTAAACTCATATGCTTCAGTTTCCCACAATTATTTAAATTATATCATTTTTATTGGTTGCAATGTGGGAGGGGAAAAAATCTAACAGTCTCACTCCTTCCTCCTACAGATTTGGCCCCAAAATATTGTGGGTCCTCATTGCCACTGTGTTCCTCAGCTCTAATGTCTAGACTAATATTTCTCAATCTTGCAAGTGCAGTGCCTAGGAATCTTGTTAATATGGAGATTTTCCTTTAGGAGATCTGGGTAGGACCTGAGATCCTGCATTTCTAGCAAGCTCCTAGGTGACGCCAATGCTGCTGGTCTGTGGATCCCATTTCAAGGGCAATTGTCTAGAGATAATAGTCCATTATAAATGTTGTCTGTTGCACCTTTGATATTTTTAATATAAATCATTTTGGAGAGGGTCTAAGGCTTACAGTAGATTCAATTCTATATATCATGTAATGGTATTAAAATATAAAACATGACTAGCAGTGACAGTACTTTAATTTTAATAGAACTCATCTGTGATGTGAGACGATGTACAAGAATGATTCTAAGGTCCCTAAACTTCAAAATAATTTAAATATATCTGTCTAGTCCATGTCCTGTAGATACAAAGAGAAATACATTTTTTTCCTCAAAATTTTTAGCTTCTGGCTTACCGTAAGTCTCCCCAACAGTACCCTCCTCATAAGTCTTGCTGATTTTCCTAATCGACCCAAATGATTTTAGCTCCTTGACATCTCCAATCACCCTCTCCTCCACTGTACATCAGTCTCATCCTTCCATAACCTCATTTTCAGTCATTTCATTCTCTAACTACCACCTCCTACTTTCCACTTAGCTACAATTGTCTATTGATTCCCCATATCTTGCAATCTAGGGGGACTAATACTGCACTTTCACATCCTTCCCCTCTTCTTGCTCTCACTTACCAGGTTTATTCCAATAGTCTGCCACAGAATCACCCCTTACCCCTTACATACTCTCTCAATTCCCTCTCTCCTCTCTTGCTTCATCACTCCAGCTTCACAAAACCATAATGCTGCTTGGGGTAGCCTGAATAATGGCTACCAAAGATATACAAGTACTAATTCCAGGAATCTTCACTTGTCATTTGATATGGCATGAGAGACTTTGCACATGTGATTAAATTATGGATTTTGGGAAAGGGAGATTATCTTGTATTGTCTGAATGGGTCCTAAGTGCAATTACAAGTGTCCCTATAAGACAGAGGTGGAGTGGATTTGACACAGAAGGTGGAAGAAGGCAGTATGATGATGGAAACAGAAATGATTTGAAGATGCTATGCTACTGGCTTAAAAGACAGAGGAAGGAGCCATGAGCCAAGAATTGCCTCTCTAGAAGCTGGAAAAAGCAAGGAAATAGATTTTCCCCTAGAACCTCTAGAGAGAGACTGGCCCTGCCATCACCTTGACTCTAGCACAGTAAAACTAACTTTGGACTTCTGGCTTCCAGAACTGTAAGAGAATAAATTTGTGTTGTTATGAGCTACTAGATTAGTGATAATTTGTTGTAGTAGCCATAGGAAATTAATGCACTGCTTAAATGCAACTCTGCCTACACCGTGCTTGCATCTGCACAGCTAAACGTGGTAGAGAGAAAACACCCAACCATGCTGGTTAGTCTCACTTTAAATGAGGGTCCTCAAGTGAGCGTTTAGTGATCTGCAATTCTATTACATTAATAGAATTTGCCTTCTCATGTTCTACCACCATTTTAGGGGATGTTTCATATATTCTTTCTCCTCAATCTTTTAATACTTCTAATCTACCTTTGGCTGATGCATTGTTGTTTTATTGAAAACAAACAAACAAACAAACAAAAAAAAACAAAAATAAGACCAAATCAATCAGAAACAAACTTGAAGAACTTCAGCAAGTTTTTATCACCTTCCTGTGTCTTTGCTTATTCACCAACTTCCCTTCTGTTACTGTAGATAAACTGTCCTTGCCCCAAGCTAAGTCCAAAACCTCTCATTTTATGCCAAATGTCAACTCTCTGCCTGCTCAAGGATGATTCTCTTCCCTCTTCTGGACCAAACAGTTTTTCTCCTTTCAGTTGTTCATTGCCAATAGCTTAAAAATGCTCTTGTTTATCCCACTCCTAACAATAGGAGCCCTATTTATTCCCTCCATTTCATCATAAAACATATCAAAAAAATATCCATTCTTGCTGTATTTACTTCTTACATTGTGTCTTATTCCTGCCAAAATTGGACTTTTACCCAATCATTCAATAAGAGTGTTCTTATAAAGGTCACCAAAGATTTTGGTATATCTCTGCATCCAAAGGTAAACTCTCAATCTTTACTTATTTGTCTTATTAGCAGTATTGACAAAGTTGGCCATTTTCTGCTCTCTGAAATACCTTTTTCATTAGGCTGTCAGCACAAACAGTCTCTGCTGGTTGTTCTATCTCATTAGTCAAACTCTCTCCCAGACCTCTTAACTTTGGGCTGCCCCAGAGCTAAGTCCTTGGATCTCCCTATTTCTCTGTCAACACTCACCCTTGTTTATCTCCTTCAATCTCATGGATTAGTACTGTCTCTAAATTGATGAATCCCAAATTTATGTATCCAGCCTAGGACTGCTTTCCTAGACCTAAGACTTGTACATGTAACCACTTGCTCAAAATCTCTACTCCAGGACACAGTAGAAACCTCAAATTTAATATGTATTGACAGATTTGATCTTCCTCACAAAAATCTGCTCCTTATACACTCTGTCCAGTCCCAATACACAGTCACCCCAGTCTGTAGTTAGACCAAAAACATGAGTCACCTTGGATTCTTTTTCTCACATTCCACATTCACTGCACCAGCAAATCTGTCAGCTCAGTCTTCAGAATTTTTCCATAATCCTACAACTTCTCACCACATTAATGTGTCCTACCATGGTCCTTGCCACCAAGAGATGTCACCTGGAATATGGCAATACCCTCCTTTCTACACTCCCAATGTCTGCCCACTCCCAAAATTTATTCTTGACACAGCAGCCAAAGTGATATTTTTAGAAGTGACACAGATCATGTTACTTCTCTGCACAAAAACCTTGATTCTGACTTTACTTATACCATTTTAGCCAAACCAGCCTCCTTCCTGTCCCTTGAACACACTAGGTGCACTCACAATTTAGGGTCTTTGCACCTGCTCTTTTCCTCTGCACGTTTCCTCAGATATCCATGTTATTCACTCCCTTACTTCCTTCAGAAACGTCACTTATTTAGTGAGTTCTTCTAATACAGTTTTTAGTGAGTTCTTCATAACACTCAGCATCATCAGATAGCTTATAATTTTTTGACTTGTTTATTGTCTCTTCCCCCCACTTACTAAAATACAAAGCTTTTGAGATCAGGGAATTTTCCCTATTTTGTTTACTGCAATATCCCTGGTGCACAGAACAGTGCTCGACGTACACTAGGTACTCAATGAATAATTTTTGAATAAGTGGATAAACGAATCAATGAATACAATAATTTATAACTATTGCCTTCAAAGAAGCCAGATGAGCAACTAGATGAGTCCCTTGAGAGTGGAAGGAGTCAAGCAAGAGGTGTGCACTGTGCTCTGGGGTGATGTAGAAATGCATGCATGTGATGTGACATTTCAAGGATGTTGCTAACAGATTATGTTTGAAGGGTTTGAGCTACTTAATGAAAGTGTACCATTGATTGTTCTTTTCTGTATTTCCCTTGATGTCTTTGAATGAGGAATGCTCCTTCTTCCCTGAGAAATCAAACCCAGGGAGAAACAGAAAATGTATGATAATGTTCCATTTTCTGAAATGAGTGGCTTTTGTAAAATTTCAAATATTATTGCCATACAAAGATCTTCCATTTTTTTCTTTGTGTGTGTGCAGATATGTATGTATGTGTGTATGTCTTAGGGATTAGAAGTGGTGGGCAACACTTAGAATGGAAAGTACATAACATAACACCTTGGTTATTCACTCTCTTTTTACTCTCATCACTTTATTTCCAAAAATTTCAAACCTACAGAAAAGTTGAAAAAAATAGTACACTCAATAGTCTCATTCTCTTTATCCAGATTCATCAGCTATTAATATTTTGTCATATTTGCTTAGTATATTATCATCTTTATACATACATGTCTCTCTAGATATATTTTTTTCCTAAACCATATGAAAGACAGAGTGACTGAATGGATAAAAAACAAAATCCAACTATATTCCGCCTATAAGACTCACTTTAGATTTAGGGACACATAGGTTAAAAGTGAATGGATGAAAAAAGTTACTCTATGTAAACAACAACCAAAATAAGAGCAAGGATGGGTCTACATATACGTATAAAAAATAGACTTTAAATCAAAAATTGTCAAAAGAGACAAAGAGGTCATTATATATTGATAAAGGGATCAATTCGTCAAGATGATATAATAATTGTAAATATATTATGTACCCAACATTGAAGCACCTAAATATATAAAACAAGTATTAACAGAACTGATGGGAAAAATAGCAATACAATAATTCTAGAAGTCTTCAATACCCCAATTTCAACAATGTATAGATCATCTGACAAAAAATCAATGAGAAAACAGTGGACTAGAACATTATGGACCAAATGGGCCTAACAGACATGAAGGACATTCCACCCAACAGCAACAGAATACACATTCATTTCAAGTACATATGGAACATTCTCTCAGATAATATCTTAGGTGACAATGCAAGTCTTAAAAAATTTAAAAGGATTAAAATTATATCAAGTATCTCTTTCAATCACCATGGTATGAAACTAGAAATCATTAATAAAAAATTAGAAAATTCATAAATATGTGGAAATTAAACCACGCATCCCTAAACAACCAATGGGTCAAAAAAAAAATTTAGAGGAAAATAAAAAATATCTTTGGACCAGCAAAAATGGAAACGCAACATGCCAAAACTTATAAGATGCAGCAAAATCGGTGCTTAAAGGAAAGTTTAATATTGATAAACACCTATATTAAGAAAATAGAAGGATCTCAAATAAACAATCTAACTTTATACATCGAAGAACTAAAAAAAAAGAACAAATTAACTATAGAGTTACAAAAGGAAGGGAATACTAATGATTAGAGCCTAAATACATGGAGTAGAGATTAGAAGAACAATAGAAAACATCAATAAAACTGAGACGGTTTTTTAATAAATGAGAGAAGATCCAAATAAAATTATAAATGAAAGATGAGAGATTACAATTAATACTGCAGAAAAGAGACTACTATAAACAATTATACACCAAGAAATTGCAAAGCCTACAAGAAATGGATAGATAAAATTTATCAAGACAGAATATTGAAGAAACAAAGAATCTTAACAACCAACAAGAAGTAAGGAGATTGAATCAGTAATCAAAAATATTTCAAAGAAATAAAAGCCCAGAACATGATGGCTTCACTGGTGAATTCATAAAACATTTAAAGAAGGACTAATACCAATTCTTCTCAAACTCTTCCAAGAAATTAAAGAGAACAGAATACTTCCAAACTCATTTTATGAGGCCAGAATTACCCTGAAACCAAAGCCAGACAAGAACACAAAAGAAGAAAATTACAGACAAATATCCCTGATGAGCACAGATGTAAAAATTCTTAATTAAATATAAGTAAACCAAATTAAAAGGATTATACAGCGTGATCAAATGGAATTTATTTCTAGAATGCAAATTAATACATATAATACATTAATTAGCAAAATGAAGGATAAAAATCATATCATCTCAATAGATGCAGAAAAAATATTTGACAAAATTCACTATTTAATTCATAATAAAAATACTCAACAAACTAGGTATAGAATAAATGTACTTCAACATAAAAAGCCATATTATATGATAAGCCCATAGCTAACACTGTACCCATTGGTGAAAGCTGAAAACTTTTCTTCTGAGGTCAGGAACAAGGTGAGTATGCCCAATTTTGTCACTTCTAGTCAATATACTACTAGAAGTCTTAGCCAGAGCAATTAGGCAAGACAAGGAAATAAGAGGCATCCAAACAGAAAAGAAAGAAGTAAAATTGTCTATGTTTGCAAATGACAATATCTTACATATAGAAACTCTAAGACACCACCAAGAAACTGTTAGGATGATTACATGAATTCAGTTAAGTTGTAAGATACAAAATCAATATCCAAAAAGTTGTGCTGCTATGCATTAATGACAAGCTATTCAGAAAATAAGGAAATCTATGCCATTTACACTAGCATAAAATATACTTAGGAATAAGTTTAACTAAGGAGGTAAAAAATCTGTACAATGATAATCATAAAATATTGATGAAAGAAATTGAAGAAGATATAAATAAATATAAAGATAACCTGTGTTCAAGAATTAGAATAATCAATATGGTTCAAAAGTCCATACTAGTCAAAGTAATCTATGTATCCAATGCAATCTCTTTCAAATTCCAATGACATTTTTCATAGTAATTGGGAAAAAAGTACTAAATTCTCTTGGAACCAAAAAGACCCTAAATATATAAGGCAATCTTGAACAAAAAGAACAAATTTGGAGTCATCACACTAACTGATTTCAAAATATATACAAAGCTAAAGTAATCAAAATAATATGGTACCAGCACAAAAACATACATATAAACCAGTGAGACACAAGAGAGAGCTTAGAAATAAATCTATGCATTTTTGGTCAATTGATCTTTGACAAAGATGCCAAAAACACACAATAGGGAAAGGACAGTCTGGGTCTCTTCAATAAATGGTGCTGGGAAAACTGGTTATCCACATGAATAAGAATGAACTTGGTCATGAACAATGCAATCAAGACCTGGGGGTGTGCGGTCTGGCCTGCAGGCCCATCCCCAGGTCCCGAAGATCAATCCCTGACCATGCCAGGGAGAAGCGTGCTGGTTGCGAGTTGCCCACAGGGTGCCCAAGCAGGTTCAATGTCCCTCCATATTGGTGTGTGACAGTCTCTGGACAAGCAGCACCAGGTAGGGTTGGCAGGGAGCTCACAGTCTGAGCATCCCTCAGTCCACTGCAAGACCTCAAGAGGAAAGGCCTGAGTCCCACTCTCTGTAGAAGCCTTGGTGTGATGGCTCAATTGTCTCTCTGGGCCGTCATGGGTGGGAGAGGGGACAGGGAAAAAACAGTCTGAACAGAGGAAAGCCAGCACTCTGGCTGTGTACATCCCTCATTCTGGGAGGCTGCCCACCCAGAATGACCAGGCACTGGAGTCATACAGACCACCTAGGACCCACTGGACCCCTGTGGCTCCTGCGGTCTGGGCCAGAGTTGAGCGATGTCTGTGTGGGAGCCAGCAAGATGAAACCTGAGGAGTTGAAGCCCCCTGGGTAGGACAAAGGTGCACGGTGGGCAGAGAAGCAATATGGCGCCTATTGTCCCAGCTCAGGTCTGTGGAGACAGAAGGCACCCCAAGGGGCTGGGAGCCTGGTGCCCTGTCCACAAGAAGCCTCCAGCTCACTGATGGCAGCAGCCTCTGAGCTCATGTGGGCAGAAAGTCAGTCTCTCCAGCAGCTCTGGAACCGCCAACTGTCAGAGATACGAGGAAGGGAGAAACAAACCACTCCACCTACCCTTCTCACTGGACTCCAAGCCTCTCAGGGTTGATCTCTGTCGATACCTTGCTGCTTCCTGTTCTGCTCTGCAACTTCTTCCCACGGAGTCTCCTGAAGCTTCTGGCACCCTTCCCTCAGATCCACACCCGATCTCTGCCATTTTTTCTCTTTCATCTGAAACTTCTCCTTCTTACTGAGACACTCTAGCAGCTGGTGTCTCTGGTCAGCCATCTTGCTCCAATCTACATTGTCTACTTTCAATAGCTCTAATGTTGTTATGTGCTCAGTGTCCTCACCATTAAAAAAGGCATGTTTGGAGTCAGAGATCTGAGTGTGTGGCAGTGAGCAAACTCTGGGCTATTATTATTATCATCATTATTATTTTGCCTAGAAAATGGGAATAATGGTGGTTACATCACAGGGTTGTTATAAACGTTAAAAAGATACAATGTGCTTGATGTGCATAACATAGGGCTTGGCTATGTCCCAGTAAGTGCTCAACGAATTTTTTTTAACTAATATTATAGTTTTTGTTATGTAAAAGTACACCCATTTTTACAAAACTGAGAAAAGAGGGAAGATGCAATTTTCAGGAGATCAGAGTCTTTTTTCTGTTTCAAACATAGGCTTACATTTAATTCCAGGGCAGTAAATTTCACATTTTCCTTGCCTTAATTTGGCTTATTGAATAGCTAATGATTATTGCAAGACCAAATTTCAAAATGAATCTGCATTCTAGCTCATCTAATTTGCACATGGCCACATGCATCCTTCTACGATCTCATCTTCACAATGAGATTAACAATGCCTGTTTTTTTATACACTTGTGAAAATATCAAGAGGACTAATGCTGTTTTAGAAAAAGATACGTTATTAGGAGGTGCTAATTTTCTAAACAAATAGAAAATTGCTATTTATTTCTTAGAAAATGTAACAAGGAATCAAAACAAAGTTGAACTGTGCAATTTAATATCTGTATTCGAAAGAAATTGGTATTTTGGGCTCTCTAAATGGTGACTAGCCTTTTAAGCAAAACAGTGTGTAGGGACTCTTGACAGTTTTGGAAATTTGTATTCTAACTGGCTTACAGTAAAAATATGAATCCAGCGTATATTTTATTCGAATTAGTCTTTTGGAAGTGATTGCATGATATGCAGATGAGGGAGAAGATACAGGCACAGGAGCTGGGGGCTATTGTGACAGTGCCGCCCCCATGGCTGCTGACTCAGAGATAAGGGAAACAAAGGCACAGTCTTTCTTCCACTGGACTCACAGGGCTGAGGGAAACAAAGAAACAGGCTTTTATTTTTTTCCACTTTTCCCTCCTGTTCCACAGTCTCCTTTTCTGACCCATGCCCAAGGATATCAGTGCTTAAATATATTAAGATACAGACATCAAGACTGACATCTCAGCATTGTTATCTCCACCAGCAAGCAAAGCCATGTGATGTCAGCGGTGTGGCTGCACCCAGAGCGCGTTGAACCATATCTCCTGGTGTCATCAGAAAGTGTCAGAACTCTGTGGGGAGTTATTTGTGGAAGTATTAGGGAAGAAGCATATGAATTACTTCTATTATTATCTCGTGAATCGATTGCTTATGAAGACATTGATGGCATGATGTGCATGTGTACCTGAATAATGCTGGAAAGGCTGTTACTTTGGAAGTTCCAGAAGGGTCCTCTGGCTGTTATTGAAATATCCAAATATATGTGGGGTATTAATATTATTGATAACAATTGTGAATGTTTTGAATCAAAAATTTTTTCCTAATGCACATACTTGTCAATTAATGGAGGAAATTTGATGTGTGGGAAATATTAAGATTTCAGACTTTGTAAAAATAAGGATCATTATTTCGAATGTGGTATCTTGGGACATATAGAGATGTTTATGATAATCACATTGTAAAATAGTAGAGAAACTGTTCAAGGCAGTGATATAATGCCCCCTCAGGAAAGAGTAACTTGGAAATTTTGGGTCTAGCTTTGAAAATATTTTTAATTTTGTTAGTGCTGGTTGGTTTGGGCCCTTGGTTTATATAGAAAATTCCCAGAAGACCAAGTAGTAAAATTTTGGGCATTATATCAACTAGCTTTTGCTAGATAATAGATTACCTCAAAGCTTAAATGCTTCAGACAACCATAACCAATTATTTGCTTAATAATTTGGGCTGGGCTCCACTGGGTGGCTCTTCTGTTCTTGCGGCTGGCTCTATCATAAATTTATGTTCAGCTGCTAGGCTAGCTGAGGTTGGTTCCCAGAGGACTGCCTTTAGCTGTGACAGTTAATTCCTCTACACAGTTTCTCATCCTCCAGCAGGGTCGCTCAGGTTTGTTCACAAGGCAACTGGGCAAGTTTCCACAGGAGCAAACAGAAACATACAAGGCATCTTGTGGCCTGGGCTTGGAACAGGTACATCACTTCTGCCACATGTTACTCATCAGAGAAAATTACGAGGCCATCCCAGATTCAAGGGGTGTGGAACTAGACTTTGCCTCAAAATGGAAGACACTGCAAAGTCACATCATATAGAGTGTTGTTTAGGGAGGAGAAGAGTGTAGCCACTTCTATAGTCTATCAAAGAGTCCTTCGAGTGACTGAAGTTTAGTTTGGTACATGATACCTGGGCTCTTTCCAGGTATATTAAAAAGGCAACCACTCTTTTGAGCTAACTTTATTCTAATGATCTTCCAGAAATGGGGCAATATTAGTGGTCCAATATTGATCTCTTACAGAACCCATTAATAGTTTCAGAGGCCATGTCCTTTGAGGTAGTATGAAACAGTTCCATGAGTTAGATATTTTGGAATGATCAAGAGTTTTAAGGTGGATCAGGAAATTGGAAGAGTCAAAAACTAGTAGTTAAATTGTAGCTGAAGCCAGCTAGTGTTCTTGGGCAGTGGGGATGAGTTGAAGAAGTCATAATACATTCAGAAATAAGAGTTAAGCTGGATATTGCCATGCATGATTTTCTTCTGAATCTGTACAAAGTGCTTCATGCTTATTTTTTATATTTAATTTTGCCTGTAAGCTAAGTAAAATTAATAGCAGTGAAATGTAATGTTTTGAAATAACCCCATAGTTTTCAAGTGCTCTTGAGCAATAGAAAGCAACAGGGCTCTATGTGCTTTTCTCCACCAACTTAACACTTATTGTTTATGCTGCCTTAGAACTTTTTCTTTAATTGATACTTGGCTTGATATCCTTTTAAATTATTAGAGATTGGAGGCACTCATTAAGAGATTAAAAGACATGGTAGACACAGCTAATTATTAAAGGCCCAAGAAGGGACATGAAATGCATTTTATCTGAGGCTTTAGTGGATTGCTAAAATGAATGAACGGTTTAGTGATAAACCAGTTGGAGTTAATCAATCGAGCAAAACTATAGGGAAGCTATTTGAGCCTAGATTTGAAGGGTTTATAAGTAATCATTGTTAGAGACTTACAGCTGCTCTCTATTTCTTTAATTTTGGACTTTTGAGCTGCTAATTGGTCAGGAAATTGGGTCCAAGCTCTAGAGTGGTGGCTAGAGGAAGGCAGCGTATGGGTGTTTGTGGGGAAGGTCTGCATTGCTAAACATGAGCAGGTCAGAAGGTGCAGTGAATGCTTCCGTGGCACGTTGGGATTTAAAGGCTATCGTGAATCATTCTGGAGGCAAAGCTCTGAGGACACCTATTTTCAATTTCCTCACTTCCTGAACTTTTCAACCTCTCAACTGCTCCCTTAACTTCCAAATAATGAGCCATGTATTATTTTTGCCTACTTACTAAGAGGGAAGGTTGGTCGCTGACATAGTCACTGCTGGCCAGTGAGATTAGTAACATGATACAGAGATTTTCACCCCTTACAAGGCACTGGCTCGACAGGGCTCAGATAGGTAATGACTTAAAGTTATTCTGACCTGACAGCTGTTTAGAGGCTCATTTGAAGTGACTATTTCTCGGTTCGCCTCCAGACAGGGGACATGTTGCTGCTGTGGATTGCAAAATGTCATCTCTGTTGGAATCCTACGTAGCAGTGAGGCTCAGTGTTGAGTCATCATCACGAAGGCTAAAATAACATGTTCTCTAGAATTAGGAACATTTGGCTGGCTTTTGTGTAAAGGTTTTGAGCCCTGTGGAGAAATAATATTGAGTTAGTTTCTCCCCAGAGTCAAAGTCACTCTACTTACAAGCTTAATACCATTAACTAGTTCAAGACACCAGGGCACCATTTAATACATTACTAACAATTGACTAAAGCTTCAGAGAAGATACATTTAACGTCCTTTCCCTGGGCCTTCAACAATTAGCCGCATCTACCATGCTTTCTAATCACTTCTTTAATGGACATCTCCGATCGGAAATAAGTGTCTGCCAGCCACCTAAGGGTGATTTAGGCACTAGAAAAGATAAGGTCCACAGGGTTCAAATCACCAAGGACTCAGTAATTTCCAGCTTCATAAAATTCATGTTGAAAAGGCACATAGTTCAAAGACAACAGCCAAAGCAGATTGTAACAAAAAATGTGAGAGTACAATGGAATGGCAATTAGGTAAATGGAAGATGACACACTGGTTAATAATAAAACTTTGTTTAAAAAATGCATACATTTAAAGTGGCTATGCCAGAAGGACATACTCTACCTGCAGTTTCAAGTCGTTGAGTGCAGCACTTCTAATTGTGTGCCTGGATCTACATCAAGGATTCTAATAATGCTTTTTGTGACATAACCTTTCTTTTCACTGTTCGGTGATTGTCATTAAATCCAATGCGTGCCTACTATACAAAATGTAATCACATATTCTGATTTTTTATTCAACTTTGTGCTGATGTTAGTGCAAAGATTTTCATCTGTGGAATTAATTTCTTGTGTTTAATCTTTCTAAATCATAATGGTCAAATCTGTTACTGAGTATTCTCTTTTATATGTTCATGTCTTACCTTCACAGATAATCTACACTTCCTTGGGAGGCAATATTTTCTTTTTTAACTGCTATATACCCTCACCCTGCTGAGGAATGTGATGAGGACACGGGCAGTGGCTGATGAATGAATTTTTAAAATCACTTTTGAGATCCTTTAGGCATAGAATGAAATTAGTAATATTTAATTAAATTACTAATATTATTGTTGTTTGCCATACAGCCCAACGTTTAAGGCGGAAAGAGGAGACTATTACTTTTCTCAGCCTCCACCCATCCCATCCACGGCCACGAGGTGTTGGTATGGAGAGCGTACGTCCTGCGAGTTCCCAGTGTGCCCTCCTTCAGCAGGCCTCTGTCTGCCTGAGGTTCTGTGAGTTCACAAACTGGTTTAGAATTTCTTCAAGCTAAAAGTTGTGCAAAATGAGTACTTTAAACAGAGACTCATAGGGAAACCAAAGGAGTAAGGAGATAGAGCCGTACTTCTAGTCATACTGCTTCCCCGAGGGAACCAGGTGGCAGAAATGAAGCAGATCATTTTCTTGACTGTTTTGTCCCCTCTTTACTCAATCAATACCTGTGCTGCAGCAGGGACTCTATGCTGGGCTGAAGTACGGAGCCGTGTATCTTTTGAAGTCACTCTGATCTTATTATGCAATGCCATCTAATGTTTTCTTTTCTGTACTAAAAGAATATTTTCAATTTTCCTTTCCCTGGACTTCTATTCATCCTTCTAAATTTTTCACATATTTTGTTTTCTTTGCAATATCTTTCTCTAGCTCTATTCAACAATTGTTCACTTACTTGTCTGTGTTCTGATTAAACTTTGGTTTTAATTTTACTATTGTAAATGTGTCATTGATTCGTAAACATGTTTATTTATCTGTTTCTCTTGCTTATATGTGAACTATTTGAAGGCAAAAGTGAGGTCTGCAATTGTTCTATCAAAGCTTTGTCCTTCACTCTCCTCCTTCTAAGTGCTAGGAATATACACAGAGCCACATAGTACTCAATAAGCATTGTTAAATATACTGAATTTGGGAGAAAAATAAGATTTTCTTTAAAAATTTCACAGGAAACATCATTTCATATTGATATCTAATTTACAGTTTTTCTATTGAAAATAATCTAGCAGTTAATGGGAAATTTTAATGTGCGTATTGCAGATCGACTAACATAATATACAAAATGCCTCTAAATGTGATACTATTCTAATAAATTTCATTTGAAAATGATAGAATTAATATTGTCAGTCTTTAAGATTGTTGAGGAATAAAAAAAATTATAATGGACTTGTAATTAAGTAAGATGATTGGTTTAGACACTACGCACATGATAAATCTGTCATAAAGTCGGGTTTGAGGATGAATAACTAAACCCATTAAAAACAAGCTCTGTAGAATGGATAATAAATTGATATTTAGGCAAAAGGCCAAGAAATGGGTGTTTTGATTATCCTTAAATTCACTCCTAAGTTGATAACTTTATACTTTGTTAGAAAAGCAATGCCTAGAGTTGGCTTCCTTGATTCCCTCAAGTCTGCAAGTCATTCATTAAGTGACTTTGTTGTCCTGGTGACTTGTTGGTACTCAGTGTGGTCTTCGGGATCATCAGTATCTGTATTATCTGGGAGCTTGTTGAAAACAGACTCTAGAGCTTCTTTGCATCAGTAGTTCCATTTTAACAAAAGTCCCAGGTGATTCGCGTGTACATTAAGCCTGAGTAGTGCTTGCTGTAACGTATGTCGTTGAAATATCCATGATGATTACGGAAGATTAAGTCCATTTGAACAAATAATCAATTGCCGTTTTCTTCCAAGAAACGAGCAGGATACACATATTTAACACAACAGCTTTCTAGATGCCTTTTAATAGGATAGCAGTTTTTATGTGAAAATCAGTTTTTATCTTCTAAAATTTATTGTGCAACTAACAGAAGAAAAAAGAAGGAATACCAAGTAGTCCAGTTAGAATAACAATTTCTTTCCATTCTATCAAGAAGTGACTTTTTAAACTAAAAGTTTAAAAAATTAGAGTTCTTTATGAAAGTTTGCCAGCATCTTTAGTTTAGGTATTTTTGGTCTGTCCAAGCAGTGTTTCTAGAGCAGGCACATTAGACTTGAGCTATGTATAGAAAATCCTGCTCAAGGGGTATTGAGACGTCCTGGATCACTGGGGAACCTGAATGAGTGAAATTTTACTTGGACAAAGGAGTGTTTTTGATTGACTGGTAATGTTAAAACTAGAGGGGATGGTTTACGGTTACATAGGTTTTTTTTCTATTGTCATACTATTTCATTTAGATTTTATTCAAGTCTTGGGTGGAAATATCCATGCAGTTTCCTACACAAAAACCATGTTAGATAATAAAAACCAAACAGTAGACTAAATGAAGCACCAGGCATATAATCTACTTTCTTTCTCTCTTTCATTTTGATTGTTTTTTTTAAAAAATGGGACTCTGTGTTGGAGAAATTTCTATGTGATCTATCTGTTTCTATTGTGAAATAAGGAGCAGCTCTATCAGGCCATAAGATTCTGGGGCCTGTTAATGAGGGTTAATCCCAATTGTTCAGCCCATATATATAGATACTTGGCTTTAGATTTTTCAAAGGAATCAAACCAGTGCTGGTAAACCAGCTTTATTTTGATGGTTTCAAAACTACTTTCATTTCCTGCTGGACACTCAAACAGCTTTTTCTGGGAAGTCCTCTAGATAAATACTTCCTCTTCCCTCTGCCCCCTCGCCCCCAAGTCAAACACGTGAAACTGCTGATGTTCATCCCCTGCTAATGTCCATGTCCAATCTCATCTAATTGCAATAATGGAGATTTACTTCTGAGCTATTCTGAGGGATGGTTTTATCTGCTGGACAGCAGAGATCCTTTCAGGCAGCAGCAAAATATAAATAACCCAGTGTGCCCTTTTCCTCCTCCTTTCCTCCCAGGGCCCAGAGCATAAGATCAGATCAACTCAAATATCTTAGAAATGGTGCTTTCATCTGGCAGTTATTATTTTGTTCATTTTTTTTTAAGTGACCTTAATTTTTTTCCCCTCCTTTCTGTTGCACTAACAGCCTGAGGCATAGAGAAATACAAGCCCATCCCAAAACACATCCAGACATTTGCTTGTCATGCCTTATGTTTGTATTTTTGACTGTTTGAAAATTAATTAAGAGATGTTGATTTCAAAGTGCTTTTTCCTAAGTTTCTCAAATATTTAAACAATTTTTACATACTTTTTAAAAATTTTCCCCTTTCTCTCTGTTTGTAATAAGATTAATTATGTGAGGTGCACCGCTGCTTATCCCCATGAAAGAAAATCTAAAACGAGGGATTTCAGCTTCAAGAAGGCTATTTTGTCCTGTTTCCGATGTTCTAAAGGGATTAATTTACCATATCGTATAGCCCTGGAAGACTGTGATAATTGAAAACATCCATATTCATTGCATGTTCAAAGGGATCTGTCTGACTTTGTAATGTAAAAAGTGCATTTTTAACCTGAACGGGGACCTGCATCTGCTATTGCTTAATCCTATTAGTCCGACAGTTCCAAAGCTTTAGTGTATAATCATTAGCTCGTGTTAATCCTGAGACATGCCTCCAGCTTCAGCCTGTCAGAAGGAATCCCTGCAGGGAAAATGTGGAGGTGCTGATAGCACAACACCAACTAATCTTATCTTAAATGCTAGCAGCAGCCTCTATCTGTGATAGTCAGGGAATTAAAAACAAATTTTTTATGGGTATTGGATAGCAGGATGCTCCTACCCACCGCCCCCCGCCCCGCTTTCTCTCTCTCTCTGTTAGTGCTTCTTCCTTGCCCTAGTTTCCCTAGATTCTTTGTTAGGGTGATGCTAGTGATGACAGAACAGGATGAATGGAAAAGGGGTGGGGGGAGAAACATCCAAGATACTGTTTCAGCAGTGGAAGCTCCTTGCTAAATCACTTAGGATGCTTGCCAGGTCTTCTATCATTTTGATTCCTTGACATCAGAAAGTCAGGCCAATCCTGTGCTTTGTGCCGCTGAGGATTATAAAGTAAGATGACAAAAGGTATCTTACAGTTATCACCCCCTCCCATGGCATGGCCCCCTGAGAGTCTAGGGTCCCAGGTGCTGCCAGAAGCTTGCCTGAGTAGAGAAGTGAGCTGCCAGAGACTGCTGGCAGGTGGGCATTTTACAGGTGGGGAAGGGAAGGGCCACGGGAAGTTGTGAGTAGGAGACAGTGTTGGTTTGGGAGTTGCTGTAAGAGGTATATAAAAGTGTCACTAAGCAGAGTTTAAAGCTGTGTATTTACACATGCAGAGAACGCCAGTAACGAGTACTGGCTAGAAACGGAGGGAGTATGAAGACCTACCAGAAAGAGTCTCTGCCCTCCAGGTACTTACTCTTTAATAGAGGAGAGGCAGTATCTACACATCTACTTCTTACAAAGGGTAGAAAGTGTAAAAATAAGGAGTTTGGAGAACTGGTTGTTGCTGCCAGCTGGAGAGATAAGGAAGTGTTCTGTATCAGTTGTTGCCAGCCCTGAGTGCAGATTAGAATTATTGGGGGAGAACTGGAAAACCCCAGTGTCTGGGCCTCTCTCTCAGACTCGAGTGGTTTAGGTGGGGCTCGATCATCACTATTTTTAAAAACCTCCCTAAATGATGTTAGTGTGCAGCCAGGGATGAAAACCAGTGTTCTGAATACTTGTCAATAAGAACTGGGTGGCTTTGAGAATTTTCAAGATGTCATATTTTCAATTAAAAAGAAAATGTCTTGATGGAATATCTTACATAGATTTTGTATATTCTCAGTGTTGATATGGATCAATCCGTTTCAAATATTTGATCAAACAAATGTTTTCCTCGTGAAAATGTTTCAACGTGCATTTTAACAAATTATAATAATCAGAGACTTTGGTTCTTACAGGGCTCTACTTGCAACAATAAAACATTCATTAGCACATTGACATGGAATTTTTTAAAACTTCTTGCTTATTCACAGTAGATACAGATTTTATTTACTTTTAAGTGTGAATTGGTAAAGAAAGTTTCAAGTATTTCATCAATATTCTAAAAATTGACCAATGTCATTGACCAATTTTTTTCAACTCCACTTTTTCTTCCATATAGAATCTTCTGCCATTAACAAAGATCTTAGGCCTAATTTTCATAATGGAAAAGCTACCATAAAGAGCTTTTGAAGAGGAGCTGTCCTGAAACTTGTTCATTATAATGGTAGACTGTTTCAAAAACCATCTTTAAGTTATCAAATTGGCTTGCTTGCTTTCTGTTGGCCCGATTACTTCTCTGAAGAGAAACTTGGATGCTGGGAACAAGTGTTGTCAAATGGAGACACTATGAAAAGGAGCTCTTATTTTCTCCTAAGGGCACCTCATTAAGCAGATAGCTTCCTGAGAACTCAGCCTTTAGCACTCTGGAGAAACTAATGTAATGCTCTTTTTGAAATTGTCTAGTGTATTCTTTGCTATGGATTTTCTTCAACTGTGCAAAACCTGACTCAATTAAAGAACTTTCTAATCTCAATTCTTTAGTGGAATTGGAAGGGCGCTCAAGAAGCTCCCAAATCTAGGCACGATTGTGCATTCGTCATGCAAAGCAAGTCCACTCTATTTTTTTTAAATTCTGGGAAATAATCCATGAGAAGGAATAAATAAATGAAGAAATAGATATGAAAGACACCAGGACCACTATGTAGTAACCTTTTCTAATTGGATAATTATTTCATTACTTATCCTATTCCTTGTAAAAATAAACAATAGCTTCTCGATAGCTCCTCTGTGACTCCACATAAAGCATAAGCAAAGGGAAGGAACTTGTACCCCCCTCCAAGAAAAGGCAGAAATCTCTACTCTGGGGTGTCCCAGGGAGAAAATCTAAGTCAAAACATCGGAAAGTGTGATATATATGGCATTTGTGGCAGACAGAATATTGCCCATCAAATTCTGCATTAATTGCCCCATATTTCCCAGTCTGCTTGCAGTAAGGAAAGGGTCATGTAAGTAGTTTTGGTCTAGAAAATGTGAATACATGTGTGTCAACTGCAGAGTGAAGGAGTGAAAGGCCTGTGAACAATTTCCCATTTTTCCAATCTCTCTCCTCCCCTAACATGACAACTAAAAAGACTACCTGTTCCAGACAGACAGCTACAAGGAAGGAGGGCCTGTGTGTGTCAGGGAGACTGAAGCAGAGCCCTCCCTCTGCTCCTAACCAACCAACAGGGGTCGTACAGTGTGCCCAAGAAATAGCAAACCACTGAGCATTTTGTGTGGTTGCGACTGCAGCGTAGCCTAGTTATTCTGACAGATACAATCAACTAATATTAGTACCATGATCCACTACAATGTAACCTTGACTAATCCTGACTCCTCTCTGCATTAAATCATTCTAATTCTGCATAACCTTTTGAATTTTTGGAAGTCATATAAAATAATGGTAGCAAAAACAACAACAAGTATTGGTAGCTATTAAATCACTCCCTCTGAGCCAAGCCTCAGCTTGCTGGGGGAAAGACTACAAGAAGGCTGAGGGGGAGAGGTCCATCTACTTTGTGTCCAAGGGGAGTGTGTTGTTCTAATGCCTTTTTGGGCTTGAAGGAAATAATTGGGCTCATTAAGTTGCTTTTCAGTCTTCTTTTCTTTAGTCTAAATAACCCTTAGGTTAATTAGACATGGTTTCTAGCCTCAGGAAATTTTTCTGTGTGTGGTTAGTAATGGAGAGAATGGTCATAAACTCAATAATTAAATTTTCAGTTTTGCAAATGCTAAAGTACCTGTAAGATGTCTTTAAAAATCAATAGCCCTTGTGAAACTAATAGCTTATATCAATAATTCTGCAAATATTAGGCCATAATTGAGATGCTTCTATTAGGGCGACAAAATGGTTAATCCCAGTGCATGCCTGGCCAAGTGTGCCACATTCATTAACAGACAGAATTAGGCTGCGTGGTTGCTTCTCGGTGCTGGTTGCACATATATCTGACTCTGTTTTAAAAATACTGTTGCCTGGGCCTGATCCCAGAGCAATTGAATAAGAATTTCTGAGTTATTCTAATATCCAGCTAGGGTCGGGAACCACTGGTGAAGCGAACAAGAATGGTAATGTAGAGTCAGCATCTGAGTTTTGATCCTCTATCTTTTTATTAGCCATGTAACTTCAGACAAACCATGTAGTCTCTCTGGACTTTGGTTTTCTTATGCTTATGGTAAGTATAATATTGCTCTCTCTGTCTTGTTTCAAGTACAGTTTTGATACTAGAAAAAAATCTATGTAGAAGTGCTTTGGAAATTATGAAGAGTAAAAATAATGAAGAGTAAAAATTACGAAGAGCAGAAATATATTTTCCTTATTACCATGGACTCATAGATATGATTCGATCCCACTTCTAATCATTTCATTGGAAAAGTATGAAATAAGTTAAAGTTCGTAAATCATCCACCTAAGAGATAAATAAAAATTCTAATGGAGTGACTTTGCTGGTAGACAACTTCTCCCACTAAGATGTCTCATTTTTGTACAAAAAATAAGCATTCCAACATTTTGATAAATTACCATTCTTTGGCTCCATTCAGGTCACAGTGGAAGTAGATCACTATTGTCAGAATTGCTGTTGCCTTTGCGGGCTGACTCATTTCCATTTTTCTCTACATCTTTATTTCTTTAAGGATTGTGTACCTACATGCAGACCCTACAGGGGGCAGAGGCAGGATACAGAGGAGGCATAGGCAGCTCCTTCACACTTTGCATTTAGATTGACCTAGATTTGATTCTTGACTCTACTGTTTGCTGGTTGTGTGAACTTGGGTAAGTTACATGACCCTTTTGAGCTTAATAAATCTTTATCGAGTCTATTACCAGACACTTTGATTAGAGCTGAGAAGACCAGTTTCAAAATAATAATAATTTTTAAAAGCCCCTTCTCTCGGGAGGCTGAGGCAAAAGGATCGCTTGAGCCCAGGACTTTGAGGTTGCTGTGAGCTAGGCTGACGCCACGGCACTCACTCTAGCCCGGGCAACAGAGTGAGACTTTGTCTCAAAAAAAAAAAAAAGCAAAAAGCCCCTTCTCAAAGAACTGGTATTCCAAAAGGGAAGACCAGGAAGCAAAGGTATAATCATGTTTACCTTCAGTGTTGCTTTGTAATTAAGCCAGCCCAGTGACTGGCAGAGAAGCTGTCACCAGGAATTGGTAATGAATATTGTCCTTATCCCTTGTCTTGGGCATGCCAGGGGCACAAGCCAAGGGACATGAACCCAAGCCTTCAGCCTAAGCAGGTGGGGAAGTGGCTGAACTCAGCTTATCTGCACTTCCCTGCCCCTAGCCGAGCTCCGTCTTGGCTGAAGGAGAGCAGGGGCTTCCTCTGAGTACAAAGAGGCCTTGAAAAGCCTGCCCTTGACCTCAGCCATCCCTGCTATTGCACTGATTCTAAAGCCAGTCTACGGCTTTGGGTTTTCTCCAGGACCGACAGGGCCTGATTCCAGATCACGATTTCAGAACTTGTCCTGGCAGGCAGGGAGCTGCCTGGGTTACCCTCAGAAACACCTCAGCCTCCTGAGAATCTGCCCAACCAAAATTCCTGGGAGCTGGGCCAGACTCCTTCAAGCCTTTTCTGGTCTCGCTGGGGAATCAGTTTTGAGCCAGAACCTATTCCAAGATGAGAGGTGAAAGAGGCTTGCCAAAGATTAACCAGCTGTCCCAACCATGGCTTTCTTTTGTAGGTTCATTATATCAAAATTAATGAAACATATTTTTCTGACTCACAGAGATTTATCTATGTAATAAGCAAATCTTAACCTCTGACCCCTCATTTTAAAGGAGGCTATAACCATTCCTAGCTTATTGACATTAATTAATGGTGTTCTATTGTGTTATCAGAAGATTCTGCCAAGCTAGAGCTTGAATCTGCCATGTGCTAAAACCTACAGGTGTTTGTACTTTAAACAAAAGCAAAAGCAAAACCAAGAAAAAACATTCCTCTCTACTAAAGGAGAAAAACTGAATCACAACTTTTTTATGTGTTTTATTTTTCTGTTTCCAAGCCTGACCTTAAACATGCCCCGTGTATTTGTTATCCAAAGACAATCAACTCCATCACTGTCAGCTCCACACTGATGGTCTGGAGATTTAAAGGATCTTGCACTGTAGGTAATTAAAAATGCATCAAGGGTCAACATCCTGTTACAGGTTCTAAGCAGCTTCAAAGAGAAGGGTTGTCTGTATGGCATCTCCTGCCACAACGTAGCTCCCACTGACCTTCTTCTCATAGTGACACTTTCTGAAAAATACACCAACCTGAGCTATTCAGTGCTGTGACAAACAACATTCTATGCTGAACCAAACTTCAGGCAGGCTCCTGAACCTTCTCCTAGGCCTGTCTGTGCACTTCCTTGTAAAATCCAGTCTTAGCAAAGAACCCTAAGTCAGTTTAGCAAGATCCCCCACCCTCAATATCTGACCATCCTAGAGCCCAATCTCTCTCCCCCACTGCAAAATGTCATTGCAGCAGTCACTGTACCAACAGTGATGGTCTGTGAAGATCCACCTTACTGTGCTTTCACAAGTACCACTGAATAAATTTTTCTTTAACACATGCATGTGGTAAGATCACCTCCATAGCCTACTTCTATGTTGGAAAAGCTGGAAAAGTGTTCCAATCAAAATAGTGGCATTTGGCAGAAGATGTTTTCTTTCTCTCTCTGCTCATTTTTCATCTTCCCGGAGGGCCCTCCCTCTCCCCGCATCTCCCCTCCTCTGCTAGTCTTTACTCCCCTCGCTCACTCTCTGCTCCTGACAAGGAGTGCCTCCACCGGGCCCATACATCAAGCCGTGACACCCGCGGAGTCTCATTCCCTCTGACAGACGTCAATTTAAAAGGCAAGAGAAGATTTCAACGCAGGGGTGAGGGACGTGAATGGAATTAGTCATCATTACCCTGAAGCGACACGGGGCTGGCTGTAGCTGTTCCCTCATCAGGCTTCTCCTGACGATGCCCCGAGGATCACCCCCATCACTCTAAACAGTCATGACACAGCCAATGTATGGGTTAAAATGATGAGCAGGGGAGACAGGCAGATCCCAAAGTAAATAGACTGAATTAGAGGCATTACAACAGTTAATATGTCAGGTCCCTGTTGGGAGGCCATAGATCCTGTGTGGTCTATTTCCCCTGCATATTGAAATTGATTGTGCCTGGGGCTATGGCAGCCTTGGTGGGGGAGGGGCGCAGGCGATTCATCCTTCTTGTCACACGGATCAAAGAAAGCAGACAGTGTTATGTGGAATGATTTGCTCTGAAGGTGCAGGGAATAGAATTTAATAGAGAAACAGGGTATAATGAACGAAGCTGTGAGTCTTAGCCAGTGTCTCCCCCTGCCACACCATCTGAAAAGTCTAAACAAGGTCATGCTCCTACCCAAATCATATTTCTCTGGCTCAGCTCTATCTAAAACTGCAGGGACTCTACCCTCCTTTCCTTTTTCTCCACCTGGCTAACTATTTCTAGGAGACCTCAAGGGACGCTTCCCATGTTTTTGAACACAGTCCTCTTGGCTACCATATCTGAGGTTCTCCTCCTCCCCTTCTGCTCACTGTGGTGATGTCTATCAGGGGAGGCTGCCAACTCCTGAGCTAGTCCCTGAAGCCAAATGCAAAGGGCACTGTTGCCACTGTGATGCTGCTGGCACTGCCCTGTCGCCTATAATATCACAGAGTCTCAAGTTAGTGCTCAAGTGCCAGGCACCAATACTCTTCCTCTAACCTGTTCCTTTTTGAACTCAAAGCAAATTCAATGCCACCATGGTGACTTTAATGGAATTGATCTTTGTGTGTCTACTTCCTTATTACTGCTGCCCCCCTCTTGCAAGCTGTGGGCACGAATCCACAGTGACTGGTTTAGAGGACAGTCTGAGTAATCGTTACTACCCGGGTTCAGGTTCTCCTGAAACAGACTCCGAAGGAGATTTGTGTGCAGCATACGCATTGGGAGTGCACTCAAGACCATGACTGTGTGAGGGGAGGTGAGGAGAAGCAGATGAACACCTGTGGACAGAGTGAGGCGGTGTGACTGGGTGGAGGGAGAAGGTCAACGGTATTGCAGTTGCAACTGAGACCTTCTCCAAGTGCTTGGGGAGGATCTGGAGCTGGGCTGGCTCCTCAGAGTTGTTCACAGTTGAGGCAAGGAGCTGGGATTTGTACTCCCACATCACGCAGTTATTGGACGTGACTTGTCTCAGGCAGGGAACATAACTTTGAGTGCAGTGGTTCTTTTCAACTGAGGGCAAGTCCCAAGAAAAGGATTCAGCTGGGAGTGGTTTGTAGCTGACTGTGCAACTCTGGGAATGAGTGCCCTGGTCTTCAAGGGGGATCTGGCTGGTGCACATGTGCTCTCTCTGCCTCTCCTTTTCCCTATAAACTTTGCTGACCTTATCTCAACACCTTTCTTTAGGCTGAATTATTTTTAAAGAAGATCCTCAAACTTTGGCAAAGCTTCTTCCTCAGTCCCCTTTGAGCCCCTGGGTAAATGATCGCTAATGCTCATTCTTGGACCACTGCTATAAGAAAATCGAAATATGTCTCCTTCAAGTCCTAGAAAGCAAGGCAGGGAGCTTGCATAGCACCAAGCATGTGAGACTTGAGTCCAAAGACCTGAGTTTCCCTCTGCCTGTTTCACCTCTTAGGTGACATTGAACAGTTACTCCACCCTCCTAGGCTTTATCTGTTAAATGTGGATTTCCACTAGCCAGCCTCTAAAGTCATTTTTCAGTTTTAGATTTCTCCAACAATGTGATCATGTGGACATGAAAAAAGCCAATGATATGATCTATGTCTTGGAGGATATTGAAACTTTGTTAAGGAGGTAAAATAAGGTAATTAGGAAAGAACTAAGAAAAACGAACAGTTAGAATAAAAAGCATAGTCGGTACACTCAAATTCCAAAATAATTGCCAGAGGCAACTCCATTGATACAGGACAGGGCTCAGGAATTTTTTCTTTAAAGGGACAAATAAATAATTTTGAATTTGAAGTCACATATGGTCTCTGTCACATCTGCTCCACACTGCTGTAGTTGTGTGCAAACAGCCATACATAATATGTAAATTGTAAGGGAAATCCAGTTGTATAGGCAATAGGTTTCTTAGGCCAAACTAAAGTAATTGCCGGTGTGTCTTCCGCCGGCCTTCCAGGGAGGCATGAGTCAGCACGGTTATATAAACAAGGTATTATCTCCTATATGAGCCCATATGATCATGCTTTCCCATGGCATGTTGCCACTATTGTTCTGAGCCATATATAAGTGCTCGCCATGTTCTTGGCCATGCTCCCACCGAGGCTGCATCCCCTGACGACTAAGAGCATGTCTCAACTGCCCGCTGCCACCCACCTCTTCTTTCAACTCCCAGAACCCAGCTCTGGTGCACTCGCTGGCCACAGAGCCCACTCTCCACATGAATGAATGAGCATGGCTGTGTTACAATAAAACTTTATTTACAAAATCTCATGGCCAGTTGTGTTTTGCCAATCCCTGCATCAGAGCTAAAGAGAGGAAAGGAGCCTTCATGATTATCTAATGCTTGCTGCTCAGCATTGCCATCAACAAGGAAAGCATTTGAAATGGAGACTCTCGGGCAGCACTCCAGACCCCCTGGATTATATTAATAATATACACTTCAAAAATACCCCCAGGTGATTTATATGCACAATACAATTTGAGTAGAACGAATCTATTCTAATCATCTCATTTTTACAGATGAACACACTGAGGTCCAGAGTGAACAGATGACTTACCTGAGGTCACACAGCTAGTTTTAGATCAAATTGAGATTACAGAACTTTTAATTTTGTTTTTATTGTACAAATATTTATTGAGCATCTCCTATATGTCATGCAAAACTATGCACCTTCATGGAACTTGCATTATTTTCAGAGGAAAACAGACAATAAAACAATTAAAAATTAATTATTTGCCAAGTTAAAAATCAATAAATGTTTTGGAGAAAAGCAAATCAAGAATAGAGAATAGAGAAGGAGGTGCAGGTTACAATTTTACATATGTTGATCAAGGAGGACCTCACTGAGAAGGCAACATCTGATTAATGACGTGAAGGAGGCCACGGGGCTGACACGCAGATATCCAAAGGAGGAGCCTTTCAGATACAGGAACAGCAGTGCAAAGGCCCTGCATTGGGAGGTTGATCAGTGTGTCTAAGGAACAAGAAAACAGTCCTGTGGCTTGGAGCAGAGTGGAAGCAGGAAGAGTTGGTTGGAAATAAGATTGTGAGGTCAGAAAGAGGCCATGGACAGTAGGAGGGTAGAGGACACAATTGTGTAGGACTTCATAAACTGGTATGTTGCATAAAAATTTGCCTTTTATGCAAACTAAAAGTTTTTGAGCAGAAGACAACTGGGTGCTGTGTTGAGAATACAGAACAGCTGGAGGGTGTCAAAAAACAGAGTAAGGAGACCAGTTAGAAAAGCCATTGCTGTCATGCAGGGGAGACGTGGCAGTGGATCATAGCAGAAGTAGCAAGACGTGGTGGGGTTTCCTGTAGACTTTGAAGGCAAAGCAAACATATTTTCCTGATGGATGGGTGTAGAGTGTTAGAGGAGTGAAGGATGAAGTTGACATTAACTGATATGGAGGAAAATACTGGAGCAGGGTTAGGGGTGATGACCATGCATTTACTTTTTGACAGAATAAATTTGAGATACCAATTGACCTCCAGTGGGAGTTGTTGAATAAGAACAAACATATGAGTCTTGAGTTCACTGGAAAGGTCAGAGTTTAAGTTCTAAATTTGCAGATACATGGTGTAGAGATGACATTTAAAGTCATGAGATTAGATGAGACAATCAAGAAAAAGGGTATATAAAAATAAGAGAAGAAGTCCAAGGACTGAGCCCTGGTACACTTCGATTTAAGAATTCGGAGATGAAGAAGGACAAGCAAAGTACACTGTACATTGCTTTCCCTCTTAGGGTATGGTGGTAATCAAGAAGCATCTCCTGGGCGACACATGGCCCCGGAGAGCCTTACCCAAGTCACTCTTCTCTTTTCCTAATGCTAATCGTCTTCTACTCCAGCTCTCTGGCTGTTTCATCTGGGCCTGTATTTTCATTTCATTCCTACCAGATGCTGAGCACGAGGCTTAAAACAGAGTGAGTTATGAGGCGGGTAAAGAAAGGTTAATTTTATGTGTCTGAAGATGGCTCTTCTGGTACCAATGAACTATTTTGTTTTGGGCTTGTATTCCACAGTAGAAAGGAGAAAGGGCATCAGAGCTATTTTCTGTTGACAAGCTCCATGAAACTCTGCTGATCTAATTTGAATTAAGAAAAGAGAAAAAAAAGAAAAAGAAAAACAAAATTAACACAAATGGGGAACCCTTTATTTCCAGGCTGAAAGAGAATTGTTCAGGAGCATTCAGTGTCAGGATGGCATTAGAAAAGGAGCAGTCAGGATGAAAGTTGGAAAACCACGTGTTAATTTCTGCTGTAGAACATGTTTGGTCACTTCCACATTGCCAGGTCATTTAGTTGAATTCTCTGTGGGATCTCCTCTTTTGGAAAAAAATTAAAGCAAGGATTGTGGTTTTAGATGGATCTTATTTTGAAGAATTAGTAGAACCACCTGGGAGGCAGGGGGAGTTTAAACAAATAAAAGACATGTGACTCTGATGATGAGTGATTCTAAGGTAGGAATGAAAGTCTGAATTTTTATGTGAAATTTCGCAAAATTTAAGTATTGACTATTTCAAATAGTTTTCAAAAAGAGTGAAAGTAAAAATGTACACACACACTCATGTACACACATCTGCGAAACAACACATCTCTCCGTAGAGCAAACTGTGTGTATCCACAAATAATAAAGAGTTTTCTAGCAATCATGATAAACTTCCAGAGAAACTTCTATTTCTTGGTAATAAGATTTCCTTCTTAAAAAGAACAATAACAAAGACAATATGAAGGAGAAGAAACTCCATTACCTAGTGCCATAATGGAATTTTCAGAATCTGTGGAAATTTTAAAAATCAACCTTAAAATTGATTCAGGAAAAATTTTTATGGCATGGAGCCTTTTTACCACTGAACCACCAATTCAGTAGTTAACATTTCATGCCTGCATAAAGGGTATCTTACCATTCCACCAAATTTAACATAGAAAAAAGGAAATAAAAAGGAAAATAATGATAAAACCCTAAAGCCCTCACAACAGATATTCTGGAATATATTTGTATTTTTCTCCAGATAAAGGATGATAGGAATTGACCTAAGTCACTTTGGCCCTTCAGCAATTTTAAAGTATTTTGGTGAATATCACAGGAGATTAGAAATATGTAGAAGTTTTAAGATCTTTCCACTGGATGCTAATTTACAGTGAAAACAAGTCTTAGACCAAACTATAATAATCCACTAGTAAAGTAGGCACAACCCACTCTAACAGGTGTGAAATCTCCGATCTGTCCTCAGGCATTCCCACAAGCACCTGTGGTGAAGTGAGGGTGGAAGCCAGAATTCTAAGAACTCAGCCAATATCTTGTTGGGTCAGTCACAGTGTTCTCCAGAAAGTTCCAAATAGAGCAAGGGCCTGCAGCATTCTCATACCTTTCTTATGCAAGAGTCTAGGGGGCTGAATAGTCTTTCTGGCGAATCATATATTTTGACTACTCATTTCACCAGTGAAAAATTATCCTTTATACTAATAAATGAAACCTCTAGTGTAGGTTTCATTAATGATACTTGAAATTGTTACATAGCAGTCTCTAAGTATGAGCTATTGACTAGAGTTCTTCAAACACTAGGTAACCATTGAAATGAGAATTCCAGAGTGGGTTTCTTCAGATGTTAATAGCTCCTTGGGTGTAGATTACAATGAATTTATACATTAGTACATCACACTTATGTATAAGAGGCATACTACATGGACAACATAACAGTAGCTGCCTATCTTCCATCATTAGACAAAACACAAATATCCTCTCTTTTTGGTTTCCTACCCCCAGCATATATATAATTCCAGATGCTTGTGTCACTGAAGGCTATCACAATATTGGCTCAGAAAATCATCTTCATTACAGAAAATTTCTTCCTTAAGCCTGATATGAACATTTCCAAACCCCTGATCCTACCTCTCAGCAAAGATACTTCTCTCCCCTCCGTGGGCCACTGTGTTCTTTCTGGCCAGATCAAAAATTCATATATATCTATGAAAAGTAAAAAGCAATCAAAAGGTCATTCATGAATTATATTTATCTATATCTTCCTTTCATTCAACTCTTCTGTAAATGAAAACCATGACAAATAATATCAAATTGAGATGTTTCCCACATATTATTAAACATCTTTTGATTTTTACTCTTTTCAATAGTTCCAAAAAAAACTTATGATCAACCTCTTCACTATCTCATCCTTTATAATTTTGTGGTTTGCTTACTTCAAAGGCAGGTTCAAAGCCAAATGAGAAAGGGAAGTGAATAGGCCCTAAAATATACCTTGAGTACATAACTTCCTTCGTTAGTACTGTTAATGTGACAATAACCAGGAAATTTACCAGAGAAGTGCAAATGTTTCAGACTATCTATGGGAGGAGGAAAAGGAGCTACTTAATGGCAATGTGAAGAATGAGCAGCAAAATATAGAGTTGTCCATAGTGAGAATGCATGTTCAATTGAGACTAAAAATACAAGGAACATACAAGAAAATGCAAAGAAAAATTAGGAACATTTGTAGTAGCTTTTAGCCATGATTAATTAAAAAAAAATCTATTATTAGGTTATGAGGTAGCACGAAGCAGGATAAACCAAGACAGATCTTCCTTGGCATGACTAGAAGGTAGGAAAAACAGTGGATTTTTCTGGACGTATGAGCTAATTAGATCTCTGACTAATACTTGTTCTTCACTAATAACCATCTGTGTGAAGTTGGCCATGTAACTTAATTTTCTGATTCTCACACCCAACTTTCAGAAGAATAGTGCAAAAATGGAGGACTTAATTATTTTTCTCTCATAAAAAAGTTATACATTTTGTTTCCATGAAATCTTTAATTATAAGAAGACTAAACTAGAGAAAAGACTGTCACTTATTTTGGGGAAAAAATAATTAATGGTCTTATTTGCCTGTTATCAAAACTCTTCTCATTTTGTTTTCTTCTTGGGTTTATCCACTATCACATATACTTTTATGTGGATTGATTATGATACACAATTTTTGTTTTATTTTACCAACTTTGTATTAAAATTTAAATCTGTTCCTTTATAGTTTTCACTATCCCTTTTACTGTCTTTCCATATTATGAGTTGATGTAAATATTTAGAATTAAATGAAGATCTTCCAATTTAATTTAAGATCATAGGGGTCTGATAGTCTAATTAATAGTAGGCAGATTTAAGAATTATAACTTCTGAACAGTTTTGGAGGATATAAATTGTCTCAAAATTATATGAAAGAACATAATTATAGAAAAATATATTAATAGAGACATAAAAGAGACACAGAGACATAATAACAGAATAATTCTACACAACAGTTTGTTTTCTCTTTCATCCCTCTTCAAAGACCATGGCAATTTCAATTTTGGTATAAATATTTCCAGTCTTTTCTCTAAATAAGTTCAAATATGGATGTGTACATGTGTATATATTTTGTTTTGCACAATTGTCACAATATTTGAATTATTGTGTAATTTGCTTTTTACACTTATGGAGATCTTTACGTGTCAGTACACATATATCTATAGCACTTTTAATTATATGAAATATATTAGTGGTATTGCTATATGTTGACTTAACTATTTCTCTGATGGCCAATTAGTTTCTTTCTCCAAATTTTCTATTTTAAATAATGTTACAATGAATAATTGTGTACATGTGATATTATTATCATAGAATAGAGTCCTAGACATGGAGTCATTGCATTAATAAGCCATTCATATTGTAAATTTTGATAGACATTGCCAAATTTTCCTCCAAAAAACGTTGTCTAATATGATACCATAAAGGATGCTAGATGTATATTTCCTAAAAGTGTCAACAATATTAAATATTGTCATTCTCACTAGCTTTTCCAATTTAATGGGAAGGATGGTATTTTGTTGCTATTTAGATTTTCACTTCCCTGATTGTTACTAAGGATGAGTATTTTTCTCCGAGTATTTTTCTCCAAGTGTTTATTGGTCATTCGGATTTAATTTTAAGAAAATTGCTGGCTCGTATCTTTTGATCAAATTTCCAACAAAGTATCCTCTTTTTTACTACTTTATTTCAGGAACTATCCAAATATTCTGAATAGTAATTCCTTGCATATTATGTGTATTGTTAGTATCTTCTTATAATTAGTCAATTATTTAAACAATGACTTCGCATGGATTTTATTCATAAACATTTTCAAGTCTACCTTGAACTGGTGTGAGATGAGGGATGGCTGTAATAGGGAGCTGACTGTAGTGGTCACGAAAGGAGAGTGAAGAAGCGAGCCCTCACCTCCCTACTCATTTCTTGCTTTTCCTCTGCATTTGACTTAGAACAATTGTGTAAAATAACTGTGATAAATTAGTATACAAATAAGGGGACGATATTAACAATTTGCAACAAAACAAGTAATCATAAAGTTTTAATAAATTTAGGCATTCAAAGACGATACAAAATAGACAGGATAAATAGTAGCATTGATTTAGCTGAAGTGGGGATACATAGGTGCAAGTTCAGATTGAGGACAGTTTGCTCACAAAAGCCAGCAAAAGAGAATAAAGAGATAAAAAAGATATATATGATAAAAGCAGGATTTATAGAAGATAAAAAAATGGGTTCCCATGACCTTTTTAATGGAGTCCAAAAAGAAATCAAAATAGATGGGGAAATACTTGAAGAAAGAGTGGAAATAAATATTCCACAATTGAAGAAAATGATGACTTCAAATTGTGACTGCCAAACAGAAATATAAGGAAAAACCTATACCTTGCTTAACTTTAGGATTAGAAAAGTCAGTGAGAAAACTCTAAAACTCTTCAGACAGTAAGAGAAGATCATCTACAAAAGAAAAATTGAATTGATATGATATTTTTCAATAGCAATGCTGTAGAAATAGTTTTAAAGTATTGAGGGAAAATCATTTTTAATCTAGAATTTTATATACAATTTATCATTGAAATATGAAGGAATAACAAACATACTATTAGATATGCAAGGATTTAGAAGGTTACTACATAAAAACTAATGTTGAAACTTCTTTTAAAGAAGGTATTCAAAGAAGACCAGCAATATATGGCAAGGATGATACAAAAGGCATAGAGAGAGTGATTAAATATCTTGGAAGTTTGTGTTATTAGGAGGAAAGCACAGAACCAATGGAAAGGAAAAGAGAAGGTATGTCCATTGGAGTAAACTTTCGAAGTAAAATTTTAGAACATGTCCACAGGATGGGGGTAATAGAGTAGAGGAGGTTAACAGAACTTGAGACACACACGTAAGCAAGCTGAACTTCCTGTCTTATGAACGTGTCAGAACATTGATGTAAGGAACCAGTCAGAGAAGGTAAACATGAGTTTGAGTCTTAGTCTTAAGGGAGCAAACATGGGAACAAAGAAAGTATGCATAACTGTTATACAAGCGAAAGAAAACTTGGTCTATCTAATGAATATTGAGAATTAGAGCTGGGCAAGGTGGCTTACTCGTGTAATCTCAGTACTTTGGGAGCCCAAGGCGGGAGTATCACTTGAGCCCAAGAGTTTGAAACTGAAACCTGGGCAATATAGTGAGACCTCATCTCTATGGGGGAAAAAAAAATTAACCAGTTGGTATGGTGGCACACGCTTGTAGTCCCAGCTACTCTGGAGGCCGAGGTAGGAGCATTGCTTGATCCCAGAAATTGGAGGTTGAAGGGAGATAGGACCCCACCATTGTCCTCCAGCCTGGGTGACAGAGTGAGACCCTATCTCTAAAAAAAGGAAAAAAGAGAACAAAACTGAAGGGATGAATAATAAATTGAATAATAAATGCATACACTCAAGAAACACACTTAAAGACACAAAGAAAGTTTGAGAGTAAAAGGGTGGACAAAGATACACTGGTGTGGGAATCATAATATCTGATAATACATAACTTAAGGTAAACAATGTATTAAGAGCAAAACTTTATAGACTGATAAAATAAATGATTTCTATAATAAATTTAATATACTCTCAAAACGTAAAGCCTCAGAGTATATTCACAATAACTGATAGTACTCTAGAGAAAATAGCTATACCAAAGACATTTTCATAGAAACAGGTAGATTACACAAACAGATAAACAAAAATAGATATTAAAGACTTAAACAATTTGAGGTTTAAGCTATGTAGATGTATAATTCCATAATTTGCAAGCAGAGAATGCACAATCTTGGGAATGTTTATAAAATAAGAATTATCTGTTAAGCCATAAATGAATTAACAATCAATCAAAAGCAATCAATATTGTATAGGATTTGTTCTTTTACATAGTGCGATGAAGTTGGGAAACAAAATGAGAACTCAAATATCTTGTTTATTTGTATGCTAAATAAAAATTACTAAATAACCATTGTGTTGAAAGAGAAAACATATAATAGTTAGAAATGGATGATAATGGCTGTGGTAGGCAAAGATCTGAAATGGCCCCTAACATTGCTACCCCTGGTGTACACTGACCTTTCAGTGAGTCTATAAAGCACAGATCTAGGTGTTGATGTGAAGAGACTTTGCAGATGTAATTAAGATCCTAAATTATTTGAGTTGGAGATTATCCTTGGTGGGGTTAATCTAGTGAGCCCTCAAAAGAGACTGGGCTCTTCCTAATGCAAGAGATTCGACGAATGAGGATTTGATGCAAGGGGGGTTTTTCACTGCTTACTTTGGAGATGGAGAGGACCATGTGGAAAAGACTATGAGTGGCCTCTGGATGCTGAAAGTAACCACTGCTGAAGACCCAGCAAGGAAATGGGGAACCCAGACAACAACCACAAGGAACTGAATCTTGCCACAACCGTGTGAATTCGGAGGGGACCTGGAACTCCTGATGAAAACTCAGCTTTGCCAACACCTTGTTTTAGACTTGTGAGCCCCTGAGCGGAGAATTCTAGCCCCCTGTGCCTGAAATTCTGCCTTAGAGAATTGTGAGATATTAATGGATCTGCAATTTTCTATATTGGGAGATTTGGGAGGGTTTTAAACATCAATTCATTTCTTAAATAAACATAAGATTGTTCAAGTTATCTATTTCTTATTGAGTGAGGTTTGCTAGGTGTGTCTTTGCCCTCTAGTTTTCTTGAACATTAGCAATGATAGCTATTTTAGAATTCATATTTGATAATGCCATTATGTGACAGCCCTGTGGGTCTGTTTTATTTTCTGTGTTTTTTTTTTCCCTTTGATTTTAGTCACTTTTTTTCTTTTTGTATTCCTGGTGGTTGTTGTTGTTGTTGTTGTTTTTAATTTTGTTTGTTTCTTTCTTTTTGTTTTTTTCACAATGCCAAAGCTTCTGTATGAAAAGCCACAGAAATAATTTGAGGCTCAGGATGATGTTTTCTTCCTCTAATGAGGCTTCACTTTGCTTCTGACTGACTATTATTCTAGGGACACTAACAATTCTTGATTATCTAAATTACAAAAAGTTTAAATTATTTGTACCTAGACTTTGCTCCCTGTTGGGAGCTGGCCTGTTTCTGCCTCCAAGTTATTTGCTGTACCACCTGAAAGTATGGGTTTTCACAAGGACCCTTCCACTTGGTAGGATCTGAGTTCTGCTTTCGGCGGTCTCAGGCCTGTGAGTCTATTGAAAGCTCTGCTCAGTTTCTGAAGTTATATCTGCTGCTTTTGGAATTGGCAATCACCTTGAGGGAAGCTACTAAATACTTACTGCTGTCCTTTATCAAGTAATAGATAGTATTCCATGACATTGATTCATCATCACTTATTATTAATATCTTGAAGGAAATTGATGTTACTTAAAACTTTTCAAAATATGTAGAAATCAAATATATTTCAGATGCAGTTTTTTTTCTTGGAAATTTGCCATTTTTGTTCTATTTTCTTATGGTATGCAATGTTGTCAGGAAGCAGCTTGATGCTAATAAATATGCTTCTTTTTCTTTTGTAGGGAACCTGCAAAAGTTTTCCTTTTTGGAATATTTTAGGAGTGTTATTTTTTTTTTAGTCTTTGTTGTGGAATCACACTTTGAATATATTTAGCTTTGGATTTGTATTCATTCTCCAGGTTGACAACTTTGTTTCTTTTCAATGTATTATTTCTTCTGCTCTGAAAAAATTTTCTGTTATTTCATTGATTATATATATATTTTCTATTCTGTAGGTTTCCTTTTCCTAATGTTCCTAGTAAGAGGATTTCAGATCTACTAGATCTATTCTCTGCAACTCTTTATTTCATCGTAAGTTCCATCATTTTTTTTCATCGTAAGTTCTATCATTTTTTTTCTTTCACACTGTGTTCTGTGAAATAATTTGCATGATTGCCTAGGTCACTAAGTTACTCTTCAGCCCAGTTCGTTTTGCTATTCAACTGAACTTTTGAATATACAGTATTTTTATTTCCAAGTTTTTCAGATTATTTTTTCATAAAATAATCTTTTATAGATACGATAAACATATCCATATAATCTCATTAGAATTTAGTCTGCTTGTTCCATTAAGTATTTTTCCATGTTAGTATTCTACTTATTAAATTCAGGATCTTTCTTTTGTAGTTTTGGTTTTCCTCAGGCATTTGCTGATTGTTAGTTTATCTGCTAATATTTTTTAGAAACATTTACTGTTTACCTGTTTGTGGATGCATATTTTGATTAAACCCGGTCTTTGAAGAAATAGAAATGCTGCAGAACATGGTGTAGTGCAGCCTGCTTTGTAGTTTTTTTTTCTTTTTCTTTTTTCTCTTTTTATTTTTTTTTTTTTACCTAATACCAATGCTCACATGCTTTGCAGTTTTGAAGGCACTACCTTTTCTCTCTGGACTTTTAGCTACCTGGAATTCTCTAGCTTTATTGCACCATTCATTTATACCTTCTGGGAGCAAAGTCAGTTACTTTCTCCTCTCAAAACATTTGTACAAAGTGATGGCTTGAGCTGATGATTACCTAAGGTCTCGTTATCGTTGTCTGGATTCTTTGACCTTGAGTATTTCTCCCAAACCATTCTGATTTCAATACCATTTCTTTATTCTGTATTTGTGTTTTTTATTACAATTTAATGTAGTTCCTATTTCATTCCCATTAGCTTTCTATTCTTCAGAAATTCATCAAAATTTGGTGTTCATCCTTAGATGATGCCTTAGCAATGTTTTTTATTTTCCACTAACATCGTAGAATATTTTTAAACAGCTTTTGTTTCATTTCAATGGATTTTAGACGGGGGTGAAAGTGGTTGCTTATGCTCAGTCCAGTCTGCTTTAATAGGTTTGTAACGAAAATCATAATGTTGTAGAGGCATACATTGTAGAGCAAAAAGCTCAGAAGTAGTTTGCACAGAAACGCATGATGATGGTTCATAGCAATTTTTAGGGTTGCTATTACATGGAGAGGATGGAGGTAGGAGGGTAAGCATGAAATTCCCAGGGATTTATTTGTATTCCAAGTTGAGTATGATTGAATATTCGGTCCATGGTTAGCCAAAAAAGAGAGAGAGAGCAGTTTAATAAAGGCTGAGCTAGAACACAAATCAGAGGAATGCTTCCAAATGAGTCAAGGCAGGACTCACATAAATCCTCTTCCAAAAATGCAGGACACAGGTGAATATTTGATGGCAGAAAAGAGGTTTGAAGACAATAACCATATTGAAGTGCAAGATTTTGGTTGATTTCAGGATACTGTTTATTGACAGCGATTGACATTTCATTGCAGCCGTCACTGAAGGAGACTGCGATTACCTCTGAACCAAAGCACAGGACCAAGAATTTTCTATGGTATGTAGATAATAATGATCATTCTATTTCTTAACTTCCCTCAATGTATCCACCCCCAGCCTAGGTACTCAGAGCACTTTAGAAGCCACTCAAAATATATTAATAATAAAACAAATTTTCAGCACATTTAAAATTATATGTTATACGCTATTTTAAAAAGGCCATTACTGAAGGTGCACATGCTAGCATTGCACAATGTGGAAGTAATCCATGGGAGTCAACTCAATTTTAGGAATTTTAGACGTTTGAGTCCATCTGTATGTATTTATTTAAATTTGAAATGAGTATGAGAGTAATAGAATGTAGGTAGAAGAAGCTAGAAACTCATAGGCTAATATCAGCAGCATTTTAATTATCTAAAATTTTAAAATAAACATGGTTGAGAGCTTGAATTATATTGATGGTGATTGCCAAACATGGCTGCATATTAAGATCACAGAAGGGGCATTTTCAAAATGCAGAGCCCTGGGTCTTACTCAGATTTTGTTTCAGTTGGTTTTCAGGGGACCTTGGGAATTCACAATTTAAAAATCTCCCTAGATCATACCTGACATGTAGCAAGGTATCAAAATCACTGATTTAGAAAACTTCCCAGATGCTTCAAGGTTCCTTCACTCATAGAATATGCACCCTATATAGTTTTTATTTTTTTTTTTAACTAAAAGGTCTAGAATTTCCCTCAAAATGCTCCCAGATCTCAATTTTAGGTAAATGGTGGCACAGAAATTAACTTTAGCAGAAAATCAACCTATCTCCTTGGAAACTAAATGGCTTTAAGAGTCTCTCTCTTTTTTCCTTTCAATAAATGTTGAAAACACCACCCCACAGTGAAAAAAATACCCAAAAGAACAGCTTTTGTAACTCTCATTGTCAAAAACAGGAAACATCTGAGCTTTAACAAATCCTTTGATGAAAACTTACAAAACTAGCTCCTCAGACAACATAAACTAACCCCCCATCTTCCACATGGTCATTGACAGGGTTCATTGCCATTCTCTAAGCCTTGTGAATCACCCACAGGGTTTTACATTGTCTTTTATGTTATTACCAGAGTATCCAAATTTGTCTTCAGTCTTGATATTCTTTTTCCATTCATTTTAAAACTTACAACAAACCTGAAGCATCTCACTTTTTAAAAAAACCCAGTGAATAAATGTCATTATGGAAGAAAATGTGCATTTAAATGCTGTGGTCTTCTCCTAAAATCTAGAACAGAAAAGACTTAACTGACCAATTTTACCATTTAATTCCCTTAATTAAAATCTTTCAAAGCCTTCTCATTTTCCTTAGGATGGAATAACAAATAGAATATGCTAGTTATTCTGTTTTCCACCTCTTCCTCCCCCAGTTTCTCTGTCCTTCTCTGCTTTTCTCTGTGTTCAAAGAAAGACATTGGACGGGATGCGTTGGCCAGGCATGAGGAGAGAGTGTTGGGGGGTGTTTGTTTCCTGCTGCCTCTCTGTTTCTGCTTTGCTTCTCTCCCAGCGATGTGGGCAGCCTCCGCTCGACAGGTCCAGCTACCACTGGTCTCCAATAGCTCAATTCCCTCCACTTATTCCTAGGGGTGGGGGTGAAGGTGAGGGTGAGAGCTTCCTGTTACTGCTCTTCTCTGTGTGCCTGGATTTCAACCCTTGGTTGTTTCCTAACTACTGACTACACATCTGTAAGGACCCCTTTTATTGAAATCTCTTTATTAAACCATCTGAGTTATTTTTGTTTCTTCCTGGGACCTAGACCCAGGCTGAGGTTACAAATCCCTGTATGATCTAACCCCTGCCTACCATGCCCACATTTTGCTCTATATTCCAGCCACGATTTTTCCCACTCAAGGGCATGTGCTGCTTCCTTGGCCTGCGATGTTCTTCCTCATACTCTTACCTGGTTAAGTCCCTCCCTCCCATCCTAAAGGTTTCCATGTATTTGAAACAATTTGAAGATCAATATTGAGAAGTTCCCAATAAATGTTTGACACTTAGTAAATGTTTTGTGGTGGTGAGGATAACACTCATGCAAAGTGTTTCATCTTTAGTTTAGCCCAGGGAAGTAGCTATTGACAATATAGATGAATTTGCTTCTTTGTACAATTTTTAAAATCATTATTTATTTTAGTAGGTATTGGACACACTCATTAAAACTATTTTGACCTGATGGAAAATCAGGTAAGTTAGACCACAAGCCTTCTTTGGGATTTACGAGACACATCAAGTCCTTTTGAAATTTCATCAGAAATGTATTTAATATTAGGGTCTTAAGGAGAATGTTAGTTTGTTCCTATGTGATATTGTACATATAGGAGAGATTGATTTAAAAAGGGAAAAGAAGAGCCAACGTTACAGATGGGCCAAGGCAAAGAAAGGTATGTCTCTCTTTTTTTAAAAGTGCCAATCATTAATGTCTAGTGAATAGTAGATATTCTACAACTATGAGTGCTCTTCCTCTTGCAAGAGAACTCTGGAAAAATGTTCCTCTGGAAATAAACAAACAAACAATTGAGAACATTGTGTCTTGGCAAAAATTTGTGATTGGTATATGAGCACAGAGCAAAGGCTGCCGCTGCCACAGAGAATGGAGTTTGGCGGTACAGCCCTTGGATCTGTTGCCTTTCCTGAATTAGAACTTAAAAGAAGTTTACAATTAATTTTAAAGTCATTTACTTAAAGAGAATCTGGACCATCTTATTTCTAACCACAGATTATATCTGCTTAATGAAGGCCATCAAGTGCATTATGAACTCAATTAAAAACAGCAAATGTATCTGCACGTCATGGCAACAATTGACTCCTCCTGTGGTCTATAGAAACTAGGATCACAGCATGGCACAAGGGGGTGGGGCCCTTTACCTGTGGCTGGTTTGGCAGGCATTTCCAGAAATTGGTTGGATCTCCTTTGTATAGAAGTATCACCTCTTATTTCAAGAGCAATCATTTGTAACGACACGATGAGATGAGCAGATGTTGGCCAGGCCCTTTTTCTACCGGCGTAAGCTGATGCAGTCACTGGGGCAAATGGATGAGTAAAGAGGACCCGTTCTCCTCGGTCCTGGCTCTGAGGGGGGCCTCCAATTTAGCTCCGTACTTCTATAGTGGCATCCGGTGCTTGCGTTTAAAACCCAGATTCCTCAGTGACTAGTGGTTCAATGAGAAAAGAATTTTTTTAGGTGTAGGATGGCAAATTGCCCCTCATCCCCAAAGCCAATTGAGACTTTAGTTCATTCAGTTTCCTGAAGAAGGGAAGGAAAAGAATCAGGGGAGGGGAAGAGGAAAATCCACTTGGATAAAAAAGCCAATCATCAGGTGACATCTCCGGCACTAACATTTAGTAACTGATAATTGCTGTAACTAGGGCCATTGAGCTTTGCAAATATTATCCAGTAAATTTTAATTAGCACCCGAGGGATTGAAGAGTTTCGGAATAAGCTCCTGGGAGAAGCTCCCCCAGCCAGTGGCGATGTGTGCTGAGTAATTTTAGATCAGCTTGCCTGTCAGAGCGGATCAGTGTCATCGCGCCACTTATCCAGAGGAAAATGCACCTGCTTCTACATGGAAATAAGGTGCATTATCTGCCAATTTGTGCTGCTTATTTCTGCTGCTCCCAGGTTTGATGAGTGGGGAGTGCAAGGGCTAAATCAGGAGGCTGTGGAGGAGGAGAAAGGCAGGCGAGTTTTGCTGCCCTTCAAGGGCGCACATTGTCACAGGCTCTTCTGCTTTTGGGTGGGTTGGGACCTTTCTTGGAGCTGTGCTGAATGGGATGCATTTGCTATGAAAACTGATGATGCTATTTTGCAATAACGGTTTTAAAATTATTTTCTTTTGGCATGGAGAATTTTTAGGAGTATTCTGAAGGATGGGGTGAGCACTTAGGTAGGGAGGGACATTGATCCAGAAAAAGGAATCTATTAAAGCCTAAACCAAAATATTGGCTGGAAATGTTTAGAAACAAATAGTATATACCAATATAAAATGTATAATTTGTTGATTTTTTTTAGTTGCACAGTACATGAAACACCTGTGTAAAAGAATCAATATACACAGAAATATGGAGCTAATATTTATAAATAAGCAATTTAGCAGGCAGTATGATAAGCAAGTTATATATGCTACTTTTCTTGTCCGCACACACAGATAGGGAAAATGAATGTAGAGCAATTAAGCGACTTGCTTCAGGTTACTCAGGTATTATGTGGCAATGTCTGAGTTTGACCTCAAGCAATTTAACCCAAGAACCTATTGCTTTCAATAGTTCTGAGAGATATACACATGCATATATAAATGTGTACAAACATGCATGTATACACACATGCATACACATTCATATCAGCTTAGTGTGTATATATCTGCTCCTTTTTCTATCTTAGTGATTTTAAACTGCTGTAAGATCAAGGATTTTAACAATGAATTTAATAACTGTAATAAATATTTTAAGATGCACTTCCAAAAAAAGCCTAGGATTAGCCATCAGGGAAATACAAATACAAGCCAAATTGAAATACCACTTCACAACCACTAGGATGGTATATTAGTCAAGGTTCTCTATTATCAAAGAGACAGGTAATAAGTAACAAGTGTTGGCAAGAATGTGGAGAAACGAACTCTCATACACTGCTGGTGGAAATGTAAATTGGTGCAGCCCCTTTGGTAAACAGTCTGGCAGTTTTTTGAAAGGTTAAACGTAGTTGTCATATGACCCAGCAATTCCATTCCTAGGCATATACACAAGAAAAATAAAAACATATGTCCACACAAAAATTTATATATAAATATTCATAGCAGCACAACCCAAATGTCCATCCACTGATGAATGGACAAAGGGGTACAATGAAATATTATTCAGTCATAAAAACGAATGAAATACTGACACATGCTACAACATAGATGAATCTTGAAAACATTATGCCAAGTGAAAGTAGTAGTCACAAAGGCCACATGTTATATGATTATCTTACATGAAATGTCCAGAATAGGCAAATCTACAAAGACAGAGAGATTAGTGATTACCTAGGGCTACAGGGATGGGGGAATTGGGAGGTGATCGCTAAGGGGTGCAGGGTTTGCTTTGGGTGGTAAAAATGTTCTAAAATTGATCATGGTGATGATGGCACAGCTCTGGTCAACTGTATCGTATGTGAATGACATCTCAAAAAGCTGTTTTAAAAAAAGAGAAACTTAGGTGCGCATCGTGACTCTGAACATTTTAATTGGATGACTTTGGTAAGATGAGTTACTTTTCCAACTCCCAGTTTCCTCATTTTCAAAATACGAATAATTGTATCTCCCAATCAGATTTGTGAGAATTAAAGATAATTCCTATAAAATATTAGAGACACAATAGATTCTTCATAAATGTCGGTGGTAAGAGCAGCAGCTGTTACTAACATGGAATTCCATTTTGTGACCAGTAAAAAGAAAACCCGGGTATAGAGAAAATAGAAGATCGTGAAGGAATGTTAGGACTGAGGAGGGTATAGATGGAGAGACAAAAGAAGGACAGCCACACAGGGTAAGAGGGAAGAGGAAGGAGGAAAGTCACATGGACATTTGGAGAGGCCAGAGCTGAGGGGTGATGCCAGAAGACTGGAAAACAGAAAGCCAGTGGAACAGCATCTTCTGAAGGAGAACCGAGGAAAGTGCCTTGTCACACGCTGCTCCGTCCTTTTGTCCCCGGCATCCAAGTCTTATCTCCGACTACAGTGTATTCACTAGCTAACCCATCACTGTTGCCCTCTTCTTTATTCAATCTTTACAACTCTGGGTTTTTATCCTTCTCTCCTCCCACCCTCATTCCCGCCATGCCCAACGCACTCCGTACATTTGCTACAATGTTATTCTTTTCTGTGGGCCATGAACCAGATTTTTGAGCCCTGTAGAGGGGGTAACACACAGTCTAAATGGCCTAAAAACATGGGTGAGGGCAGATACAATGAAACCAAGGCACAGACTAGGCCCAGCTGGAAATTCATTATTTCTCAGCCTCATTCAGAATCCTACTGTTTTCTTTCCTCTCACACAGAAGGAGAATATTAATGGCCAACACTGGTTAAAGTTGGTTTGGGGATGCAAACTGGAACAGTGATCAGAAAACAGACGTAGACATTCAGAAAGACTCGTGTATTCTCGGGAAAATTAATTAACCTTCCCTGAACCTATTTCCTCAAGATCTATTGTGGCTATTTTGCAGACTTCTTGTAATTTTAAGAGGTAAAGTTGTAAACTGGGAGCAGAGACCCTGATTCATGGTAATCTCTTAAATGCTTATTTTGGTTTAACTTTTTTTTTCCCCTGGTTTATCACCCTGCACATTTAGGAATTCACATTTTACCGAACAGAAATCGCAACGTCTGTCTGCTTCAAAGGAGACAAAAATGAAGTGATTGATACAAATCAAGACTAAACCTGAAAGTAAAGTGAGTTTTTCTGGTTTTGAAAAAAATAATTCTTCATATAAATAGTGACATAGCTACCTGCATTTGGCAGATATTTGTGTGTGTATGTAAATATTATGCTTTGTTTCCTCTTAAGTGCTTTGTACAAAAACAGAAGTACAAAAATATCACACAGTATTTCCAGTTTTACTGTAAGTATCAAGAATCTCATAGGCGCCTATGTCGACACAGTTGGCTGGGGTCATTTATATTAGGTCTTTATCCAATCTGTATTTTTTTGAAGCATTTTAGCATCTTGTGTAGAATTCATCAAATCTGCTACAGACATAAATTTACCTTGAGGTTTCTCAGCCTGGGTTTGTGTCACACTTTGATTTGAATGGAGGCAAATGAAAATACATTTATTAAGTAAATCTAAATTTCTTTATTAGGCATCACCTGTAGACTTAACCCTCTGTCATGCATTTCAAAAGCTGCAAAATATAAAAACCAGCCTTCATCTCAAATTTTGAAGAGACAAAGAAGCCAATGTGTGAGATAGCTGGAAAACCGTGAGTGAAATATATGGCAGTTTTAGCATTTTGGAAAGAAATATTTTAGAGATGGTAGGGTAAGAAGGAAGCTGGATGGTAATATTAGAGTAAATGTCTGAAAAGTGGGTAGCATTTGCCAAGAGAAGGGGTTTTTTTTTTCTGTGTATATGTAGTCTTAATAAGCATTTTATGGTGGTTTTATATTTTTTCTTTTCTTCAATATCATAATTCGTCTTCTCTTCCCCCTCTTTTTCTTCCTCCCTTTCTTCTCCTCCTTCTTCTTCTGTGCTGTGTATGAATTTTAAAACACTTTAGGACTCATCTAAGAATTAGGTTGAAGGCTGGGATATGTGGTGTTGTCTGTATGCTTCAGATTTTATTAAGGTGTGCACCTTCTATGTTACCTACTGGTAGACATTTTGTAAGCCTGAATCACTTTAATAACTGCCTTTAATTTCTACTTTACTCAGGTTATATTAAATATACTAACTAATCTTTGAATAGCACTAAAAAGTTTACCTAGAATTCCCACAGATTATCTCATTTGATCTCATAATTACCATGTCAGGTAATTTCATATTAGCTCTCTTTACATATAATATGCTGAGACTTAGAGAGAATAACTACTTTCCTGCGTTCACTCATAATGAAATGAGCAATTCTAAGGTCCCAAATATCCTTTAAGCATTTTTTTTTTAAAAAAGGACTTATAGGCCGGGAGCGGTGGCTCACGCCTGTAATCCTAGCACTCTGGGAGGCCGAGGTGGGCGGATCGTTTGAGCTCAGGAGTTCGAGACCAGCCTGAGCAAGAGCGAGACCCCATCTCTACTAAAATAGAAAGAAATTATATGGACAGCTAAAAATACATATAGAAAAAATTAGCCGGGCATGGTGGTGCATGCCTGTAGTCCCAGCTACTCGGGAGGCTGAGACAGGAGGATCGCTTGAGCTCAGGAGTTTGAGGTTGCTGTGAGCTAGGCTGACGCCATGGCACTCACTCTAGCCTGGGCAACAGAGTGAGACTCTGTCTCAAAAAAAAAAAAAAGGACTTATGTGCAAGAGAAAAGATTGTAAAATGTAACCAAATGGGAATGTTTTCTGTTATCTTGGAACTTCAGCAAAAGTTCTAAAGCTGTGAAGTGTATAAAGGGTGGAAAAGTTTTCCCATACACTAAAGGAAAGTGCTGAACCTAACCCCATAAGTCTGCTAGAAGTGGAAACCCGGTTCAGCTACCATCACTCCAAAAGCCCAAGTAAGAGAAGATCAGACATTCAAAAGTAGGTTTGGCAAAGGAAATATCCTTTGAATAAAAATGACAGTTTTTGCTTCTTTCCCTTAGGAAGGGAGGGACTGCTTCTTCCCTCTATGGCAAGGGAGTGGGGCCCCACAACTACATATTAGGATGTCCACAAGAGGGAGACTGGCATCTCACTCTGGCTTGGAGATCTCTGAGCCTTATAGGTTGTCCAGAGCTGCTCCTGGATGAAGGAGGCAATAATCCTTGGGAGAGCTTGAAATGTGTCCCCTGGGTTTGGGGAGGGACATAGAGCCATCTAGTATCTGCCTCTCACTTGGAGAAGTCTACAAACCTGAGGCTGGATGGAGGTGACTGCAGGAAAAAAAAAAAAAAAAAAAAAGAGGAGTGAAGATCAGTGGTGGCTCCAGCTGCACTTCCCCAATTTGGAAGAGCCAGGATACATGTTTTGCCATAAGACACTGTAGGAGGTAGCAAGGCTTGGAAAGTCTTGGAAAGATCTTGACCAAGCAGGGTATGCGCATCTCTAAAAGCCAATTCATGTGCTGTATAGCAGGGTTGTCACTTGGATATTTACTGTTGTAGACAGAAAGCATTTGGTATCCAAGAAAGAACTACCAAAAGCTCTGGCCAGAAGCAGTGGAAGAGGTTGGAGAGAAAGGAGAGCGAAAAAGCCAGGGGTGGTATTCAAACTATTTCGCAATTAGTGGGGTGATATTCAAACTATTTTACAATTAGTGGGGCTTGCATGATGCTAACTAACCAGAAAGGATGCCTTCCAGGGCTGGAGTGAACCGGCAGAATATCAGCATGTAAAAAGTGGGTTTCGATTATCCATCTGTGATACTTATGAAACCTCAGGTCAGCCTTGAACTTGGGGAGCAGAGAAGACAGTCTATGTTGGATATGATGTGAAAGCCTAGGTTTAGACTGGAGTAGCCTTTTAAACACAGAAAATGAGACTCTCCAAATCTATTGGGCCTGCCGGAGATGTTGTCTGGAGGAGAAAATGTTGCATCCTACAGAGAACGTTTCAAAGTACCCCTGGGAGATCATTCAAACTAATGCTGTTTGTATCCCACCAAGTTCAGCAAGTGTACTAAATGGTTTACATTTAAAAAATTTATTTTTATAAAACAGTCATGAACATAAATGAAAAAAGTTTGATGTGGATTTGGGCAACATTTTATAAATGAGTTTTAGAACTGAGAGATCCGTGCAGGTGAAGTTGCTCAGCCAAAGTCGTATACACAGTTTAATAGGAGAACACTGAACAGTGTACAGGGCTGTCTTGAGCAAGGTCAAGCTCACCTTTTACTAAAGGAATGACATGTTGCACTGCTTAAGGTTACACAACACACATGTGTGATTTCTCCTATAACAACAGGAAAGGATAATTTGTTGTAGCCCCCAGGAGTAAATAAGATTTTTGGTAAGACTCTAAAGAAAGTAAAGATGAAAGGACGACAAGCTTTATCTTATATTGTTACAAGTTGACTTAGTTTTGGAGGAAACGCTGAAGGCTAGAAAACAGCTGGCAGAATCCAATTATTAAAGAAAGGAATCTAAGCCATACCAGAGAATTAGAGACCAGTTTGCAACAGTGATCTCTATGGAATGGCCAGAGAAAATATTTTGGAGGATCCAGCAAAATTGGGAAAAAAAATTTTTTTAATCAAAATAGGCCAACATATGGGAAAGAATGCCTCATGTGTGGAAAGTAATGTAATTGAGGAGAGCACATTTTTTTTCTTTTCTAAATTATTGATTCAAAATACTTCACTATCCTCTAGTTTGTATTCTTCCTATCACACTATACTTTGATACATGGCATAATCTCTTTTTATTAAAAAAAAGTTCTTGCCTTAGGGGTAAGTCTCTCATTTTGGAGAAGTTTAGGAAAAAAATTCAATGTTGTAAGAGATAACTGGGGCCTTAGAGGTACTTTCATTCACATTAGTTCACATTCTAATGCAAATATATAGTCAATTAAAAAAACATAATTAGTAAACTATGTACTGTGGAAAAAATAGCAAGTAAAGGGAAAGTGAGAGTTCCAGTGAGGCTGGGGGAAGGGGACAGGTAGCAATTCTAAAGAGTCACTGTCATTGTGATGGAAAGAAATACGGCAGGTTAGGCGTGACTTTGACCTGCAACCCAGCAGATACCTGTGGCATGCTCATTTGTTATGTCTTTTCTGCTACCTTAAAACAACAGCAGATTTTCTGCTTTTAAAACACAAGCTCTTTTCCACCTACTCCTCTTCCTTCTCTTCTCTTAAAATGTCACTTCTACCTGCTACACAGCCAGAGGCTGGTAAGGTGGCATCCGCACAGGTTAGCGTAGGCAGTTCTCAGCTCTCGTTTCTTGAGTTGAACACGCACATATGGCACCGCAAATGGATGACTGCTCCGTTTGTTTGCTTGTGGATCCTCACAACTTCATCGGTGTTTTATCAATAAAAATGTCAGTATCTTTAACAGCTGGAGGATATGACAGGCACTGGGACAGTGTTAGTCCGTGGTTCTCAACTCGAGCTGCACACGAGAATCGCCCAGGGAACTTGGAAAAATGCAGATGCCAGGGCCCAGGGCCAGAGACATTGATTTGATTGGTCTCCGTGGGGCCTGGGCATTAGTGCTTTTCGATGCTGCCCAGGGATGCTGAGAAGTATCCAGGGCTGGGGGTGCCGAGGTGTGCCAGGCAACCTGCATTTACTTTCAAAGGAATGTGCCATGTGATTTAATCCTCACAACAGTACAACAAAGGCATTGGGGTCCTCATTTTGCAGAAGAGACTGTATTTCTGAGCGATGGCATGATTTTTCCCAGAACCACATCTCTAGGATGTAGAAGGGTGTATTTCCTTTCTGACATCGTATTTGGAAATTGTGGGTTGGAAAAGCTAATTCAGTTCCACTCAAATAAAGTGGTTTACTTGTGAAACGTTTTTCCACCATCTGCGCCTCTGAAAATAGAGTGGCAATTTCCATTATGGAACTGTAGAAAGTTTGACCCCAAATGAACAACTGATAAAAAGTGAAATTAAATAACATACCCGATTTTAGAGAGGGGATCCCAGAATAGGCATCTTAAAATTATTTCCATTGTTTGCTTTTATATTTATACATTTCAAAGGAGAGATTCAGCTAACCTTTATTTTTTAATATTTGAAGCAGCATTTTTTTCCCCATTATTTCCGAGCAAGATAAACCCAGGAAACACTAGAAATTTCATGCAATAGGTTTTTCTTCCTGATAATAACACTTGAGAAGTGTAAAATACGGATAAAACAAATAGCCACTTTTGTTAAGTGATTTTGAATTATTACTTTGGGTATAAATAAATTCCAAATATAGAGGGTATTGTTACAGTGACTGAGACAAACATGACTGTTCTCATATTGTGATCATGCTACACTCCTGTACATATGTGAATCTTTGTACAAAATGTTTTTTTTCAATTGAAAGGTAGTTTTTGTGTATGATAAAAAATACAGAGGTTAAAAAAAAAGATGATAGTGAAAACACAATGCAATTGCTGGCCTAGAGCCAAAGTCCTACTCATCCCCAGAGTCAACCATTTTTACCAGATTTTTATTTTGTTTGTGTAGCTATCCTTTTAGCAATACTTTTTGAGTCTGCAAACATAAAAGAGATATATTTACCTTTTCATATAAATAGCCACATACTGTAAATTCACGATTCTGGGCATCCCAGGGTGCTAGGATTACAGGCATGAGCCACTGTACCCAGACGTTCTTTTGGAATTTGTCTACCTGGTTTTCTGGTTTTCACTGGAAACTCATCCCTGCCCCCCAAAATGCCATCATTTTTACAATCCATCTTCTAATTGTTGGTTACTGGTGTAAAGAAATATAAATGATGCTCATTCTATCTACTGATTTTTTATCTATCTAGTGTTCTTGATAAGTTCATAACTTAGTTCTAATTCTTTACACATTTGTGGGTTTTTCTACATACACAATCATTTTTTAATAATGACAGTTTTCCAATATTCCATCATTTATACCTTTATTTATAATTTTTATTTCTTTTCTTGCCTAACATGATCAGCTACAAACTCTACAGCAATGTTAGATAGAAATGACAATACCAGGTACACCGATCTCTTTCCTAATCTCAGGCAATTACCTTTCAATATTTCACCCTTAACAATATGTTTGCTATAAAATTTTTAAAGATGGGTGATTAATAGATTAAGGAAACTTCTATTAGTTTCCTAAGAAGTCTTTCTTCATTTATCATGAAAAGATATTGAATTTTATTAATTTTTTCATCCTCAGAAACAGAATGATTTTCAGTTATTACCCAACATAAGCCCATCTAGATTATGATATATTATTATTTTTTATATAATTTTGGAGTTAGTTTGCTAATTTTTAGTATAGGAATTTCATATCCGTGGTCATGAAATTGGCCTGTAATTTCTCCTTCTTGTTATACTCTTTCCAAATTTGGTACCAATTTCTGTTGGCCTACAAAAAATTATTTTGAAAGTATTTTCTATGTTTCTATTCTTCATAAGAGTTTTTGTAATATTGGTCGTATTTGTTTCTCAAATATTTGGTAGAATTCACAGGGAAGCCATCTGGACCTGCAGGGTTTTTTTCTGTGGAAACATTTTTTTTTAAAAGCAGCTTTATTGAGGTATAATTTACATATCATAAAATTCACCCATTTCAAATGTAAACCTCAAAGATTTCTAGTAAATTTACAGAGTTTCGCAGCCATTGCCAAAATCTAATTTTAGAACATTTTCATCATCTTAAAAATATTCCTCACACCAATTTGTAGTTATTTTTATTCCCACCCCTAGTTCTAGGCAACCACTAAACTATTTTCTACCTCTATAGGTTTGCCTTTTTTGGCCATTTGGTATAAATACAATTATACAACATATGGCCTTTCGTCCCTAGCTTCTTTTACTTAACGTAATATTTTTGAGGCTCATCTATAATGTAGCTATGTGATCAGTAGTTCACTCATTTTTATTGCTGAATAGTATTCCATAATATGAATAACTTTATATCATTTATCAAGTCATTTGATGAACATTGGGTCCTTCTTTGAAGCAATATCTATTCAAATTATTTTCTCATTTTTAAATTTTTAATTGTTATAGGTACTTAATTGTTGTATGCCTTTATAGGATACATGTGATGCTTTGATACAGGCTACAATGTAAATTAATCAAATCAGGATAATTGGAATCTCCATCACCTCAGGCATTTAACATTTCTTTGTGTTAGGAGCATTCTAATCCCACTCTTTTACCTATTTTAAAATATACTCTAACTTATTGTTGATTATACTTTTTTGTTTATTTGAGGTTTTCTTTCCTTTTTTTTTTTTGGTTTTGGTTTCAATTTCACTTATTTCTGTTCTGATATTATTTTTTTTTCCTACTAATTTTGGGTTTGGTTTGCTTTTGTTTTTCTAGTTCTTTGAGATGCATTGTTAGGTCCTTTATTTGAAGCTTTTCTATTTTTTTGATGTAGACACTTATTGCTATAAACTTTCCTCTTATTGCTGCTTTTACTGTATCCCATAGGTTTTGATATGTTGTGTTTTCATTTTCATTTGTTTCAAGAAATTTTTAAATTTCCTTCTTAACCTCTTCATTGACCCACTGGTCATTCAGGAGCATATTGTTTAATTTCCATGTGTTTGTACAGTTTCCTATGTCCCTCTTGTTATCAATTTCTAGTTTTATTCCATTGTGGTCAGAGAAAATACTTCTTATAATATCAGGTTCTTTTGAATTTTCTGAGACTTGTTTTGTGGCCTAACATGATGTATCCTTGAGAATGATTCATGAGCTAAGGAGAAGAACGTGTGTTCTGCTAATGTTGGATGAAACATTCTGTAAATATCTATTAGGTCCATTTGGTCTATTGTGCAGATAAATTCTAATTTTCTTTGTTAATTTTCTGTCTAGATGATCTGCCCAATGCTGAAAGTGGACTGGTAAGGTCTCCAAAGATTATTGTATTGGTATCTATCTTTCTCTTAATCTCTGATAATATTTACTTTATATATCTGGGTGCTCTAGTGTTAGGTGTATATAATAGTCAGATATATATTTAGAATTGCCATATCCTCTTGCTGTATTGATTCCTTTATCATTATATAACTACTTTCTTTGTCTCCTTTTACAGTTTTTGTCTTGAGATCTATCTTATCTGATAGAAGTGTAGCTACTACCGCTCATTTTTGGTTACCATTTGCTTGGAATATCTTTTTCCATCCCTTTATTTTCATTTATTGTGTATCTTTATAGGTGTAGTGTGTTTCTTGCAGATAACATATAGTTGGATCTTAATTTTTTATTCATTCAGCCACTCTATGTCTTTTGACTGGAGAATGTAGTCCACTCACATTCATTGTTATTATTGATAAATAAGGATTTGCTACCGCCATGTTGTTATTTGATTTCTGGTTGTTTTGTGGTCTTCTTTTTCTTTCTTTCTTCCTGTTTTGCTTTGCTAAAAGTGATTTTCTCTGTTAGTGTGCATTGACTTCTTACTTTTTATTTTTTTGTGTCTCTGTTGTAAGTTTTTTTTTTTTTTTTTTTTTTTGTTGAGACAGAGTCTCACTTTGTTGCCCAGGCTAGAGTGAGTGCCGTGGCGTCAGCTTAGCTCACAGCAACCTCAGACTCCTCAGCTTAAGCGATCCTACTGCCTCAGCCTCCCGAGTAGCTGGGACTACAGGCATCCGCCACTATGCCCGGCTAATTTTTTCTATATAGATTTTTAGTTGTCCATATAATGTCTTTCTATTTTTAGTAGAGACGGGGTCTCGCTCAGGCTGGTCTCGAACTCCTGACCTTGAGCAATCCACCCGCCTCGGCCTCCCAGAGTGCTAGGATTACAGGCGTGAGCCACCGCGCCCGGCCTGTTGTAAGTTTTTTTGACTTGAGGTTACCATGAGGCTTGCAAAAAACATTTTATAGCCAATTATTTTAAAGATATGACAACTCTGCTTACACACAAACAAAGAGATAAGTAAAGAGAAATCTAACAGAAATTCTCCCCTTTAACTCCATCCTCTGGCTTTTTACGTTTTTGTTGTTTGCATCCATATTTTTTTATACTATCTATCTCTCAAAAAGTTGTTGTTGTTATTTTTGACAGGTTTGTCTTTTAGTCTTCCTACTCAAGATATAAGTGGTTTATATACTACAATTACAGCAATAGAGTATTGTGTATTTGTGGCCTTACTGTTACTAGTGGGTTGTATACCGTCAGATGATTTCTTATTGTTTATTAACATCTTTTTCTTTCAGATTGAAGAACTCCTTTTAGCAATTTTTGTAAGACAAATCTGATGTTGATGAAATTCCTCAGTTTTTGTTTGTCTGGGAAAGTCTTTATTTCTCCTTCATGTTTGAAGGATGTTTTTGCAGGATATAATATTCTACGAGTAAGGTTTTTTTCCTTCAGTGCTTTGAATATGTCATGCTACTCTCTCCTGGCCTGTAAGGTTTACACTGAGAAGTCTGCTGCCAGAACTACTGGAGCTCCTTTATATGTTATTTTTCTCTTTTCTCTTGCTTCCCTGAGGACCTTTTCTTTATCCGTGACCTTTGGGAGCTTGATAATTAAATGCGTTGGGGTAATCTTGTTTGAGTTAAATCTGCTTGGTGTTCTATGACCTTCCTGCACCTGAATATTTATATCCTTCTCTAGGTTTGGAAAGTTCTCTTTTCTTATTTAATTGAATAAACTTTCTATCCCAATCTTACTCTCTACCTCCTCCTTAAGGCCAATAACTCTTACATTTGCTCTTTTGAGGCTATTTTTTAGATCTCGTAGATATGCTTCATTCTTATTATTCTTTTTTCCTTTTTCTCTTCTGAATCTGTGTTTTCAAATAGCCTGTCTTCACACTCACTAATTCTCTCTTCTGCTTGGCCAATTCTGCTGTTGAGAGACTCTGATGCATTTTCAGTTTGTCAATTGAATTCTTAAGCTCTAGAATTTCTACTGCTTAATTTTTTTTTTATTATTATTTCAATCTCTGTGTTAAATTTCTCTGATAGGCTTCTGAATTCCTTTTCTGTGTTGTCTTGAAGTTCATTGAGCTTCTCAGGACAGCTATTTTGAATTGTTTGTAAGGAAGGTCAGCTACCTCTGTCACTCCAGGATTGGTCACTGGTACCTTATTTGGTTTGTTTGGTGAGAACATGTCTTCCTTGATGTTCTTGATACTTGTGTATATTCTTTGGTCTCTGAGAATTGACGAGTTAGGATTTAGTCTTTGCAGTCTGGGTTTGTTTGAACCCATCCTTCTTGAGAAGGCTTTCCATGTATTCAAGGGAATTGAGTATCATAATCTAAGTCTTCGATCACTGTAGCCATGTCAGCGCTGAGGGTGTCCCAAGCCCAATCAAAAACATTTTAAAGGAACTTAATTTAATGTCTTTATCTCAAAAATGTTTCTTGGTCATTGAGTTATCATGTAGAACACTAAAAGGATCCCACAGTCCAAAAGAGATGAAGTTACTATCTCTATTCACTTTGTTCCTGATAATTCAAATGATCCTACCCTTTCCAAAGTGGGAAAATTTTTATTTCATCTCTGGCAAAATGTTTATAGAGAGCCTTCTATAAGCCAGGTTCAAAGGCTACGAAAAAAACCCATAGATCATATCCATGATGAATTTAAAGCCTATAGAAGAGAAGACCTTTTATGCTTTTCCCTTTAATTTATTGTTAATATATTAAATTTTTAAAGGAAAGACACTCTCCAAAAACTTCCACGCTAATGTTACAAGTATTTTCATTTTTATACACTATAATTTGCTTATGCCATTATTTATATTAAATTTTTACATGATTTCTTTTTTTTTTTTTTTTTTGAGACAGAGTCTCGCTCTGTTGCCCGGGCTAGAGTGAGTGCCGTGGCGTCAGTTTAGCTCACAGCAACCTCAAACTCCTGGGCTTAAGCGATCCTACTGCCTCAGCCTCCCGAGTAGCTGGGACTACAGGCATGCACCACCATGCCCGGCTAATTTTTTCTATATATATTTTTAGCTGTCCATATAATTTCTTTCTATTTTTAGTAGAGATGGGGTCTCGCTCTTGCTCAGGCTGGTCTCGAACTCCTGAGCTCAAACGATCCGCCCACCTCGGCCTCCCAGAGTGCTAGGATTACAGGCGTGAGCCACCGCGCCCGGCCATGATTTCTAATTTTTATACTTAACTTTATATCAATAACATTTTCTTATGCATATTACCCTGGAATGACCTATTGTTTTAGGGTATAGGCTTTGGGGTATATGAAGTTAGGGTAGACTTAATTTTCCAGGAACTGGGCAGCTTCCTCTCCCCTCCCTGTGAAAGATCTAACAGTGCTTGGCTTTCTTACACCTATTTTTCCACATTTCCTTAAAAAGCTACAGAGGTAAAAGAATTTTCCCTTCCAAATACACAATTGTGAGCCCTGTGAATATGTAAGGCTTATTTTAAGTATATGTATATATTTAAATAAGGGTTATTTTTTAGTTATGAAAAATAAAGAGAATTAAAAACTACAACCTGCCATCTTAACATAGAAAAACTATATATCCTCTTTAGTAAAATGTTGTTATGCTGTGTCTTTTGTTGATTCTCCAGAGAAGGACAGAAAAAGGTGATGATCAGAATTTGTGAGTCAAGAAGGCACAAAAAAAAAAAAAAAAAAAAAAAATCCTTGGGAATTGAGAGTTTGTCCTGGAGAAATCTAAGCACTTATAATAAATTCTTAATTACTTAGCTTCTCGTCTGTATTTGCTTTTTCTCAAAAACAAATGTTATTTACTCCAGGGATGGACAGCTGGGTTTGTGAAATATGTGTGAAATGTTGCTTGGGTTGGAAATATTTCAGATCAAATAATATTGTCACAATATCTGTGAAACCAGTAGTCCTCCGAAATGGGGCCAGGAGCTCTGAATAGTTTTATTTTCATAATATTTGAAAAAAAAAATAAGAGTCATAGCTGCAAGTGAGCTTTTCTATTATTAATTTATAGATATTTTATTAGATATTATTAGTTATTTAAGACAAAACTAATGTAAAATTGTTAACATAGGCAGTGTCCTACAAGACAAGGTCACAGGCTGCTATCAAGATACAGGGTCAGGGAGGCTTCTGTAGAGACAGGGTGATTTAACTAGGATTTTTGAAGGGTGAATCAGAGATAAGTAGACCAAGGAAGAGAAGGGGAAGAACAGTCCAGGCAGAGGAAACAGCATAGGCAAATGCCTAAGGCAATCAGCAGGATGGAAATCTTCAAGGAAAAGAAGAAACACTGGTGAGAGGGAATGCAGAGGGGAAGGGAGAGTTTGGTGCAAAACTGGATTGTGAAGCAGGCGCCGGATTCAGCAGGGCATTTTGGCCTGTTTAAGGAGTTTAGTGTCTTTGAGCACATACACAGAAGCCCAGGCAAACAGGCGCAAAGTGCATACTTATTGTAAAAAGTCAGAATACTGCTAAACCTTGCCACTGTTAGGATGTCCTTTTAGGAAAAGATGGGGATGAACAGGTAGCTGGAAGAGCCCACCTCCCCTTCCCCTCAACAGGCACTATGGCCCAGCGGTCAAGGGCACTCAGCCTCTGGAGCCAAATGGCCTGGGCATAAATCCTGCCTGCCGCTGATTAGCTGTGTGACCCTAAGCAAAATAAACTTTCTGATCGTGTTTCCATACCTGTAAAATAGGAACAGTAATGATAATATTTCTCACAGTGTTATGAGAAAATAAGTTAAAATTGGAAAGAATATTGGGACAATCCCTGGCACATTATAAGCATTTAATTAATAATAATAATAACAATAGCAATAATTGTTGTTCTAAAGGAAGGGTTAAGATATTATTGCCAGTCTGCCAAATGTGGTGGCTGCCTGTTTTTGTAAATAAAGTGTTATTGGAACGCAGCCATGCTTATTTGCCTGTGTAACTCTATGGCTGCTTTTACATTATAATGGCAAAATTTACGGCCCACAAAACTGAAAACATTACTATCTGGCTCTTTACAGAGTAAGTGTGCAGACCCCTGTTCTGGAGGGCGTAAGTACCACTTGCCCCATGCATCCCAGCCATCATGGGTTCCTTCAACAGTTTTCTGAGGACGTCGTAGCAACTCTCTTTAGATATTCTGGGTCCTCATTCTACTTTCTCAAAGTGCACTTACCCTTTATTCTAAACTAGCTGCCAGCATCTCTACTCTTTTCTAGTCTAGCTTAATGAGAGCTTCTTAATGGAAGCCTCTTACTCTACTAACCTCTCCAATTCTTGGTTAAACAAAAATACCCATCTTCTGGCTCTGCTGTGGTTATTTAGAACTGTGAGGCTGTAATCTTAGGCTTTGCCAACTAAAGATTGGTCCTAGATGCCACCTCCCTCCCACCTAATTGAAACGAACTGCTCCCTGGTGAGGTTCACCGCAGCCCCAGCACTTTTTCCCTGACACAAGTCCTCACACTGAAGGACTGAAATAAGAAACAACATATTAAATAGAGGATCTCATTTAATCCTCACTCTGTTAACCCCCATTTTATAAATTAGAATTCTGAGGCTCAACAGAAGCAGCACCTTGTCCAAGGTCTCTCTGATGGCCAGAGGCCCAAGTCCAGCCAAAGTGAGTGTGGGGCCCTTGCCCTTAATCCTTCCTCATGCTAAGAGCTCAAGGCTGGCGTTCTGGGCACCTGGCCCTGAACCACGGTCTCCACATCATCTGAAGAACAGGAGGAACAACAAGGGCTCAGTGACACAGATAAGGGGTCTAGTCCCTAGAGGGTTAAATTCTCATGTGCATACAAGTCTAGGTATCTAGGAAATCCACCTAGACTTGAGATAAAGGCAGTAGTACCAAGAAGACCGTCAAAAAAGAGGCAAAATTTAGTCTTGGCTAGAGAGACTTTTACATGCTTTTGGGAAAAAATACCCAAGGGCAGCTAGCTTGGAATCCAAAGTTCAGAGAATATAAGCATATCTCAGAGATATCTGGTTCCACATGATCACAATAAAGTGCATTGCACAATTTTTTTTTTGTTTGTTTCTGAGTGCATTTAAAAGTTTTGTTTATACTATCCTATACTATATAGCCTATTAAGTGTGCAATAGCATTATGTCTAAAAACACAATGTGAATACCTTAATTTAAAAATAATTTATTGCTAAAAAATGCTAAAAATCATCTAAGCCTTTGGCCAGTCATAATCTTTTTGCTGGTGGAGGGTCCTACCTTGATGTTGATTGCTGTTGACTGAACAGGGCGGTGGCTGCTAAAGCTTGGGGTGGGTGTGCCCATCTTTAAAAATAAGATGGCAGTAAAGTTTGCCATGTGATCTTCCTTTCATGAATGATTTCTCTGTGGTATACGATGCTATTTGATAGCATTTTACCCATTTCTTTCAAAATTGGAGTCGATCTTCTCAAACCCTGGCCTCTGCTATTTCAACTAAATTTATGTAAATCATTTACTAAATGATCTTTTGTGATCATTTCAAAAATGTTCACAGCAGCAGTCGATTCCATCTCAAGAAACCACTTTTTTTGTTCATTCCTAAGAAGCAACTCCTTATCTGTTCAAGTTTTATCATGATATTGTAGCAATTTAGCCACATCTTCAAGCTCCACTTCTAATTCTATAATAGTTCTTTTAAAATTTCCACCACATCAGTGGTAACTTCCTCCACTAAAGTATTGAACCCCTCAAAGTCATCTATGAAGGCTGAAATTAACTTCTTTCAAACTCCTGTTAATGTTGATATTTTGACATTCTCCCATCAATCATGAATATTCTTAATAGTATCTGGATTGGTGAATCCTTTCTAGGAGTTTTACAATTTACTTTTTCCAGATCCATCAGAGGAATTATTGCTTATGGTGGCTATACCCTTATAAAACATATTTTTTGAATACTAAGATTTGAAAGTTGACATCACTCTTTGATCCATGGGCTACAGAATGGCTGCTGTGTTAGCAGGCCTGAAAACAACATTCATCTTCTTGTATGTCTCCATCAGAGCTCTTGGGTAACAAGATGCATTGTCAATGAGCAGTAATATTTTGAAAGAAGTCTTTTTTTTTTTTTTTCTGAGCAGTAGAACTCAATAGTGGGCTTAAAATATTCAGTAAACTATGCTGTCAACCAATGTGCTTTGTTGTTCCATTTATAGAGCACAGGCGGAGTACATTTAGTATAATCCTTAAGGGCCCTGGGATTTTTGTAATGGTAAATGAGCACTGGATTCAACCTAAAAAGTCACCAGTTCCATTAGCCCCTAACAAGAGAGTCAGCCTATCCTTTGAAGCTTTGAAATAAGGCATTGACTTCTCTTCTCCAGCTATAAAAATCTTAGATGACATCAATTCCAATATAGAGCTGTTTCATCTATGTTGAAAAATCTGTTGTTTACTGTAGCCACCCTCATCAACGATCTTAGGTCTTTTGGATAACTTGCTGTGGCTTCTACATCAGTACTTGCTGCTTCACCTTGCACTGTTATGTTGTTGCTATGTTATATTATGTTATGTTATATTAAGACAGCTTCTTTCCTTAAACCTCATGAAACAACTTCTGCTAGCTTTATACTTTTTCTTCTGTAGCTTTGTCACCACCACTCTCTGCCTTTATAGAATTGAAAAGAGTTAGGGCCTTGCTCTGGGTTAGGCTTTGGCTTACAGGGAATGTTGTGGCTGATTTGATCTTCTATCCAGACCACTCAAACTTACTCTATATCAGCAATAAGGCTGTTTTGCTTTCTTATCATTCATGTGTTCACTGGAGAAGCACTTTTAATTTCTTTCAAGAACTTTTCCTTTGCATTCACAACTTGGGTAATTGGCACAAGAGGCCTAATTTTTGACCTATCTCAGCTTTCAACATGCCTTCCTCACTAAGCCTAATCATGTCTAGCTTTGATTTAATGTGAGAGAGGTGGGACTATGCCTTTCACTTGAACATATAGAGGCAACTTCAGGGTTATTAATTGGCCTAATTTCAATATTGCTGTTTCTCGGGGAATGAGGAAACCCGAGGAGGGGGTCGGGGGGAATGGCCAGTCTGGAGCAGCCAGAACACATACAATATTTACAGATTAAGTTCATCATCTTATATCAGCACGGTTTGTGGTGCCCAAACAATTACAATAGTAACATCAAAGATAACTGATCCCAGATCACCCTAACACACATAATAATAATAATGAAAAAGGTTGAAATATTTCAAGAATTATCAAAATATGACACAGAGACATGAAACAAGCACATATTATAGGGAAAACGGTGCTGAAAGACTTGCTCAGCATAGGGTTCTCACAAAACTTCAATTTGTAAAAAATGCAATATTTGTGAATACTGAATAAATATTCACTTGAATAAACTGAAGTGCAGTAAAACAAGGTTCTCCTATACAAACAGAGTTATTTTTCAGGATTGGTATGTGCACAAGCATGCACACATACATACAAAGGTTTGGGGGGAGCAGACAGAAAACAGTACGCGTTCTAATATCTCCTGCGAACTGTGATGAAGCTAGTGGCATTTACATTTTTCATTTCTACTGGAGAACCACATATATTGCTCTGTGCAGAGAAACTCATTTCAACTAGTCAAATCGAGGAAAATGAATCTTCCTACTTCTGCTTCCCTGTTGTGCCTATTGATGGTAATTTCTAGTGAGGTTTATCCCACATGCTGTTTAGAAATGCCACCAACACTTGCTTGCAGTTTACCTTTCCAGGATCGGGAAACCCTGGTAACAGATGTCTTTAGAACTAAAGATAAGGGTGATTAATTTTCTGAATTTAGGCCATTTTTGTCTTGTCAGTCTGGTAAACCTTTAACAGCTTTTGTTGAGGCGATGGCTCTTTAGATCCCAGTCATGAGAACATGTGTTTAGTTCAAGCACAACTGATCAATAACGCTGAGATCTGTTTATATAGCAGTTCACTCGGCACAATGAGAACATAAAGTAAATCATGTGGCCCCTCCTTTGCGACTCTCACAATGTAGCTGGAGATGAAACTACACCTGTAACATAAGCAGAGAACTGTCAGGTGCAAATCAGTATGATATTGAATATAAAAGACAGTAGAGGTTTAGAGAAAGAAATCAGAGAATAGAAGTTTACTTTTTAATATTTGGGAAGATTTTAGTTTTACACAGCAAACATTTATGGAGAAAAGGTGACTCAGGGAAGAGGAATGTATACATTGAATTTGGTAAGTGGTAATGGGGCTATCTGTTGTTAATAGTCTTGAATCCATATAATTTTTCCCCAAATGGCAATTAAAGGTTTCTGTCTTCTACTACTGACTTTGTTCGCTGTATCTGGCTTTTTGAATTTCATTGGCTCAAGTTACACTTTCTTTTGGTGTTAGAATCTCCATATATTATTGTTTTACAATCTTGTGTTCTATTTAGTTACTTTAAAAAAAGTTAAATTCCAGCACAGGCTGGGGTTTTGCTTACACAGTCTTTGTCATAGGCAAAGCCATGAACCTCTAGAGGTGTCCAGTTTAGTCAAGTTGTCAAAGGTGAGCAGGAAGCTGTAACACAACCTGTTAAGATGCAAAGGGCTAGTTAAACCTCAAAATGAGCTACGACAAAAGCTTCCTCGTGACATAGTATATTCTAGGTCCTACTGATTCCACTAGGTCCCTCCAGTTGACCAAACTGAAACCCACAGGGCTTCTTAGATGGAAGACTCTCTGTGTTACTAAATCTCTCCCATGTACCAGACAGTTGAAAGATTCCAGAGGTGACTGCTACTTTTCAATCTAGAAGGAAACCAGTAGCAACAAATTTCTCATTGCAGAATCTTATATTAATACTCTCAAAAATAAGAACTATGGTTTCCTTACATATTATAGATGAAAATCATGATGATCTAATCTTTTAATTAAAATTATTAAATTTTAATATTAAAGTTTGGGTGAAATTGAACATCTGTCCATGTTTCTAAGCTATTAGTATTTTCCTCTAAAATGTATTTCTTCTTAAAAGAAAGGCAACTGAAACTTCGTTCTATGTTTATAATTACTTATAATAATACAGTCATTTGTTTTTCTGTTAAAATTTCTCTGTCTTTTGAGGAAGAGCAATTAAACACTGATCCAGGAGGAAAATTGATAAACTTTCCTACCTAAAAATTGTTTAGCGTCAAATATCCTAATGTCAAAAGAAAAAAAAAAAACAAAAGGAAAAATATTTGCAGCACATAAGATTGTGTTTAGAATTAAACTCTTTATCATTTAAAGAACTATTATAAGTCATTAAGGAAAGAGTAAAGAAATTTGTAGAAAAAAGGGAAAGAATGAGAATAAATAATACGACAAAAAAGAAAATACAAATAGCTTAGAAATATATGAACAAATGTTCAATTTTATCTATAATTTCATATTAAAATTTTAAACGACTCTGAAATAGCATTTTAACTTTCTATTCAACCGAAAAAGTCATTGGTAAAGTTGTGGGGAAATAAATAATTTCAAACAATGCTAACAGGAATGTACATTGGAACATCCACTTTGAAGCACGATTTAGAAATGTCTTTCAAATTTTAAATTTATATACTATTTGATCTGGCTATTCCATTTCTAGGAATCTCTCTTATGGATATGCCCAACATGTATAAGCAAAAATATGTATCCATTGTTATTAGTAGTAAGAGTCTAGAAATATTCTAAAATGCTCATTAATAGGAAACTGATTGAAAAGATTATGGTATAATCATATAATGGATTACCTTGTGGCCATTTTTTAAATGTGGCTCCTCCTTATGTCCTGACATGCTGATAGAATTTTCTCCAAGATATATTGTTAAGAGAAAAAAAGGGAGTTGTGGAAGAGGGCAACATAGGGCAGGATATTCTATTAATACATAGAAAATTCCAGAAAATGTACATAAGAACCTTTAAACTATAGTTCTCTGTGGAATAGTATGGGATTGGAGGAATAATTATTTTCACTGTTTACCCATTTTGCTATTTTGCATGTACATTTCTTACTTTAATTATAAAATCTAGCTGACAATAACTAAAGTGTGCCATGACAGAATAGATACGCCACAGGCTTTTTAATAGCCTTCTAAGAAAAGTAGGGAAAACATTCAGCTTAAATATGTCAAAAGAAAATTACGGGAAGAATGAATGAATAGATGAACATCCAGGATGCACGTTACTTTCGAATCCAGACTTCTAGAGTGTTTCACAAATATCTCCAGGCAAGCAATATGTTCACCAGTCTCACTAGCTAGTATGCTTTTCATGTAATTCATGCCAATTCCTGACATTGGGTTAAAAGAACACAATTATACCTAAAGGATTAACAGAAACACCCTTAAAAATGTTGTGACTATGATAGGGAGATGCATAAAATTTTCTCCCATATTGGCAAATCATTTTTTATGCCTGGTTTATATGGCTGTTTAATAATTTGCCCAGCTGCCGTCAATTGCAATGTGTCTTCTTTTCTTCATTGTAATAATACCTAACTATTTGTTAACATTTTCGTAACACAGTCTTAGCATATGGTAGGTACTTGATTTACTTGACATTTTGCATGAGCTGTTTAAAGGTTGGTGGTTGCTTTTCTGAAGTAGCTAGCACTAATTCGTGGGAGTTGTGACATCCCTGTGGCTTCGTGGTTTCTGCTTTCCTCCCCACTGAAGTTTCCATTGAATTCGTAAGAACTAGCCATTTATTGAAAGCACATGACTATGTACACGAAATACACACTGCTGGTGGACTTCTAAAGAGCTCTTTTTGAAATGAAATGCATTTTAAATGCACCCAGATGAGTATGTGTAGGTTTCATACTTCCCAATTGTTTTCCTCTTTGTCGACTTGTAAATTAACTTCAGTCGGTGTCCGGTCTACAGCCTGAAAATACACTGAGTTAAGATTCTTCCTTCTTTTCTATTTTCAATGAGGACAATAAAACCAATACATTTGTATTTTATACTCTATGTTTCTCTTCTCTTACTGAACAAAACCCGAGTTGAATATTCCCAGCCCACAGAACACACTCTCACTCTCTTTGTCTCTCTCATTTTAACAGGAAGTTACATGCCCAAGATGATCTTCATGAACAGACAATCCTGTATATAATGACTATTTTGAAAACTTTTCCTTGCCAAAACAGTGCATTTCAGTATTATGGTTGTGTGCATTCCCTCTCTCACTCTCTCTCTCATCCTTTTGAAATTCAATATCACAGTCTCATAAGGGATCATATCTACTTAACATTCTTTGTCCAGACACCTAACATATATAATCTGGTACTCATTTTCACAAAAATAAAACCACTGTCCTTATGAAAGGCAACTAAAAACTAATATATTGATTTTTAAATACAGTTTTGATTCCCACCAAAATTATAAAAACTAAAGCAATACACTCATAGCAAAAAAAAAAAAAATTTTTAGAACACACCTGGGAAGATATGAGATTTTTTTTTTCTTTTCAAAGTGGTTATTGCTAAGATAGGGTAAGATTCATGCATAGTTTTGTGATTGCAATGGGAACGAATGAGAAAGAAGGTGTTGGGCTGTGCATTGGGCATAGGTCAGATAAACAGTATTTCTTTTCACAGTTAGTTCCTTGCTGACAGTCTCAGCAAAGAGACCAAATATTTAATGTTGTTTGATTAAATACATCTCTCATCACAAGAAGTAACCAGGTAAACAGCTATAAGGAACTGTCCTAATAGCATCAGAAAGGCTGTGTGGCCACTGTCCACTGCAGATTTGGTGTGTGACAGTCTCTAGTGTTCTCCATCTTCTGGTTTTCCATAGGTACATGAACTGAAGAGTAAAATAAAGATAAATAGCATTGAAAACCCCGAACAAAGTCTTCCAGGGGTAAAAAAGAGTCTGAATGTATGAGCAACAATGGGAATTGCTTACTTAAATAGAGGCAATTTTCAAAAATCACTTTCTACAATCTTAGAAAATATCCAAATGTTACTTTTTCTGGTCCATTCTTATCTAAAACTGATTAGGCCAGTTGGGTTTTGGAATTTATTTTTTTCTCCGTATTTTACAAAGATAATACAGTGCACACACACGCATACACCCATTTTACATTATGTCATGGCCCTCGGTGGGGTCTAGGGCAGCTCCCCCAATCAAACCCATTAAGATTTCTACAATAAAAAGCATCATTATTTACACTAAGTGAGATAAATAGACTCCAAATAGGTCATATTAGTTCAAGTCAGGTTTTTCCATTAAATAAATATGGTGCCAATTTAAAAAAACAAATCAAAATTTTTGATTTTCAGGGTTTCTGTATTTTGCATTTGTGGGTAAGGGATAATGGAGTTATAGTACATTAACACTACACATCATGCAAGAATATGTAAAAGCCTTTTTTAATTGCATCAACAAAATTAATTGCCTAGTCTTTTCTTGTAACTTGAAAAAACACCATTGGTAATGAGTTACAGGTCAAAAATACAACTAATCAGAGGCATTGCCACCAAATACGTAAGCACACAGCTCCAGCAGGATTCTCTGTTCTAGAAGCCGGGAAAACATGTGGGGTTAAAAAGCCACATCAGCTGATTTGAACTGGATATCATTTCTGTGAAGAAGTTAAGCCCCACGCTTCTCACTGAATTTGTGAGCTTTAATTGATGTAATTGAACTTTGACCTTGAGGGTTAAGGCGTGGCCAAGACACAAGAGATTATGTTGCCATTAGTGATCTTTATTCTAGTTGCTGCCCATCTGACCTTTTTTAAAACTATCAGTGGTTTAGAATGGTGACTGCTTTAACGAACAGCATTGAATTCAATGTTTCTGACCTCATTGATTAAAAGGCGTCAGCTATGTGACAGAAATGTATTATTAATTGGCCTAAAATTTTAAAAAGGCTCATCGGCTTAATAAACTTAGAACATGATAAACATCAGCTATAGAAACAGGCTGGTTAAGAATAGGAGGAAAGAGACTTCACGTGTCCCGACAGTTTTGTAGATTAAACTTTATTTTCTCTTGCTGGTTTGAATGTGTTGAATGTTGCCTTCTGGTAGTGAAGCAAAAATATTGGACTTCTGTGGAAAGGCCTGTTCAGAGCACAGGGTACTTTTAAGACCCAGAGGGAGTGGGAAACTTCCCAGGTGAGAATGCTTGGGAAGTCCCCACCTGCCCACACGACAGAGATCAGTGAACCTTGTCAATGAAACCCACCCGCTTTCCCCTCAGCTTTCAGCTCTTACATCGACGCGCCTGACATGCAAAGCTATTGTCCCTAGACCTTCTTTTAGCCTTTCCTGACAAACAACCATCACTTCCTGATATTCAGCCCTCTGCTTTGTTTCTGTATGAGTGTCCAACTCCTGTCTTCCGCACCCTCCTCGCCCACATCAGCTTGATCTGGTTATAGGGTATTTGATATCTTCAAATTTATTTCTGCTCAAGCCAAAGTTTTAGTCCTGGATTGTCAAAAAAAAAAAAAAAAAAGTAGAGTCTCCTCCATCCTCCCCAATTGTCTGCATTGATTCCCATATCAAAGCAAAGCAAACTATTAATAGACTCCAGGTAGATTCTGTTGCCATCTGGATCCTCCTTGAAAAGAGGCAGTTGGGAGAATAATAGAACTGTCAGGGGAAGCAGAAATTCTTTCATTTATCAGTTGTCTAATTTTGGGCAAGCCACATTGCTTCTCCAGAGTTGAGATTCCTCTCTGCTGAAATGGAAGATCATTGAAATAAATGACTGCCAAGTCTTGCTTCGACTTTCAAAGCTTATTAAACATTGATTCTTCTGTTTTTGGCAGACCCTGCCATCCCAGCCTCATTGGCCAGTCTCACCGTGAAGCAACAGAGCAGACCTTACTGAATCTCCTCCTCTCCTTCCCTGTCAAGCTATTACCTACCTACTCTTCCGTGCTAGCTGTTGGCCCATCCTTCCTTGGCCTCTCCCCCAGACTAATTAAGAGAAGACTGTTTGTACACGTGCTCAACGTGGAATTACAGTAGACATGAGATAATATGTATGTTTTTCCTAAGCCAGAAGCTTGAGCAATAATATTTACTTGTTTCAGGCTTACACTTGAGAATTGGTCAAAAGAATCACTTGTCTGGCAAAACCATAACTCAATAGGAAACCACATTCATTTAAATGTTTTCTAAAGAACATTTCTTGCCTCTCGGCTCTTAATGGCACAATTCTGTTTCTCTGAGTCTGCCTACAAGAGTAATTACTGGCACTGGAAGGGCATATCTTTAAAAAAATTAAGGGCAGGGAAAAAAAAACACTTGAAAAAATATATTTTTGTCTCCGGAATTATAAAACTGTGTAATAACTGACAGTTTAGTATTGGATGATTGTGATTTTCTTTTTTTCCTCCCTGCCTGCCCCTACATTGGACTTGGAAGGAAGATAGATAAGTCAACTAAAAACAAAACATCGTTTTTTTTAAACAATATTTACCAATATAAATTTCATGTTTCAAGCAAAACAGATAGATGTTATTTATGTAAATGAGCCCCCAGTGGCACTAGCATCTGTGATTTTGTTATAAAATTTTATTTGTTATGAAATACGTCATCCAGGAGAGTTCCTCCTAAAGTATTTGTTGATAAAAAAGAATGTTCCCACTCAAGGAATCTAGGAAAAGGAAGATTCCATCTGATGTCTGTCCTCAAGAAAGAGCCAGTGAGACAGGAGGTACAGAGAAGCCTTCAGGCAGGAGAAAGGAAAATAATCACAGCCAACTGCATTTTAACTGAAATAAAGCCAGACGCCAATTTTAATTTCTGAATAATTAGTCTCAAATCAGCCAGTGCAGCCCTTACCGTCTTAGAATCTGGGACAAAGCAGAAATTATGATTTGGCAATTGCTTGAACACGTTGAGATAAGGAATTTGTGCTTAGGGAAAAATAACCCACAGGATTTAGTGTTTAGAATTTTGACCTTTAAAAGGTTCATTAATCTCTGCAGTACTCCATTTTTCAGTCAATGAAATGGGATATTTGCCAACTACCCTACATAAGATTTGTAATATGAATGTAAGTAAATCATTTAGAAATATAGAGAAAAAAATATGATCATTCCCTTTTAATTTCTTTTTTATTGATTTCAGAAAAGTAAAAATGGTTCATGCTTATTAAAGACAATTTGGAAAAGAGATGTGATAGATATATCCCTGGACTTAACATTCATAAGAACATTTCAAGTCTAAATGGACCTCAGAATCTTTTACCCTTTCGAAGAGAGGAAATAAAGTTTTCCCTAGGACTTTTTCCCTCCAGGAATCCCTGATGTGGATGGGGAGGAGAAGAAGGGCTTTCTTTTGCCCTCCCTGTTCTCTCTGCTCTGCAACCTGGTGATGCATTGTTTTGCTCGCCCGCTTCCAGGACAAACACCACTTGGCTGCCTGCAGGCTCCTCGTCTGCCCATGTGGTCCTCTCTTCCCTCCATCCACCAGTGCCTTCAGGGGAGGTTTCCTCTGGAGTTTTTAAGTTTAAATTACAGATCCTCCGTTCTCGTGTACGTACCTGGAGAACCCAGGGTGCTGCAGGACTGAGGCTTGGGAGGATGGTTGCTCTGAGTCTGGCTTAGCCTCCCCCTGTGATCCTCAGTGATTTTCTCTCAGGAACTCCATCATCTTTGCCTCCAGCCCAGCCTCCTGGGTGGCAGCCTGGCCCATCCCACAGGAACTGGGGTCATGTGATAGCCAAGTGGGCTGTCGCCCTGGGATGGAACAGAGAAGGCTGTACAGCCCTGGATTAGGGTTCCCCAACAACCTTCTGAGGCTGGAGCCAGCCCAGCAAGGGTCAGATTGTTTCTTTCATTTTTGTTCCATGAAAAACACATGACCTGGCCCTACTGCGGTGATGGATGGGGCTAATAGCTTTCTGCGTGTGGGGCTCAAGTCCTCTCTTATAGTGATCTTAGGCTAAAGCATCTATTTGCAGGACAGGATGTTTCTGGAACAGGCTGTAAGAGGGTTATGGGGCTGTTTCCCCCTAGAGCACACCCAGCTTTGCCTCCAGTGATAATCTAACATGATCTCACCTCTAATGAAGCTAGGGCCTTGGTTGTCTTTCTAGCTCTTCTCAGTTTCTGCCTTCTAGAGCTGAGCTCTAAGTGTTAAAGTTCCTCACAGCATTTTCTGGGGTTTCATTCTTTTCTCTCTTCTCACTCCCTCATTAAGGGAGCTCCTCTATCCCCAGAGCTATCAAATATGTATCGATTGGCTGGTGCCTCCTTAATGTGTAACTCCTGGCAGACATTGCTTCTGACCTCCTGGTGAGGGTGGTTTTGAAGAGCGGGTCTGATGGAAGTGGTAAGGGGTGTCTGGATTCTTGACCTATTTTTGAGGGTCAGGACATTGGAATGTCTTGGTTGCTGTGGGAAAAAAGAGTCCACAAGAATCCTAAGGTGATTTGCCTTGAACAAATGGCTGAATGGAGTTCCCATTTGAGACTGGGAAGATTGCAAGACAAGCAGGTTTGTCAGGAAGAGTCAGAAGTTCAGTTTTGAGATGCCTGTTGGTCATCCAAGAGAGGTTGGGAAGGAAGTTCTCTAGCAAAATGTGGAGTGAAGAGAGAGGGCTAAGAGGTGTCAACATAGAGTTCGTGGAACAGGACAAAGTCCCCAGTAGAATAGTATAAATGCATTAGATATATTTGTATTATGTTTGTGCATTTTAAATATTTTTCTATCATTTTATATTTATATACATATATGTATAAGGTAAATGCATGTCATACATGTTATTAATATTTCCAAGTCTTTTGATCACATGGCATCCATCATTACTTTCTAAAATGGCTTTATAAATTTACACTCCCTTCGTCTGTCTGCAAATGTATCCATTTCTCTCTAGAACGCTGGTTTTTACTTAGGTATCACACCCCAACTGGGTATGAGATACCCAGAAACTGGTGAAGTGTTGTATTTATCTGCAGGCTAAACGATAGCACTTCTCCAAGATTATGAGCAGTGCAGAGACGTTTAGTCTCATATATACGAGATGGGCTCAAGGGATTTTTGCCTTTGAGTTTAAAAGATTAACTCCAAGGGAACTGTCCTTGTTCAAATAGCTACTGTGAAAATCTGATGGAGATCGAGATGACTGATACTTCTCGAGGGGTAAAGAAGAGAATCAGTCGCCTTGATGCTGCCACGTGCTAAATTGGGAGCAGCAGTAAGAAAACCAGAAAATACAAGAAACTCCTTTAAGAAGATGATATTCCATTTATGAACAGGTAATAGAATTTTGTAGGTCCATGTTTTTGTTATCATTATACCAAGTATTGCTAAGGCTGCATTTATCACTGATAATGATTTGATAAATAGATTGGTGTCACTTTGGTTAATATTTTCTCTGCCCTGAGCCCCAGGGACCCCGTTCCTCCACTTTCACCAGGTCTGGGAGTTAGGTCGGTTTCCTACTAGCTTGGGAAATGAGCCAATGACTGCTAAGTGATCATTCTCTCCAGGACAGCATTTTCAGGCTGGGAGAAGTAGTTGAAATTTATAGTAATACTATATCTTTACAGAGCATCTTTCTCTTAGGAGCTTGCTGTATTTTACAGGCATTCAGCTTGATTCTCCCCAGGACCCAGGGAAAACTGGTAACAGTAATGACATATACAAATACCTATAAACCTTAATGACAGGGGCAGGTACTGTCCTAGGAAAGAAAATGTCTGCCTTGAGTGTAGTCTTTCTGCTTGATGCAAAACTCTGCTGAGAGGCTCCACTGCCACTGCCTGTCTACCCTAAACCCTAAAGGCTGAGCTGCACTGTGGGAATGAGTGGATTGCCCCTTGCAAAATATTAAAGGGAAAATGGTTCTCATCAGTACTCATCAGTGGGGAATATCACTATAGAGACTGATGGTTCAACAACTCGGTTCAACAACAATTTATTAAGTGGTTCCTACTTGCTAGTCCTTGGGTGACAGATCAGTCCCTGGTCAAATGCCTAGATTCTAAGACATGGTTCCCAACCTCGCACCCACACAAACGTGCTAGGCAGGCTGCACCAGCACTGACGGAGGGGGTGTTTTCATAGAGACTCCAACGTCCTGCCTCTAGCGGGTGTCAGGTGGGTTCCAGGGTTCTGCCTTTTAAACAAAACTCATTTCAACAAAAAGGTGATTTTACTGAGCTATTGAATCTAGGAGTCATTGTTCTTATTGATTTGTTACACCATGATAGCATTATATTTTAAATAATTTGGGAAAGGGGGGCTGCAGAAAGAAGTAGGATATTATTGAACTGGTGGGAGGCAGTACTGTGTGGGGGTAAATGTTAGATTTTGGAACTGGACTGTTTGATTCTTTCCTTTTCCTCTTACTGGGTGGCGTTTGACAAGCCACTCAAGAGCTTTAGTGTCAGCTTTAGCATGCAGTTCTCTTCTGTGAAATAGGGATAATAATCCCTTATTTTACAGGTTATTTTGCTGATGAAATAGACTATTGCAAAGTGTGACACAATGAGTACCCTGTTAATGGTAGTTATGTTATTGTCTTTGTTGCTATCGCTGGTATCTCAAAGAAAAGCAAACCACCCATATTGATCCCCTTCATTAGAATATTGGGCCTCTCTGTCATCAGCTCTGTAAGGATGGATATCAAATAGACACACATATGCACACTTATGCACATAGTACACATAAGTGGAAGGTACGACCAGTAGCTCATTTCAAATAGCCTTCCCTTTTAGTCTCAGCCTAATTTTTTGCTTTAATACATAAGTTAAAAGAAAATAGTCTTGTCCACATATGAGTTCCTAGGTTATTTTTCCTCCGAGCAAATGTTGGTATTGAGGTCTTCTGAGAGAGGGCGTAGGCCCTCTTGTGTACAGACCTATCCATAAATATATACAATGTTAGCATGGAAGTCAGATCAGATGACACAATCTGTGCTAAAACTCTAGATTTTGTCCTGAGGGAGACAGAAAAAGTGCTGGGACACTTCCTGAAAAATCAATGGGCATCAAGTAAAAACTGCAGGAGAAAAATCCCCTAAGACTTTTATAATATGTGGCTTTCCTCCTAAGAGTTTCAGTCAGCACCAGTTAAGGCACTACATCCCCCCCAGGGGTAAAAGGAAGGTACCTTCTAAGACAAGATGCAGAACAGCACCTCCACCATTGAGCCAGGAATCCAAGGTTAGTCACCTGTCAGCATTTTTGAGGTTATTTTATAGGCTCAGCAAGTAAAACAGGCTGGATTCCATTTAAGGACACAGCTGAGGCTACCAGCATCTGGAGGGATTCTCCAAATCATCCCTGTTCATTCTACTTTCTTCAAAAAGCAGAAGGAAGAGGGAAACAGTTGGAGAAAGCAATCAGGGAGGAAGGGGGTGGGGGACAGATATAAACAGTAAGAACAATGGACCTAGCACTTATCAACATGTTTTAAAACTGGTTTCACAGATATTTGATCCAAGGTGTGTAACAGACATTTCCTGGTGTTTCTGTCACCATGTCTGTCACCATGATTGGAGTATTTTTAAAATTTCTACCATATTCTCCTTCAAAATATTCAATGCTTCATTAATTCATTTTGCACTCTTTCATTCATTCACCAAAAATTCCTTGAGTCATTTTCTATAAGCCAAACAATGTCCAATTGGGAGATGGACACGGAGCCAGATGATTATCCTAGGATGAGATAATGTATGAGAGCAGAAGCTATCAGGCCTGGAAACTGAACTTACATGAAATGCTTTGGAGAAAGTACAGAACATTTCCATGTGGATGGTCCACTGGGCCACCAGCTAGGTAGGAAGGGAAGGGGCAGCTGGTTGGGATCATGCAGGGGAGAGTGGGATTTTTCTCACAAAAATAGAGAAATATTGAGTATTGTTAGGTGGGAAAATGGTATGTTCATTAAGTATTTTATACATGTTTAACAGACTATCGAAAGATGGAGACAATGGTGAAGAAGGAATTAATTAAGAAGACATGAGCATTAGGCTGAGCGTGGTGGCTCACGCCTGTAATTCTAGCACTCTGGGAGGCCGAGGTGGGAGGATTGCTTGAGCTCAGGAGTTCGAGACCAGCCTGAGCAAGAGCGACACCCTGTCTCTACTAAAAGTAGAAAGAAATTAGCCAAACAACTAAAAATAGAAAAAATTAGCCGGGGATTGTGCCACATGCCTGTAGTCCCAGCTACCCAGGAGGCTGAGGCAGGAGGATCGCTTGAGCCCAAGAGTTTAAGGTTGCTATGAGCTAGGCTGACACCATGGCACTCTAGCCCAGGCAAGAGAGTAAGACTCTTGTCTCAAAAAAAAAAAAAAAAAAAAAAAAAAAAGGACATGAACATTAACCACAAACCTGCCATCCTGCAGGCAGAGTGCTAGGTGCTTCCATAGAAACATTCTTTATGAAATCTACACCCCCCCACACACACATATACACACACACACACAAACTGCTATGTAGCAATAATTCCTTCCATATTCCAGATAAGAGAGTTGAGGCTCATAGAGGTTATGTAGCTGCCGAAGCTGCCAATTTAATAAATGGCAAATGTAGAACCCAAAGCCGAGGGTCTCTGATATGAAGGGCCATACCCTCTCCTCTCTCACCATGCTGCCCCAGGAGCAAGTTGCTGCAGGTCAGGATTTCACAGGGTTTGAGGGATGATGAGAATCTGTCAGTAACTTAAAAGAAGGCTTGAAACAACAAAGTGAAATACAGTCCAACTGCTACAATTGAATAAGACCCTGAATCTTAATCTTCCTGTCACAAAAGACAAAGAAGGATGGTCAGGATTAACACAGTTGGCAATCTCAGCAGCCCGCCATCAGCGGTGCACTCCGAGAACACACTGAACAGCACTTAGTCCTACCCAAGCCATTGTGACTGACAAGAGAAGTGCTCTGTCTTCTGAACATGCACAACACAGACGATTTTGCCAAATGAATTATTCATTCAAAGCTTCCAACAAAAAAACCGTCGCTTTTTATTCAGTGAGGGGGACACGAGGAGGGGGGTTAGAAGCGCTGAGGTGACAGGAAGGATGTTGACGTTATTTAACAGACGGAGGTGCTGTAATAATAAGCTTTAGGTAACAGTTACTAAATAAAGCAAAGCCTAGAGAAATATGCAATTAAAAAGGAATAGAAATTGATTGGTGAAAACAAGTCAGGGATCACAAATCCAGTTGATTTGGTACCTAAGGTATGAGAAGAATGTAAAGAAGAAACAAATTTTCTGAAAATAGTTACTGTTTCTTAACAAGTCAAATGATCATTAGACATTCAAATGAACTCTTGGATGAATACTGAATTGAGTGTGCTAATATCATTGGGAAATTTACTGGCCATAAGAAATCTCAGGCAGATGGTATTTTAAAACTGATTTTCCTTCCAAAGGACAGAGGAAATTTGGGAATTGTCTTTCAAGGATATCCTTAGGACATATAAATAAAATAGAAAGAAAAACATAAATCAGAAAAAGTAAAGGCATATAAGACACAGGTCTTTATATTTCAAAATCTTGCATATCATTGAGAAAACTACAAATTTCCTAATTTAAATGGGGTAAGAATATTAATAAGCAACGTGGTCACAAAAAGAACAAATCAATTGTTTAATATAATTTTACATGAAAAAAAATCCCCAAAGCAAATAAGCATGGAAATTCAAATGAGAAGAACAATTTCAGATAGTACTTATTTAAGGCAATTCAAATGGAAATTTTTTTTTTTTTTTTTTTTTTGAGACAGAGTCTCACTCTGTTGCCCAGGCTAGAGTGAGTGCCATGGCATCAGCCTAGCTCACAGCAACCTCAAACTCCTGGGCTCAAGCAATCCTCCTGTCTCAGCCTCCCGAGTAGCTGGGACTACAGGCATGCACCACCATGCCCGGCTAATTTTTTCTATATATATTTTTAGCTGTCCATATAATTTCTTTCTATTTTTAGTAGAGATGGGGTCTCGCTCTTGCTCAGGCTGGTCTCGAACTCCTGAGCTCAAACGATCCGCCCACCTCGGCCTCCCAGAGTGCTAGGATTACAGGCGTGAGCCACCGCGCCCGGCCGAAAATGGAAATTTTTAAATGATAAAGAATGTTAGCAAGTTTGTTAAGGAAATGGGCATTGTCATACATTATAGTTAAAAGTGAAATCAGTATATATTTCTGGAGACCATTTTGATAATAATTGTATATAAAATTATGAGAACTGTAATCACTTGTATTTAGCAACAATTTATGTCTAGGAATTTATTCAAGGAAGTAATGAAAGTAGTGTGCAAATATTTGAGATTGACAAAATAGTCGCCCAATGAACCTCTTTACCTGCAAGAACTATGTTACTACTAAACTTGCCACTACACTGTGAAGTAGAAAGTATCTTAACCCTTATTTGACAAGAGGAGAGAACAGAACTTTTTAGACATTAATTAATTTGCTCAAGGTAACCCAACTTGTAAAACATGAGTGAGAAGAAATTAGAACCCATGTCTGCCTACAGAGCCTGCATTCTGTTGTTTGTAGACAAGTAGAAGCTTTCTGTAAAGACTTCCACTTAACTGGTTTACTAGATTAATGGACAATTTCCTCTGCAAAACACAGGGATGGGTGTCCCCTTGTGCTGTGTGCCTCTCACCGGTTGGTGTCCCTCTATTGAGCCCAAACTTTCTTGCCTCTCCAGCTGGGTTATATGTTTACCAACAGTCAGGTGTGTTTCTCTCTACGCGTTTATTCTCAGGTACAATTATCACTGTCATTATGTAATTTAATTAAATATTGTCTAAGTTCTTGGCCCCAGGTAAGTATGAAAAGATAGGAGTTTTTGTTTCAATGAAAGCTAAGTTAAATACTTTAAACAGACTTCATATGCTTGAGCTGATAAAAGAAAAAAACTTTTGCTGTTGAATTAAGCGGGAATAAGAGAGTTGTAAAATATCAGGAAAAATTTTTTTAATTGTTTTTATTTATTTATTTTTTGATTACAATATAATTTTTTTTTATTTCAGCATCTTATGAGGGTACAAATGTTTAGGTTACACATATTGCCTTTGCCCCACCTGTGTCAGAGCTCCAAGAATGTCCATGTCCCAGACGGTGTGCCCAGCACCCATTAGGTGGGATTATAGCCATCCCCTCCCCCCAATACTTGCCCAACTCCCAATGAATGTTACTACTATATGATTTTATTATCTCAATATTAATCGTTTCATAAGTAATGACTTCATGTTGCCTTTAAGTGCTTGTTCCACTTAAATACTAATAAATAGCAAATATTTATGGAGTACTGTGGTAGGAAGTATAATGCCTCCCCCCAAAAATGTACTCATCCTAATACCCAGAATTTGTGCGATGTTAGGTTACATGGCAAAAGGGGAATTAAGGCTCCTGATAGCTGACTGTAAGGGAAATTATGATGGTTTATCTGGGTGCTCCCAATGTAATCAGAAACATTCTTCAAAATGGAAGAAGAGGGAGACAGAAATGGAGAGAGTTAAAGAAATATGTGATGATAAGTTTAAGTTCATAGGGATGCCATCAGGGAAGGGCTCAACCTTCATCACTGAATTTGAAGGTATAGGAAGGGGCCACAAGCCAAGGAATGTAGACAACCTTTAGGAGCTGGAAAAGGCAAGGAAATAAATTCTCCCCTTGAGCCTCTAGAAAGAACAGATATCAACAAAGGAGATATATAGATGGCAAATATACAGATGAAAAGATGCACAAAATCATGTGTCATCGAGTAATTGCAAATTAAAACACTAATGAGATACCTCTACATATCTATTAGAACAGCTAAAATCTGTAACACCATCAACATCAAACAATGATGAGGATGTGGAGCAACAGGAACAGGAATTCATTGCTGGTGGGAATGCAAAATGGTACAGCAACTCTCTAAAACAGTTTCTTCCAAAATATACTATTACTATGGGATCCCACAATTATTCTTTTTGGAATTGAAAACTTATGTCCACACAAAAACTTGCACATGTATATGTTTATAGCAACTTTATTCCTAATTGCCACAACGTGGAAGGAGCCAAGATGTCCTTCAATTGATTAATGGGCAAACCATAGTATACTCATACAATGGACTATTCTTCAGCACTAAAAACAAATGAGCTATTAAGCCAAGAAAAGAGGTGGAAGAACCTTAAATGCACATCACTGAGTGAAAGAAGCCACTCTGAATAAGCTGTATATATGCAATGATTCCAACTATATGACAGTCTGGAAAATGCAAAACTACAGTTGGAGTAAAGAGATCAGTGGTTGCCCGGGATTAGGAAAAAGAGAGGGATGAACAGGCAGAGCACAGAGGATTTTTAGGGCAGTGAAACTACTCTGTATGGTACTACAATGGGGGACATATATCACCATACATCTGTCCAAACCCATAGAATGTACAATACCAAGAGTGAACCTTAATGTAAACTACAGACTTTGAGTGATATTGATGTGTCTATGTAGATTCATCAGTTGAAACAAATGTTCCCATCTGGTGTGGGATGTTGCTTAAACCTTTCTTGTCCTGCCCTTAGAAGACATTTTCAGATTTTTAACACGGCCTGTAAAACCCTCTGTGATTGAGCACCGGCCTACCTCTCTTACCTCTTGCCTCTTCTCTTTCATTCTTTGTTTTCTAACTTTAAAGGGAATCAGTCTATTAAATATAATATTGCCTGAGAATGTCAATTTTATTTCATTGTTTTTCCCACCAGGGCTTTCGCCCTTTCTGAACGGTCCTCTCCCTCACCCATTTATCTCCTTTTGTTTTCTCAACTTCAAACGGAGCTGATGTCTTCCCATTGTATTTCCCAGGGTGTGGAGAGGATTAAAAATCAAATATATGATTGTAGGCTCTCTGAAAAAAAAATGATGTTTTATAATTGTAGAACTCTAGGCCTGGAAACCCAAGTTACTCTGTAGCGTCAGGAAAGGCATCCCTGAAGAACCAATTGCACCACTGAAATAGGAAGGATCACCAGGAAGAATTAATTAAGTGAAACAGGAAACTGAGGCTGGGCAGCATGGGGGTGGTGATTAAGAATAGACTCTGGGCAGATGCACTTAAGCTCAAATCACAGCTCCTGGTGACCATATGACTATTGACAACTAACCTCTTCATCCCCAGTTTCCTTACGGGTAAAATGAGCAATATGATAGCCTCCTTCCTGTTAGGGGTTTTGTAAAGATTATGAGTGTAAATATTAAATATTAGCTGCATCATTATTATGAATTTTGTTTTGGATATGTTGGATTTAAGTGCCAGTAGGATATCCAGTGTGCAAGTAGGCAGCTGAGTGCATGCTTCTGAATTTCAAGAGTGGGCTACAAGTGGGTAATTTGAATTTGTGAATCATCAACGTATACATAGAACTTGAAGTCCTGGGAATAAATGAGATGACCTAGAGAGAGTGTGAAGACTGAAAAAAGAAGTGGTTTAGACCTTAACATTTAGGGGATGGAAATAAAAAGAGAACCAGTGAACAGGACTAAGAAAATGTGGCCTTTGAAAAAAAATCAGGAGCCTGTGTCAGGGAAATCAAGGCATATAGTATTTGAAGGAGACAGCCAATTTGGAGATATCAGTAATTTAGTGATTCACTCTACATTCTAGCTCCGCCATGCATGTGAATTAAATTATGCCTGAGGAAAACGACAAATGATAACATAAGATGAACCTCCATGAGTTTCTGACCAAGTCAGATCTCGGAATATTATATCTGTGGAAGTCAAGAGTCTCATGAACTTTTGGGACCCCCTGATATGATCTGCATGTCTCTTGAAACACGACACTTCGACACTTAGTCATTTTTGTAGGACAACACTGTCCATGACATCACTGGTAATAAAACTACCCGGACCTTAAAAATAAATTTAAAATATAGAATTTTTCTTGACTATTGGTTCCTGCTGCAGTAAAATATACACTTTGAACTACATAGAGTTGTGGATGGTTTAATTAAAAGCTACCACTCCATGAATATTAGAGAGATAAGAAACCTGCAGCCAGGGGTGAGGTGCCTTATCTGAAAACACAAACATAACAAGTGGTAATGTTATCTTCTGGATTGGATTTTTAAATAGAGTAGCTATAACGCTCATAAAGTAACACTCCTAATTTGTAAAGCTGAGTTGTACCCCTCCTCTGAAGCCCTTTGCTGGGTTCTAGTTCTGGCTGAGAAAAGGGGACGTGAAACTTGAAATAAGATCTTTGTATAACAAGCACCTATGATTCATACCTGATGCACAGAAAATGGCAACCCGCTAACAAGCGTCTTTGAGCAGCCTGGCTATTTGCTGAAATCTCATGGGTGGACCTAGATTTAATTATACACAGAAGAGCAAAATGTTTCTGTTCTCAGAGGAATCACTGGTCTCCAAGGGCTAATGTGGATGATGCTGGCAATAATGCAGTTACTGATAATTGCCATTTTATGGAGCTTTGGGTGGGTGGGGTCATTCAATTAGAAATGCCAGGCTGCCTCCATTTCACTGGATTGGGATCAGAAGGTGCTTTAGCTTGAAGTGAAATGAGAAACAGAAAGCCAGTCTCTCACCCCTCTTGGGCCACTAACCCTGCTTTCCTAAGCTTGCAGTGTTTTGAAAGCTGCTCTGTCTGGCCTTTGAAATTGCATTCAAATCCTTCTCTGAAAGTCCTCAGACAGTAACCAATCTCATATGGTGAGGGCAGCTTGAGACTGAAAAAGGAACATATAACTGTGATGGGTCTATTGAATATACTAGAAGGCATCTTAAAGTGGAATAATACAATTGGTTTCAAAAGCCACACTTCCCCCCAAAAGTCACCAGCAAGGGCAAATTGGATGGGAATGCGTAAAAATTGAGTTCCTTGGGCTTTTTTCCGTGACTTGGTACTAGTAAATTTTCCTCAATCTCCTTTTATTTCCTGGCTTGCTCTTCTCTCATTCATGTACAATAGTAGAATATAAACAGCTGGTTCCTTTGCAATCCATTATGACATTTATAATACTGCCATCCTCATAAAGACAAGGTTTATTGTTAGGGATATACTATTTCTAGAGCCTAACAGCTTGTTATCTGACAGATTGTATATCCGCATTTTTAATTTATAATTAATCACAGTTTGGTCCACTTGAAACTGACCCAAAAAACACAGACATGGGAGGGGTTTTTTTTTATACTTATAAGAATAACAATTGAAACATGACTAATTACTCAAAACAAACCCTGTGTTCTCTTTGTCTCTTTGGGGTGAAAATATTATTTTTAGCTAGTTCCTAAATTTACGCGAGCTGTACATTTTGACTCTGACACTTCCCTCCGGGTATTTATACTTTTATTCAATGAACTTGGGAATTGACAAGGTATTGTAAATAGTCTTTCAAGAATTCCTATTTTAGGACCTGTGCACCAAAGAGGGAAAGATCAGCTGCCTCTACTGCTTTAAACCTTAATAGGTTTAAACCTCAGTCAGGGAGAGAGAGAGAAAAAAGTATGTCTTTTTAACTAATACCATGTCATCTTCTTAATCATGCTGATTCTGAATAATTCAGCCTCTATGGAAGTCGCAGAGCCAGAATCTATAGCTCTGTCTCCCTCTGGGGTGGTGGGGGGCGGCGTTTATTATTACCAAGCCTGACAGGAGAGAGCACTGGCAGGTTAATTGCTACAGCAGGACTAGCTGGGAGTTTGCCGGTGATATACAGCAACTAAAGGGAGTGAAGGAGATTGACTATGCCTGTTACAGCACAAATATCTTCATGCACCTCAGGTTTCTCTGAAAGATATGAGAAATAAATGTTCGCTGTTCATTTTCTGTCTGCACAATAAAAATAGCCTCCAGCTAAACATGGCAACTACAGCACAGAGACTTAAAAAAAAAAAAAAAAGAGAGAGAGAGAGGAAATTTGCAAATTAACATTATTACAAACATTCCTGCCTGAAAGTGCTGAAAATCAATTTCAATATATTTTGCATTTTAATGAATTGCCAAAGAGATAAATCAGCTGGTGTTTGAGGAATGCTTGCTTGGCAATGATGTTTTCTTATCGCATCTTGTCTTAACTGATAGCATTTAAAATGAAACCAGTGTTAATTGAAGGCGTGGGAAATGTAACTGCTAGTTAATGAAGTAAATGCATGCTAGTTATGCAGAATTAGAAATCTGCTTTAATGTACTAACTCTAACATTGTCTCCCTGCTTTATAGCTCCCTAATTCCAAGGTGGTAATACCCAACTGTTATAAATGGTTGAAAGTTAAGGGACATTGTCACCTGAGCTATAGCTAAAGGCCACTGTGTTTTAATCTCCCAATGGAAACAGGATGCAAACACTGTTGTTTTTATTTTACACAGTAAACAACACATTTCAACTCCTGGGCCTTTGGGGGAAGTCTTTCTATTAAGAAAATAAGGAACACAACTTTTCAATCTATCAGCTGTTTGTGCTGTTTAAAATTGCCTAGCTGAAAGAAGAAGTTGGTTGGCTAAGGTTACTGAGGTTGCAGCTTCTCCATGTTTTATCAGTCCATGCTAGACACATTGTATGTGCTCATTTAAATGTTATTGAATAAATAGATGGATGAATGATTGTTCTCCTTTGATCATTGTGTCTCTGAACAACAAAGAAATCATCACATTTTCCACTATATTTGTAAGGTGTTTAACAAATATAACAAATTATAAACCAACATTCTGTAATAGCATATATAGACTATAGGTGCAGTTTTTTCCATATGTCTTCTACAAGGATATAATCCATCTCCAACTTCATATTGTTTTTACTAATTGCATTTCACTATCCTGTAGGTTATGAGCTTGCTTTCTTCCTTTCTTTCTTTTAATTGTGTAAAACAACATAAATAATGCGATCTCTTTCTTAGGAAATAATTTCTTGCAAAGTAACAAAAGACATTATTTGGCAAACTAAAATTAGGCAGCAACAAAGGAGGCAATTTATATTTTCTTCTGCACTACAGCATATTTTAAGTCTGGAAGTGGCTGAGGTGACCTCTACTTTCTATCAATGACACAGAAAGGATTACCTTAAGAAATCATTTGACCAATGCAAGACTTGCTCTCCGTAATGTAACCCTCAGGAGCTTATTTTTTTCTTAAATTTTTAATCTCAGCACTAGTTTGTCAAATAACTAAACATCATTTTCTTTAATTTTGAGGAACTCATAATAAACATGTAACGATTAATGAGAAACCCACTGTATAATGAATGGATAGAAAAGATGCCCATTAGATATTAATCATGGAAAAGTTGGCAGGTCTGACACAGTGTGCCATTTGCTAAGTAAACTGGCCCTTGCTGGTTAAGTTATCAAGGACAACGTGGCTCTTAGTCTTTAAACTGGGAATACAGTGAGAAACAATTTTGATGCTTAATGATTATTGTGCAGTTTATAACTACTGCTAATTTGTGGGGCCTTTTAAAATCAATTATCCCCCCAAATTCCAAGGTCAAGCCAGAAAATAGCATTCTGTTTTTAAAATCTCTGGTGTGACCTTGCCACCATCAAATTTATTGCTCAACCTGAGAGCAAAGAGCTCTCTGTTGACAAAGATTCTCTGCTTGATTACACTTGGAACCCTCTGCTAGGCTTATCTGTGAACTTCCTTATAAAATCCAGTTTTAGCAAGAACCCTGCTAAGTCAGTTTAGCCAAGAACCCACTGTCCTCAATATCTGATCATTCTGGGTATGATCAGGGTCCTCATCATCCACCCTTCCCCAGGTGATATCTGCTCACCCTGGCCTGTCTTCAGCAAGAATCCTATTAGGTTGTTTTAGCCAGAATCCCCTTCACCCCTGCTGTTACCTCTTAGAAAATTTCCATCCACTGACCCCCACTCTGCTCCTTGGCTATCAATTCTCACTTGCCCATCCTATATTCAGAATTGAGCCAAGTTCTATACTGAGGTCTCTTTCCCCCATTGCAATAGAGCTGACTAACATCTGTTTGTACTGCTTTAACTACTCCCCAGTAGTTTGACACTGGGGAGCAGGGAGAGAGAAAAGAGGGACCTCCCACTGTGTCTTCTCTGGCCTTTTGCTCAATGATAGGGGAAGAAGCTAATTACTGAGGTTGTAGAACTTGAATCATTTAGAAGCTGAACGTCAAAAAAAAAAAAAAAAAAGCAGCTTAGTATTTCAGAAGATGCGGTTGTGCATTTCCCTAGATTGTTCTTCCTTTGCCCATTTTTACACTTCCAACATTGCAAAAAGTAGCCACAGTTCTACTGTGCTGGTTATCTGTGCTCCTGGTCAAGTAGTAACATCTTCAGGTGCTTTATTGGTGGAAGTCTCTGCACGTGACACTGTGGAACACAATGCAATCTGTGAAGCATCTAGCAGTGGTTTACTGAAAAGCTCCGATCTCAGTCACAAGCCTTCAAATCGCAGCCCACCTCTACCGTTTACTCTTTGTACAGCCTCTAGCAAAGTGCTTGTTATGTTCTGAGCTTCGGTTTCCTTTTCCACGAAATGGGCACGGTAGTTCCTGCTCTATAACTCTTCTGGGGTTATTTGAAGAGTATATGGGACAGAAATGCACATAACTATGACCTAAGTTGAGCAACAAGAGCAGTGATAATAGAGGTACTAGCAGTCAAGGCTTCACAAAAAGTGGGGATGTTAAGTTAAACCTGAAAAATCAAGAAAGGTATTTTTGTAAGATGTGATATTAAGCTGTCATGTCCACCCTGGAGATTTATCTTATGTTTTTGTAAAAAGCTTTTTATGATTATTAGCTTATAGAATTAAATGCCTTAATTTCATTTTTTAAAATATTTTAACAAAATTGTCTGTAGCATAGAACTGAGTCTCTCCTACTGTTAAAATCAGGGCCCTATTTATTAATACGTTAACATCTTCCCACCCTGCTTGTCTCATGCAGTCTTGGAAACAGCCAAATATAAACCCCTCTCACAACCAAATTTTATAAACATCATATATAAAACATGGAGTTGCTTAAGAAACATGATGTGTTAAGGTGATGAATTCTTACAGTAAACCCAAGGGTAAAGAACCTTTAAAAATTAATCTAATTCATCCTGATAACACTTTTCTACAAAGAACATGAGATGGCGTGGAGCCAAGCTGGCTTTGAAAAACCATCACCAACAGCTATTTTTTCCTGATCATTTACAAGGCCAATTGCAGGTATCAGAGGGATAATTGGCCTGGGCAGGGCTGGAAATCCTATTGCATAAAAGGCTTGGGACATTTTTCCTTTAATTGATTTCATTAAACAATATAAACAATATTTTAAAGGAGGAACCAAAAAATGAATGATAACCAAACTTCAAACTGACCCAATATCTTACTTTGTCTTATGAAAAGCCATACACGTGGTATTTTAAACATAAAAATTGAAAACGTGAAGCAATATGATATTTTTAAAATGAATCAGAAGTTCAGATCCATGTTGCAGTGTTAGTTTTGTTAAATAATATTTCCAAAATAGCTGCTTCCTTTTCTTCCCTCCTCTAAAATCTTCCTGATAAACCACATCTGAGAACTTTCTATACCAGAATAGCCATTGTAGAAGGGCTGCATAATGTGTACTATCACATTTGAAGAATAATAAAAGAGAAAAAAATGGCCTTTTTCAAAGATGATAGATATAATTTAATTAATATGTCCTTGGGGGTCAAATTTATTTTCTGTTCCCCCCTCCATTTTGTAGTGCTGTTAGTGGTAATTTTTTTGCTTATTTTTAACCTTTCAGTTAAGAGTTAAAGCTATCAGGATTTCTTAAGGAAAGACTTAAAATTTAGAAGCAATGAAGCCATGCTTTTAAAACTAGTTTCCAAAATGGGTAATGAAAAAGTCTTGCTCAAATAGCATGGCCATAATATTAATACTAAATATCAAAGGGACATCTGTTTTAGATCCTCTGGGTGGTACTCATTTTGCAAGAAAGCAAAGAGTGAATCAACTGGAGTTGCAAATCCATGTCTCCTACACAGTGACAGAATCATTAGATTCCCCAAGAAAAGAAATATTAACACATAGCAGCAACTAATTGACAGGTAGTAGAGATTTGTTTTAAAAGGCTCACATGAACCAAGCAGATGTATTTTAGTAGGATTATTATCTATAGGCATGACTCCACAATTGTGTCCCCTTGTTTCTTCTTGTTGGCATCTGGCCAGCAGTAGGTTGAATGAGATTCTCCATGTCTTCCATCATTCTTGTATCTACACTCTTAGCATGGTCTCATTTTGGGTGACTGACTTTCCCCATCTTTGAATTTTGGCTTGGTCATATGACTTGCTTTGGTGAGTGGCATGCGGGCAGAAGTTACGTTGTGCTGGTTCTGAGCATAAGTCTTTAGAGGACCCACGAATCTATTTGCATTCTTTACCTTTGACACCACTATGAGAAGAACCAATCCTGGCTCACTTGCTAGTCCAAGGTACATAAAACACAGGTGATGCAGACTTGAACTGCAGACCTGCAGCACAAAGCACAATAGCACCACCTGTCCTGTTGATCCATGTAAGTTAATAATTGGTAGGTTAAGCAATCTTTTTTTTTGTTGGGGATGGCGGGGATTGCTTGTTATTACACAGCCTTATTATAGCAATTGTTGACTGATACAAGGAATTTAATTGACCAAAGCTTGTTTTAAATACTGTTTCCAAAATATTTGTTGTAAGTTAATTAGGTTGCCATTGTTTTAAGTTTAATATTAAATGTGTGTTCTGGGCTGTATAATATTTTCAGTTTCTATGTTATGTAGCTAGGATGGTTACAGATTTTATCTTTTGTGCCAATTTTCATTGTTAGTGGGAAGAAGTGTAAATCTTTAAGGGAAAGAGGTCTTTCTTTGATTAGCAATGACTGCCATAGGCATGCACTGTATATATTTTCAGACACTATCAGAGTACTATTAGTAATACTGGGTTTGATTTTTCTATTGGATCCTCAAATCCAGAGCTGCATTTCATCAGTGGTATGAACTAGCTTCACAACCCAGAGGTTAAAAGATCAAGATGTCACCAGATAATTCTGTTTTGAAACAGCATAATACAGGGCATTGGACTAGGCATTGGGAGGTCTGGGATCTAACCTTCCTTATGGTACCAATTACCTGTTATCCCTACAAAAAGCCTCTTAATAACTACTTGAGCCATAGATCCCATGTGACTATAAAGTTCTACATTTTTCTAATCCTAGATTTTTCACTTAGCTGTGTCAATTTACAGTAATATAAGAAAATGAAATTCTGACAATACTATAATTAATCATATAAATATGGGAGAAACCGAGGAGGTGTCTATAGAGACTTTTGTGGCTGCTCAAGTATCTCTCCAACAAGATTGATTTAAGAAAGGACATGTACTAAAGATGAAAAGAGAGCCATGTAGCAAAAGGGAAATGATACTAATAAAGCTAAAACTCAGAATGAGATGAAACTTATGCAAAATTCTAAATTAGAAATAAGAAGAATTATGATGAGAATGAGAAAAACAATGATGGCATTGGCTGACTGCTTGGAGTTACCTAAGATCCAGACAAGTGGATTTCCTGCCACCGGCCCTGTGTTTGAGAGGGTCCCACTCTGGGCTAGCTCTGGTTACTCTCCTCCTGTTTGGGTAAAGAGTACTAGGGAATTAGGGTACACACCCACATAAACCAGACCCCACATGTCTCAACCATGGTAGCTTGGTCCCAGGTAGCTTGGGACCCTGAAATTTCCTACCAAAGGTCTCAAGTTTGCTTTCAGTGCCTGTACAGACCTCTTCCCTGAGTCTGTCCTACCAAGGATAGATGACCAACACACAGCTGTTTGTAGGGAATGTAGCATGGCTTGGGTGCGTGGGATGAACTATGCATGAGGGTGTACAGACTGAAGCCAGGGGTGGAAAGGAGGAGTAGGATGGGACTACAGTTGGCTTCATGGGTATGTAACCTGTGTAATCACATAGGCACCCACACAGAGAAGGACCCCACACTTAGTTTAATACTCTGCTATTGCTGTCTTGGTATTCTTAATAATTTCATCCTCAAATTTGTGCTTCGAATGTGAAGTCTAATAGGACAACTGAGTATGCACATGAGTGGACGAGGTACATGCCATGTGGATGTCCATGACTATTCCTTTCCACCCTGTTTGCATACACCATTCACAGTGCCCTGTGAGCATTGAATCTAGTGGATGCACAAGTATGGGACTTCAGTGAGACTCGAGTCAAGTACAAGTAAGTGTGTTAGGTCTACAACTAAGTGGGGGTGATTATAGCCCTGAGAGACCACCCTTTCCATTTGAACCAGAACTTGCTTGAAATGCAGAAAGAAAGCAATGATGTTCTAAGAAACACAAATGACCAAAGAACCTTATCATATCCTTTCTTATTCATGTTACTTCTCTTTATTAGCCAACCATTTACACTGAAAATGTTGACATGGAAGGAAGGAGAAAGATAGGGCTATTTATAGTTCCTTTTCCTTTCAATCTTTCCTTACTTATCAGTAAGCCAAAGGTAGAAATTTTGGGTAGATGTGCACACATGAAAAAGGGAACTAAGAAGGCGTTGAATTAATTTTGTTCAGTATTTTCACTATGGTGATGACAATGAAATATGTATGCATGTGTGAGTTACAAAATACAAATCATGTAATTTAGGTAATTCTGTATATGAGTTAGGTGCACCTATATTTGCATGTAAAGCTGGCATTGTACAATATAAAAAGTTGTGATATAAGGGCATTACAATATAAAAATATTTGCATTTAAATTGGCATTGTGTAACATGAGAATATAAGATGCATGCTAATCATTTAAAATTTTAATTTTTCTTTACTCATATAGCAGATAAAAAATACCCAGAACCAGTTGATAGAGGGAGACTGCAGGAAAAAGGGAAAAACTCCATATTTTAGCACCTTTAATATACTTTTCTCCTACTTTATTAATAGGGGCCTTGTAGTTTTATTTTTCACTGGGCCCTATAAATTATGTGGCCTATTCTGGGTGGGCCATAGGTGAGAGGCCATTGATAAGACTAGATCTCATTGTATATAAATTTTAACTGGCCCTTCTCAATTCTTTTTAAGGTATATTTATCAAGGTAAGAGGATAGAACCAACCTAACAGCCTTGGGTAGATTTATGACTTTTAAATATTTGCATATATGATGAATGGGAATCTGTATTTTCTCTTGCTCCAGGCTCTGCGATTAATTAGGTGTGGGCGCGCTATTTGGAATTGACAGTATTATAAAAATAAAGGACATAGAGGAGTTTTGAGTTTTTGAGAAGAGGGAGTTTTGACCTGGGCTGTTGGTTGCCTCCATCAAATACAACTGTAGCAATATTGGAGAAAGTGGAGGAATGTATTAATATGTATATCTGGAAAATTAACGTTAAACCCTACAGAAACTCCTGGGGAGATGAAAGTGGTTGTGACCCGACATGGATGGAAAAAGGAGTCTAAGCAGGTATAGGCTGGAGCTCCCATCAGGAGATTGGTGAAAGGAAAACTCTGGAGTGGTGCTGCTTCAAAAGAGAAAAATCGCAGCACCTGCCCAGCAGAGCTGGTCTCTAGGCTGGCTTAGGTGTAACTGGGCTGTCTGAGCCTTTACAGTTGCCTTCTACTTTTCTATGGCATTCTAAATGTTACATGATTGAAAGGGTAAATAAAGCCCTTGAAGTAGAGCAATGTTCAGGGAAGACAGGGAGTTTCGCCGAAAGGTAGACTTGCAAACCTAGTTGGGGCTGGGCAACAAGTAGGTAATTCAAGCCAAGATCACTGCCCTGGTGCCCATCCATTCTGAGGCAAATTGCCTCTCCCTAAAGTCACCAAAAGAGCCACAGAATAGAGCCTGGGCTTTGGCCACCCCTCCCTGAGTACACATTAGCAATCTAGGTAAGTCATACCCAAGGCTACTTACTGGAAACCTGCAAGTAAGATGGGCCATATAATTTTATTAACGTCATTGAAACCAGGACACTTTGAGAGTAAAAGGGGAAGAAATAAATAACTACCCAGGAAAAATGGGTATAAACTGAGAATGTTCCAGGCCAACAGGATATATGGTCATCATCCCCCAAAGTTTCATTTGTGTAAATTATTTAATAGCAAAAGTCACTTTTCTGGAGAAACAGATTAGAAGTTTCTCCCCATAAGATAGATAAGTTATAAAAGCAAAATAAAAGGAACAACTTCTGGACAGAAAAATTAAAAAATATGCAGTCATTCTGGACCCACGAATTAGGAAAAGATAATACCATATGGCCTTGCTTGACAAGTAGATGGCACTTTCTGGTGAAGAAAAGTTTACTTTGGCTCCTGGGAGGATGCAGCCCTGTGCCAGGGCACCAACTTGGTGATGGAGTATAGGTAGAGTATAGGTGCATTTCAGGTCCTCTGGTCCCCTCAACTGGGTGTGTTTATGCAATGTTTTACTGGCAGAGTCATGCATAGAGGTCCTGCTTGTGACCCTGGAGGAATATGAGCACTAGAGAATATATAGAGGCATTTGAGGAGCACATATACTATAAAAAAAGACAATATACTGAAATCATGATTTCAGATTTAATTAAAAATAAATGGTTCCATATTTTAAATATTTGCAATATGATATGCAAGAATATTCCCAATCTGAAGCCAGAACAAGCAGGTTTAAATAAAAACTGTTTGTGAACACCATGAAAGGCCCCTGGATTAAAACTATAAAGTGTGCCAGATAGGATGGGAAAGAGGAAGACCCACATTTAAATAATTTATAATGAAGGTTAAGAAGATCACAAAAAGAAAATTAAAAAAGTCCCAGAAAGACAGAATAGTAGATGAATTCTAAATCAATAGGTATCATATGGCCATCAGGTTTTTCCATCACACATGCAGTCCAGAAGGTAATGAAATAATGATTTCAAAGTTTTGATGGCAAATAAAGCTGAACCTAGAATTTTATATCCTGCTAAATTATCATTTACATGAAATCACAGTGAGGATATTCTCAGGCACATATCATATCAGAAAGTTTATCATATAAAAACTTCATTTGAAAACACTTAAGACAGCATGCCATAAAAAAGTAAATAAATACAGAAATATGCTATGAAATATATAGGAAGTATGATAAGTGTTATTTATTGTCTTAATAAACTCAAAGATCAGATCAGTGGCATATTCATAATAACTCACAATTAAAATTCTTGATGCAAAGGTTAAGGGGAGAGCAGAGGAAGGTAAAAATCATATTAGACTACTTTTCTTGTTTGAGGGACATTCTAGATTGATGTGTGAAATATTCATAGGGAGAAATGAATGTAAATGTAAGTCTTTAAAAAATTACATTTAATCATCAGAAGTAAAAAACCTTAAATGTATAACTTAACAAAAAAGGCAATCTTCACAATGGAAGGTCATACTGGGGGAGGAAGAAAACGAAATGAAAGTATGAAAGTGTGAGAAATAGAAAACACAAAATTAAATGGCCAGAGTCTTACTATAATATTAATTACAGTAAATTGGATTGAATTACCAGATGACTAGATTAAAAATATAAGATCTAATAACATGGTGTCTACATGATTCAGCCTTTAAATAATAAGACAAAGAAAAGTTGATAATAAAAGATAGAAAAAGATCTATTAAGTGAGCATGTGCTAAAAGAAAGCCAACACAAGCACGGCTTGGAGATATTGTTGGTTGGACTCCAGAACACCTCTAGTCCATGGGCTACAGAATGGATGTTGTGTTCACAGGCATGAAAGCAGCATTAATCTCCTCATGCATCTTACCAGATCTCTTGGGTAACCAGGTGCATTGTCTATGAGCAGTAATATTTTGAAGGGAATCTTTTTTTTCTGAATAGCAGGTCTCAACAACGGGCTTAAACTATTCAGTAAACCACATTGTAGACAGATACACTGTCATCCAGGTTTTGTTGTTCCATTTATAGAGCATAGGCAGAGTAGATTTGGCATAATTCTTAAGGGCCCTAGGATTCTTGGAATGGTAAATAAGCATTGGCTTCACCTTTAAGTCACCAGCTGCATTAGCCCCTGTCTTAGTCTGTGTTGCTATAAAGGAATAACTGAGGCTGGGTTATTTATGAAGGAAAGAGGTTTATTTCGCTCATGATTCTGCAGGTTGTACAGGAAGCATGGCATCAGGATCTACTTCTGGGAGGGCTTCAGGAAGCTTCCACTTATGGCAGAAGGTGAAGGGGAGCCACCTTTGCAGAGATCACATGGTGAGAGAGGAAGAGGCAAGTGTAAGGGAAGGTGCCAGGCTCTTTTCAAAAAACAGCTCTCATGAGAGCTAATAGAGTGAGAACTCTTCATTACTGTGAGGATCAAGTCACTCCAGAGGGATCTGACCTATGACCCAAATAGGCCCCACCTCCAACCTTGGGAATCAAATTTCAGCATGTGATTTGGAAGGGACAATCAAACCAAAGGATATGAGCCCCTAAGAGGAGAGTCAGTCTGTCTTTTGAAACTTTGAAGCCAGGCAATGACTTCTCCTTTCTAGCTATAAAAGTCCTAGATGCCATCTTCTTCCACTAGAAGGCTGTGTCATCCACACTGAAAATGTGTTGTTTAGTGAAGCCACCTTCATCTTTTCTGGATAACTGGCTACAGCTTCTACATCAAGAAGCTTGCTACTTCACCTTGCACTTTTGTATTATGGAAATGACTTCTTTTCTTAAATATCATGAACCACCCTCTGCTAGATTTGAACTTTTCTTCTATAGCTCCTCACCTCAATCAGCCTTAACAGAATTGAAGAGAGTTAGGGCTTGCTTGGAATTAGTCTTTGGTTTAAGGAAATGTTATAGCTGGTTTGGTCTTTTATTCAGATCATTAAAACATTTTCTATATCAGCAATAAGGCTGTTTGGCTTTCTTATTCATGTGTTCACTGGAGTAATACTTTTAATTCCTTTAAGAAGTTTTCCTTTGCAATCATAACTCAACTAACTGGCACAAGAGGCCTAGGTTTCAGCCTATCTTAGCTTTTGATGTGCCTTCCTCACTAAGCTTAATCAACTTGAGTTTTTGATTTAAAGTAAGAGATGTGTAACTCTCCCTTTCACTGAACACTTAGAGGCCATTGTAGGGTTATTAATTGGCCTAATTACAATATTGCTGTTTGTCAGGGAATAGGGAGGCCCAAGGGAAGGGAGAGAGACAGGAAAATGGCTGGTCGGTGGAGCAGTCAGAACATGCCCAACATTTATTAAGTTTACTATCTTGTCTGGGCAAGGTTTATGGTGCCCCCAAACCATTACAATAGTAATATGAAAGATCACTGATCTGTGATTTTAAATAGAATTTTAAATATTTAATTTTAATTTTAAATATTTAAAAGAATTTGACACAGAGATGTGAATTGAGCACATGCTGTTTGAAAAACAACACTGATAGACCTGCTTAATGCAGATTTGTCACAAACTTCCATTTTGCAAAACGTGCAATAGGTGCAAAGCACAAACAAGGTGGGCCTGGATGGTGATTGCAAACTAGATAAAATAGAATTCATGGTAAAATACATCATAACACATAGAGAGAGTGCATATACTGGTAAAACAAATAATAGGTCAATAATGTATAGTAATCATAAGCATATATGCCTAAAATAGAGTGAAACATACGGTAAAACTGAAAACTTCAAATAAAAATTTGGTATTTTAGTGCCAGTTTCTTAAAAGACAAAAAGTAAGCAAAAAAAAAATGTTTGAATAATAATCATGAATAAGTTCAAATTGATTCAGGAAGAACTTTACATTTAATAAACAAAATCATTATTTTCAAGTTATATGAAAGTTTCATAAAATGTTGTCAGAAAAAAAGCCTCATTGCATTTTAAAGAAACAATAACATATAAAAAATGGTCTGCTACAAAAGTGTCATATGCTTAAAATTAAGAAAAGAATAGATATAAATTAATTTTGTAAACTTAATTATTAAAAACAAATTTAAAAAACTACTATGATTTTTCAGTTAAAGAGAAGGTAAAGAAAAAATCTTAAATACTTAAAACTAAATGACAATGAAAACACTTTAAGTTAAAATTTGAGTTAAAGTAATGCTAAGAAATGTCTAGGTTTACATACATGCTTGTTAAAACATAATGTATTAAAAACAAACAACATAAGTCTTCTATCCTACAAACTGAGTGAAGAAATATAACTGTTTAAAAAAAAAAAACCCAAATTTAGTAAGTTATAAATGTCAGGGCATAACTCTCTGAAAGAAAGATTCCCCCTCCTAAACACGAGCAGTACAACCCCCACCCCTAAAATAAAACAGCTTTGTATCTTTGAAAGATTCATAAGATAGAAAAACCCCTGGAAAGACCACTGGAGAAATCCAAAATGGACAAAGTGTAAACCATCAAAATATCAAATGAAAAATATAAAAAAGTACTATAAATGTGATCACTGGAGTCAAACATAATTTTTTTTATTATTTTAGCATATAATGGGAGTACATAAGTTTAGATTACGTATATTGCCCTTGCCCTCCCACCCCCTCGAGTCAGAGCTTCAGTTGTGTCCATCCCCCAGACAGTGCACATTGCACTCATTATGTATGTATACACACATCCCCTTCCCCCCCCCGCATCTGCCCGACACCCGATTAATGTTATTCCTGAATGTGCTCTTAGGTGATGATCAGTGAAACCAATTTGATGGTGAGTACATGTAGTGCTTATTTTTCCATTCTTGGGATACTTCCCTTAGTAGAATGGGTTCCAACTTTATCCAGGAGAACAGAGAGATTCTATATCTCCATTATTTCTTATAGCTGAGTAATACTCCATGGTATGCATATACCACATTTTATTAATCCACTCATGTATTGATGGGCACTTGGGTTGTTTCCACATCTTTGCAATTGTGAATTGTGCTACTATAAATATTCAGGTACAGTCAAACATAATTTTAAATAGTGTAAATTAATTATAGTCTACTAAGTTTGTTTAAAAATGAATGAATTTCTGAAATGAATGACTTTCTGGGAAAAAAAGTTAAAGTGGCATATTTGACATAAATAGAAATAGTAAAAATAGAATATATGAATTGATAATCACTTAGGAAATTGAAATAGAAATAAAAGAGCACCCTGGAAAAATAAGATACAAAAAATAAAAAGAAACAAATTCAAAGTTTACGTAGTTTTGCTGGTAGTTTTTATAAAATTTCCAAGGAATAGATTATTTCCATTAGCTTTTATAATGTTTTACAAGAAAATTAGAAAATATACTGTGACATATGTAAAGTGACAAAAAATTAGAAAATTTGAATAAAAAGGGGGTAAAGTTAATTTATTTTATCAACTCATTTTTTAAACTAGGTAGGGACAATATAAGAATATAAAATTATATGACAATACAATTATGAACACAAGTTGAAAAATCATAAATCAAGTATCTGCCAGCCAATTTTAACTGTATATTTAAAAATCATACATTTTTTTATTCTAGGAATTCAAGGATGGTTTAACATTAGAAAGTTGATCACCACATTAAAGAGGAAAAAGTATTAATAAATTACTAATGTGTTCAAATAAAGCTTTAGAAAACATTTAAGATAAAACTTCTTGGAAGATAAGAAATACAATAGAACTCTTTGTACTTGATAAACATATATTACAAAACAAAAACTAAAGCTAAAAATACTATACTAAAATTTATGGAAAAAGTTTTGTTGAATTTCCATTAAAATTGTAACAAAATAAAATATCCATTATCACAATATAATTTAATATAACATTGGCAATTAGTAATAATGAATGAGAAGATATTATATGAATAAAGATTAGAAAAGATAAAATTATTATTATTTGTAGAAGATATTTTCAGCAAACATGATAGAATGAACAAATAAAATCTTAGAACTAATTATGGTTCAGGTAGGTCACAGGCTACAACAGCAACTGAAATATATCAATATACTTTCATTGCCAAAAAAAAAAAAAAAAGCAAGAGCAATAAGAAATAATACTTCACCCATAATTGCAAAAAACTATTTTATATATGGAACATGCACACATATGCACACACACATATAAATCTAGGATATAACCTAAAAATAAATACAATGCCTAAGTAGGGAAAATTTGAAAACTATAAAAGAATATAATAGAAAAATTTCTTAAAAGGTGAGATAGACCTTGTTCATGAATGGTATGACCTAACACCTAACAGTATCATTTATACTCAACTATCTTACAAACTCAGTCCATACACAATGAAAATACTAGCTCAATTTTTTTTTGAGAAATTCGCATTTATAAGTAGATTTCAAAAAGGAGGCTTGCAAGTAGATTGAAAACAAAATTACAAAAAAAGATGGCATTGCCCTATATGATAACAAGAAAAATTTTAATAATAAAACCAGTATGGCATAAGGTAGAGAAACTCATATCCCAAAATAGTATATAGCAGTGCTGTCCAATGGAAATATAATGCAAGCCACACATATGTGTTTTTAATTTTTTTTTGTGTAAGTACTTTATAAAAATAAACATGATATAAATATTAATCATGTATTTTAATGTAACTGAAATGTTATCATTTCCACACATAATCAATATACAAAAATTAATGACAATTTATAATTTTGTCAACTAAGAAAATTTGAAATCCAGCATGCTTTTGGACTCACAGCATGTCTCAAGTACTCAGTAGCTAGAGGAAGTAGTGACGACCATATTGGGCAGCATGAACTCAAAATTAACTCATGTATTAATGAACACTACAGAAAAAGCTGGGAAAGTATTGTTTCATAGACGAAATCGGGAAATACAGTACATTTTATGAAGAAGAATAAACTTGGATATTTAACTCACATTTCATACAAAAGTAAACTCACATGGAATACAGACCATCACAGGAAAGGCAAAACTGTAAAAAAAGAAGAAAACACAGAAGAGAGTGCCCTACGAGTGAAGAAAGAATCCTTCAATAGACCCTAAAATAACAAGTCACAAAGTAAACAATGTCCCAGGTTAATTATACAAAAATCAAGATTTTCTACTTAACAAAGAATTTCACACATAAAATTAATAGACAGCTGATAAACTGGCTGAGAGAAGAAATGTGTAATGTTAAAAACAGACTAAAATTCCAGTAAATCAAAACAAAAAAGACACAAAACCCAGAGGAAAAGGGATGTGAATAGGCAATCAGAGGAAAGAAAACCAGAGTAACACTGATTCTACTTCATAAATCTTTCCTGGACTTTTAAGACCAAATGGCCATATGACTTCACAAATTCCATTCCAATTGCTCAGTATACAGCTACAGTATTGATCATGCACTTAGAGCAATGGGTGCAGGAGCCTGGAGGTGCACAAAGGCAATGATGTTTCCTCCTCTACTTGCTGTTTTTGTATTGTGACACTTGTTTTCTTCCTCTGTAACATAGGAGTTTCATCAATACAAACAGGAATTATTTTCCTTCCCACTGAGTGCTATAAGTGTATATTTAAATTATATGAACATTTCAAATTTGCCTCTTTCAATAATTGACTTCGTAGTAAATTCTCAGAAATAAATTGGCAAAAGCAGAACGATTACTAATGAAACAAGAAAGCCTATTTTATGTTGAAATATTATATTTTATAAAGAGAGATGAGTCAATAGTGTCAGTGTGTTTGTGTGCATTGATATGTGTGTTTGCCTAGGAATTTTCCTGATTGTATAGCAATTGAAATGCTATTCAAGTAATATATACTTATTAAGTATCTTCCAATGGTAATATTAAACCAGTGGGACCCAGCTGAGATTTTAGTAATTTTTTTTCTTCTCCAATATGTGAAAGACCTGGCTTGACATAGGTCCTCACAATATTCTGGTGGATATATATCTTGGAGATATCTGAACTTAGATTAAATACAAATCATATTCTTTGTTTTAATTTATTTTAGTACTCACTTTATTATAGTATTGCTTTGAGTTAGAGTGGGCATTTTTGCAGCATTTCCTTCTGGGACGTTTTTAAGCCCCAAAAGTTATTGTATGAATAACTCAAGGTATTTGTGTGGGTATACAAATTGTTTCACTCCTCTATTGACGGAGATAGGAGCAAAGTTGGATTTCAATGGTGGTAAGTAGACAAAGGTATTTCATGGAAGTACCTGCACAGTTAGGGCTGTCAGAGGATGACCTGAAAAGAAGGAAACTAAAGTTGGCAGGGAAAAAAGAGTTAGAAGTTGTTTAGAATACATTATATTTGATGAATTCAAAGCAGGGTAATATTTATAAAGTGACGTATTTTGTATGTGTTTATGTATAGAAAGCAGATTGAAGGTTAGTTATAAAATGTCAACAGTTAGTTTAAGGTGCTTTTACACTTTCTGTTTATCCTAAAACTAGCTATATATCCAAATCACCTATGGAAGTAAAAAAAAAAAACAAAGCTCAGATGCTCAAGTCCCATCATTAATGATTATCATTCAATAGGATCTAGATTTCTTCTATGGTTAAAAACTTCCATAGGTGATTCTCATGTGACATAGAGCCATAATTTATAGGCTGTGCTTTAAAATAAATAATACCTTCTTACATAATCATTTTATGGTTATATTAATATATATGAACTTTTGATGGTTAAGTCTGATGTCAAATGTACTCCCCACTTTGGGGGGAAAAAAAAAGAAACCAGTACTCTCTACTGCCACTTGGTGGCAGCATACATATATTGCAAGGGCAATTATTGTAGGAAGCCAATTAAATAGAGTATTTTAGAACTGGAAAACCATATAGAGATCATCTAGTCAAGTTTCCACTTTTTAGAGTATGAAAACTAAGGCCCATATACATGACATGATTTATCTCCAGTCAAAGAGAGTTAGTGAAGGAGAATGAAATAAAAAAGATCTCTGGATTTTTAATTTAGTGCTATTTCCATTAATCTCAAATTATAGCTCAAACTTCAGTATGACAGATTTGGGATTGAGTTCTTGCTCAAATTTACTGCTGTGTGCCTTTCAGCAAGTTACTAAAACACTTTGAGCCTTGCTTTTCACATATGTAAAATGTAAAATGGTGAGGCTTGAATGATATATAGTATAAGAAACCCTAGAACTGTGCTTTACATGTACAAGTACTTGAAAAAAAATTGGCTCTCATTTCTTAAACAACTTCCATCCATTTAACAGTAAAAGTGCCATTCAGCTAGCAAGCCACCCCAGAGCTGACAACGTTTTGGCAAGGATATAGGATTTTTATTTTCCACTGGGATTCCTTAGACCTAATATTTGAACTACACTTAACCATCAACTTCTGTTATTTATATTGTATTAATACATTTGATAGAAGAATTTTTAAAAGTAATATTCAGGAATTTAGCAACTGCCTGACTCTCAAAAAATACAATCCATTATTGGTAGCTAAACCATAAACAGTATTTTGACAAGAGATCCATATTAGATATGAGTGACATGTACTTTCTTTCCTCTATTAAGAATAATTACAATTCTTTTAAAATTTGTTTTAATGGGCAGTAATTTTCTTCTGAATCATTTAAGCTACCTGACAAGAAGAAAAAAAACCCAACCCTCCAGAATTCTTGTTTAAAAAGTCTTTTAAAATAAAGCAAATAAGTTTTTGCAACATTTCCCAAACTTTTATCAAATTGGGTGAAGATTCCCAAAGGTCACTATTTTACAGCTTTATCTTTATTTTCATATTCCTCATATGAATGGGCCTAAGAAGTTAGCAATCAAACCAGAGCTTCACTCTCAATATATTTTTAATTTTGTATGCAAACAGTAGGAGGAAAACAGACCAATAAAAGGATCAGGAAACTCAGTTACAGAAAGGAATGAACATGGATGACATTCGAACACTATGCTAAGTAAAAGAAACTAGACACAAAAGGCCACACACTGTATGTCCATTATATGAGCATCCAGATTAGACAAATCCACAGTGACAGAAAAAGTATCTATGATATAGAAACAGAAAGTTGTTGCCAGAGGCTTGAGGGAGTGGAAAATAGGGAATGAACTGCTCAATGGTATGAGATTTCCTTTTGTGGAGGTGTCAGTGTTCTGGAACTAGACAGTGGTGTTTGTTGGTCAACATTGTCAATGTACTAAATTCCATTGAATTGTACATTTTAAAATGATTAAAATGGTGAATTTTATGTTACATGTATTTTACTACAATAAAAAAGAAAGGATTAGGGAAAGACTTAGTGCTTTGGGAAATAAGGTGAACTGGTCAGGAATAAAGACAACTCTACTACTCAATCTTCTCTCAGCTTTCCCAGTGCATTGGCCTCATCAAAGAGAAATCTGAGCTCATAGGGGTGCTTTATTTAACACAGTCCTAAAAATAAGTAAAGATGTATCAAATAAAATCCAACTACTTCTCCTAAGAATATCTATGACACCTGTTTGGTTAACTTAGCCACATAGACATACATGTGGACATTTCAATGTGCAGTTTCCTCTACTTCAGCACTTTGCTCATAGCTCATTCGCACACGTAGGCACCAGCACTGCGTCAGGCAACCGACCCTGCAGTGCTGGTGGTGATCAGCCTCATGGGAGGAAAAAAAGAGGAGGGAAAAGCCTCCCATTGGCCTGGTGGGCAAGGAACTAAGTGATTGCAGGAGAGGACTGCTCCATCGTTAAGCTGCAAAATTTTATTTTCCCTTTTCCTTTTCATCTTTCCTTTCAGTTCTTCTGCCCACTTTTCCCACATTCTTTCAAACAAGAAGGATACTAATTGGCTGCATTGTTTTTATTTCTTTGTGAAACAACTATTGTTTTAATTTTCTTGCGGTTCTCCAAATGTTAATTATTTTTAACCACAAGAAAGCAGCTTTGGTGGTTGAGGCAGGAATCTCTTGAGAACTTAACTTTTTCAGTTGCAAAGATAAAAGCTTTTTGTTTGAATTGGCTTTTACTGGGTGCTTTCAGCGTGGTTCTTGGCTCTTTGACACAGGACAGAAGAGCACCACATTTTCTTTGAGGTTCTAATAAAGGATGATGCCATTTCCTCCTTGGACTTTTAGGTGTTTTTGCTGTGGTCTTTCATAGCTAGATGGGTGTTCCAGGAAGATGACATGTAAATAACCTGATGTTTTAGAATTTGCTTTGGCCATTGTCCTGGCCCCATTCTACTTCTTGTAGCAAATAGCTTTAGGAGGGCATTAGCCTTATATAGATTTAAATTTATGTATTTTAAGTATACATGTCACATATAAATATGAATATATATTTAACATTTTATTTACATAGGAATCTGTTGATCATAAAAAATGGAGATATAAAAATAGGCAATATTGTAAATGAAAAGGGCCATAATCCCTTTAATGTAGACATAACTACTTTTAAATTCTTGGACTATGTCTAAATGACCTTTCTACCTACATGTGTATACATGCACATATACACACATCCATACACTATACATATGCTTCAAGTTTAATGAATATCAATATTTTACATAAATATCTATTTTTTATGTGTATATATATTGATCAGGTTTTCATGTATGTATATAAATGTGTGCATATATGTGTGATTTCATTTTTGTATATAAATGTAAATCATACAAGTTATATATGCATGTATATATTAACAAATATATAATCATCTACTTTCTGCATACATAGAAATGTGCTAATTTTAAAAGGGACCAAAATGAACACATTTCTATAATAATAAAAATAATTGTGCCTCACTGTTTTAATAACTGTTTATAGTTTTCCACTGTATGTGCTTCCATAATTTTTATGAACAATTCTTTATTGAATGTTAAATTGCTTTTAATTTTTGCCATTATTAATGGGACTACGAAGAATATGGTAGGTAAGATTATTCAAAAAAACTGTTACAAAATAAAATACTTAGATACACTAGTCTAAATTATTTTTATGTATATGGTTGCCTTGGAAGAATGTAAATAAAATTACATGAATGGAGAGGGTTATTCTAATGTGAGAGTTGTGGCTATACCGAGAGTAGATTGCAGGCAAACTTTCGCTTGTGGGGCCCAATAGTAAACATTTTAATAACATCCTCTTTGCAAACCAAGAGGCAAAATTGAAGATATCATGTAGGTGCTAATATAACCATTTAAAATGTCACTACTGAAAAACTTGAAAATCATCATGGTTCATAGGCCATGAAAAATAGGCAGCTGGGAGGATCTGGCCCATGGGCCACCATTGGTTGACATCTGATCTAAAGACTTACAATGATGGCTGAGACCACATGGGAAGCAAGAGGTAAGACCTGGTCCATATTAGATGGGAAGTTAAAATTGAGAACCTGTATCTAGTCTCATCTTTAATGAAAGGGTGGACTAGAAAAACACTGAAAGGAAGGAAAGAAGGAAGAACGGAAGGAAGACTGAAAGCAAATTCTGTTGGCCTCTTCTCTGAGTAGGAAACAAGACAGGAACTCTTGAGAACTTAGAACCCCAGATCTTCGTTCATAGTGTTGGGCCGCAAATTTATTTGTGGTCCTAGAAACACAAGCAAAGAAATTAACTTAAAGTGCTCCCAGTGAGGTAGTGCTCCACACACAAAAGTAAATCCCCTTTGCAGAGGTACACCTTCAACCCTGGCCTCGCAGAATTCACATAGACAAAGTTTAGCTAACATAAACTCATGATCTAAATTTGCACAATAATGAGGAAGTCAGCTATAATGAAAAAGAGTCAGCAAAAACATTCAGTACCAGAATTAGATTCCCAACACCACCAGATGTTGGAATTATCAGGTACAGAATAGAAAATAAGTAAACAAATATATATAATTTGAACTTGAGCAAAGAACAAGAACATTTAAAAAACCTAGGTAAAATCTTTAACAAAAAATTAACACATATGTAATCAATAAAGGTAAAACTCAGAATTTGTGTAAAATGGGCAGATTAAACCTGTAAGGAAAGAGGGAAATGATAACTGCTTTCAGAAATATAGTAGATCAGATTTTTCATCTGATTATATGAGGAGATAAATCCTGGAAAAAAAAAAAAAAACATTGTTTTTATGACTTACTGGCCCTTCAGCAGTATGGAATACGTCTTAGGGCTTCCCTTCAAACAATAGCAAGAAATAGCAAAAGACAGAAAAGTCGAGGGGAAAAAAATGTCCACGTATTCATTGTATAGAGCGAAGTAAGCATTGGGCCGGCAGCAGTGCAGAGGAGCTGACCCTTAGATGCTCACATGAAGCTGGGACCTTCAAAGGGGTTTGAATACTTATAACTTAAAAGAAGGTTTTTTTTGTTAAAATTAATGACCAAGTATTTGGATTAAGACATTAGAAAAGCCAAACAATAAACCCAGAGAACATAGAAGGAAGTAGATAACAAAGATAAGAGCAGAATTTAATAAAACAGAAAAAAAATTATAAAATTAAGGTGATTACAGGCCAAAATGACAATGCTTTGAAAAGATTTATAAACAGACAAGCATTTTGATTAAGAAAAACGAAAACATGACTGGCGCACGATGGCAAACCGTATAGAAGCAGCCTGCACAGGCTGTTCTCAAGGCGAGGGTTGAAAGCTGCAGGTGGATGCTCACCTAGGATGGGCCTTCCTGGAGAGAGCATTGAGAATCATCGGAGAAAAGACAGGGGACATTCAGAGTGAAGGAGAAGGTCACGGGGTGATCCACTCGGTACGATAGGAAGGGACCTGGGGGAGGCATCCACACATGGGGAAGGACAGGAGAAGAGAACCACGGTGGCTCCATGCTGCCTCCCGCGGACACTGTGGCCAAGCTGTAAGGGGGCCCTGCCTACCACTGCGGACCTCTGGACCGATCAGGGAGCTGCCTGCAGTCTGTGCAGTGAGTGGCATTGCACCAGACAGCAGGCACAGCAGGTGGCTCCCGTTCCTGGGTTGCTACAACGGATGCCATTCCCAGCTCTCAGGTGCAGATCACGAGGTCTACACAAGTCCGGGTATAGTTGCAGGTGCCCCTGCATCAGCTGGTCACGCCAGGGAGGGAGCAGGGGGAGCGGATGCTCTCCCAGCTCGGTAACTGAGAGCCAAGCACCCCTGAGAAACTCTGCTGCGACTGCCTCTGTGGGACTTGGGCAGCCAGGTTCCGCGCTGCCCCCTCAGGCCCCATGATGCCCTGTGGCTCCGCCCTCCCAGTTCCCACGGTGCTATCAGACCCCATGGCCCCACCCATGTGTCTCCCGCTCTGCCTCTGGGACCCCATGCCTGGACTTTGAGGCTCCCATGCTGCTGCTGGCCCTGCGGGTCCACCCCAAGGGCCCAGCACAACCACCGGGCCCTGGAGAACTGTCTTGAGGCTCACTTCACTGCCTCCGGGCCCTGTGGGCCAGTGAGGAGGCTCCTGTACTGCTGCTGGAACCTGTGACCCTGCCATTGTGGCTACCACCCATTGCCTGGCAGGAATCTGCCCCCATGCTCCAATGCTCTGCTAGGGACCCACTAGCCTCCAGCTGCCATCGCATCTGGAACCAATTGGCACACCTATAGCCATTACACCCATGACCGCTGCCTAGGTAGCCTTGCCCTGATGCCACTGTCACTGCCATAGGGAGACACTGGCAGAGCAATCTCCCGCAACAACAGCCTCCATGGAGAGGGACTCGCCCAGCCCCTGACCTGAGGTTCCAACAGTGGCCTGGGGAAAAATCCACCACTCCACATGCAGATCATCCAGCACTGGATTGGACTGTGACAATTGCTGGGGAACAGGACAACACAGAACCGCTGCATTACTCCTGCTGGGTCAATCTCCTGGAGCAGGTCACAAAAGCACCATCAAGGGATCTCTCCTTCCTATTGATTATGAGAGTTCCCAGCAAAGGAGAGCAAACGTACCTGCACTGAGCTTAGAGAAGATGTTCAGATGAGAAGAAAGCAGCAAAAGAACTCTGGCAACATGAAAAAACAAGCTAGTTTGACACCCCCAAGGGATCACAATGGATTTACAGAAATGGACCCCAACTAAGAGGAAATTATCAAATGTTAGAAATGGAATTCAGAATACAGATGGCAAATAAGATCAATGGGATTGAAGAGAAAGTTGAAAACCAACACAAAGAAGCCAAAAAAATATTTAAGGACATCAAAGAAAAACGTGAAAAAGTCACTAAAGAGCTAGATAATCTGGGAAAGGATATAAACACAACTTAAAGAAATGAAAGAGTCATTTAGAGATTTTCAAAATGCAGCAGAAAATGTCAACAACAGGCTAGACCAAGCAGAAGAAAGAATCTCAGAGCTTGAAGACAAAGCTCTTGAACAAACCCAGTCAGTCAAAGATCCAGAAAAAAGAATAAAGAAGAAGAAACAATCACTCGGGGAAATATGAGACTAGGTGAAGTGAGCCAAATTACAAATGCCATACAAATTATAAATATCCCAGAGGGAAAAGAAGAAAAGCAAAAAGAATGGAAAACCTATTTGGGGGAATTATTGAGGAAAACTTCCCTGGTATCCCCAGGGATTCAGATATCCAGATACAAGATGGTGATCAAACATGGGAAGATTCACAGCAAATAGGATATCTCCAAGACACATAGTCATCAACCTGGCCAAAGTCAGAATGAAGGAGAAAATTCTACAAGCATCAAGATGAAAGCAAAAACTAACCCACATAAGAAAATCCATCAGGCTAACAGCAGACTTCTAAGTGGAGACCTTAAAAGCCAGAAGGGATTGGGGTCCCATTTTTACTCAAGCAAAACAATTGCCAGACATAATTTTGTATCCTGTAAAACTACGTTTCATAAATGAAGGAGAAATACAGACTTTGCCAGATAAGCAAACACAAAGGAATTTCTCACTACAAGAATTACTCAGACTGTATTATACATGGATCAGTATAATAGATACCCAACAGTGTAAAAACACCTGAAAATTAAAGCTCACAATTCTTATAAAACAATACCACAAGAAGGGAAAACAAAATAAGAAGTATCATTTAACATGATGAACAGAACAGAATCCCACATATCAGTACTAACACTGAATGTGAACAGTTTTAATGCCTCACATAAAAAACATAGACTGGCTGAAAAGATTTAAAAAACACACTCCAAGTATATGATCTGTCTAAGAAACACATAATATGATGGGACTCACACAGACTCAAGGCAAAGGGATGGAAAAAAATATTCCATTCAATGGAAACCTAAAGCAAGCATGTATAGCCATTCTCATATCAGATAAAATAGATTTTTAAATCAACAATGGTAAAAAAGAAAGACAAAGATGATCATAATATAATGGTGAGGGGAACAATTCAATAAGAAGACATAACAATCCTTAATATATAGGCACCTAGCACAGGAGCTCCCAGATTCATAAAGCAAATTCTACTAGATTAAGCAAAGAAGTAAACAGTAGCATCATAATTGCCAGGGACTTGAATAACCCACTAACCAAGCTGGACAGATCATTGAAGCAGAAAATCAATAAAGAAACAAGGAACTAATTGGGACTATAGTACAAAAGCACCTAACAAAAATTTACAGAAAAATCTCACCCCAAACTACACATATACATTATTCTCATCAGCACATGGAACATTCTCCAAGAACAATCACATCTTAGGCCACAAACACATCTCAGCAAATGCAAAGAATTGGAATTGCACCATCTATCTTCTCAGACCACAGTGGAATAAAACTAGAAATCAAAAAAGAGGAATGCTGAAATCTACAAAAAGTCATGGAAATTAAACAACCTACTGATGAATGATCCTTGGGTCAATGATGAAATTAAGATGGAAATCAAAATATTCCTCAAAGTAAATGACAAAGGGAACACAAGCTATCAAAATCTATGGGATACAGAAAAAACAGTAGTAAGAGGAAATTTCATAGCCTTAGATGCCTACATTAAAAAAAACAGACTGCTGCTACTTCTTAACTCTTCTCTTTATTAATATATTCACAGTTGAGATTACAAAATGAAAAGGCAAGGTGTTTCTTCTGTTTAGAGATTGTAGAGATAGGTCATGGTGACAAAGACTTGGTAAATGCTAAAAATACCAGCTAAGAACAAATATTTTTCCAGCTATTAACTATGTATGAATTTCTTGGCTTAACTATGTAGAAGATACAGGTTAGACTGTAGGATCTGCCCTCAAAGTGCTTACAATGTGATAAAGTAAGTAAAGTATCATTGGCTGTCTAATCCAAGACAGTATACTATGGCTACTTTTCTCTTATAGCAACATTTGGTTGAGAAAATGTGGGAGTCCTTAAGGATTCTTGCTTAAAAGAATAAAAGTATTAAAAATTGTGTTGGCAGATGATTTTTCTGGTTCATCTGTGAGGATAAATTGGAAAGTAGACAGAAGAAGGGAAATGAGTTTAGCCAAAAATAAACTCATCTAGAGTTGTGCATTAATTAAATAATTATAATTTATTTATTTATAATTTCTTCCAATTTATATACTTCCTTGATACACAATTAATCATTATTAAATATATAATTAATAATAATTGTTACTGTATATGTTAGGTTTTTCTTGGGTCCGGAAGAGACTGTCTCAAATTACCAATTGTGATCTTTACTAGATCTCCTCACAAAGAACAATTAAAATTTCTGGTCTTAAAGTGAATTCAAATCTAAAACTAAGAAGAGTCTTAGATATCATAGAGAACCCTATAGAGCCCATTGGTGAAAGTTTGGAAAACATTGGTCTTCTCAAAATTGATTATTGTAGTGTTTTAGAGATCACTACTTGGTCTTTTGGCTAAGCTCAAGTGTAGTGTTTTAGGAAAAATAAATGAAACAAAAGGATGGCAAAATGTTTCTTGTTCTATTATTTGTTTCCTACATGAAAACATCACTTAGGTTTCTGCACTCAATTTTTCCATGTGTGAAATTTATTTACTAACACTATCCAACTCCATTTTATCCCCATATAACTTCTGAAACTAAGCAAAATGAAGGCTCATTTTTTAATCTCATAAAAACATGAAATGAATATATAAGAGAATAGCTGATGACTGGATCCCTTGGAAAATGATTATTGCTTCTTGTGGTAAGACGTAGAACAAGCTCTGAACTGGGAAAATGTTGATTGAGTTCTGAATTTGGCAAGTATATACTACATGATTCTGGGTAAATCTTACTTAGTCTATTTTAGTGCCCACCTCACAGGATGTTGTGATGGTTAATTTAATATCCTTTGTATAATGTTCAGTGTTCTTGAATAAATTCACATCCTTAAGCAACTCACTTAAAGAGGTACTTACTTATCTATTTAAATTACTCCTTATCTTCTGTTATGGGCTTATCCATCGCCCCCTGCCACAAATTCATACGTTGAGGTTCTAATACTCAGCACCTCAGAATGTGGCTGTATTTGGAGATAAGGCTTTTAACGAGGTATCTAAGATAAAATGAAGTCACATGGGTGGAACCTAATCCATGTAACCCGTGTCCTTATAAGAAAAGATTAAGACACAGACACACACGAAAGAAAGACCATGTGAGGCCAGAGGGAGACGATGACTATCTATAGCCAAGGACAGAGGCCTCATGAGAAATTAGCCCTGTGGGCACTGCTCTCAGACTTCTCTTCCCCAGAACTTTGAGAAACAACTTTCTGTTGTTTAACCCTCCCGGTCTGTGGTGGCTGGCTATGGCAGTCCTCACAAACTAACACATCTTCTTGTGGCCTCCTTCTCTTAAGTTGAAAATTCAATATTTGGCATCACAGCTAGGAAAAGAATTAACATTGAAATTTCATGTTATAGTCTTTCTTTCTCATTCTCATTTCCATATTTGGGTCTATTTTTGTACCTTGTAAGCAAAGTGCTATGCCCATTCCCAGTCTTAATTCTAATAATCAATAAATATGCAGATATAGATTTTGAAGAAATGCCACATGTGGTATGTGGCATATATATATGTATCTATATATTATACACACATATTCATATATTTGTAATTTATAACTTTTCTCTATTTTCTCCCTTTGCTGGGATCTAGCAGCCTCTGCTTTTGTGACTAGGACATTAAATACTAGTCACTGAGTTTAATTCACCAAAAATTGTCAAACAATAATAATACTACAAGGAAAGCTAAGAGAAAGTGATAAGGGGAGGCAGAAGTAGCAATCAGGGAAGGGAAGTACTGTAAAGTATTAGAACCTTACAAATAAGATTAGTCTAAAGGGAAAGACATTAAATATCACCAATGAGCCCAACTCGTCTTTACTGACTGCTAGAGGCATCCTTGAGTTCTGTTTCTTCTTGGTCTCCAGCCATATGATTACCAGTGTCTGAGAATATTATTTGAACAGCTATAGTCACTGAATGAAAAGGGAATAAGTCTTTAGAGAATCAACAGTAATTTTTCCAGCTGATTAAAAAGCAATGTTGACTGGCTCTTGGGAAATCTCAGTGATATTCATAAGCAGGAAAATGTTGGCTTTTGAAAGCAGATAATGGGAAGAGAAGAGCAAAGGCTCCAGAACTAGGTTATATCTGGGTTTAATCTTATCTCTGCCACTTAGCTGGATAACCCTAGGCAAGTTTTTATACCTCCTTGAAATTCATTTCTTCCAGTCTGTAAAATGGGCATAACAACATAATCACAGCATCTTTTTAGGAAGTTAAAATCAGTTATTGAAAGAAAAATACCCAACAAAATACGTAGAAAATTATGGGTTCCTTATAGGTGTTTGGTTTTTCATATTCTCTACAACCTTCACTCCTCATCAAAGAGAAAAAGACTTTTTTTCCTCCCCCTTTTTGCTCACAGCAAATACCTCACTGTAATGAAGTTGAAGATTAAATAGAAGATTAGAAGCAAAAGAAAAGCAGATATTCATGAGAATTCCAAATTAGAATACAAATTTTCTTTAGGCACCTATTTGGGTATGCTACTCTGCTGTTTACAGTACAAAATTAAATTTAAAAGCCATAGTTCCTCACTTCTAAGACTTTATAGTACTCATTTACAAATTATATACCTGAATCATATAAAGTTTTCAGGATTATGGATTTTGCCATTTTTATATTTTCATTAAAATCCCTATGGGCAAAAGGAGCAATGACTTCAGTACAGAAAACACAAAACACTGCACATAAGCAAACTGTGCATGTATTTTACTTATATGCATTTATATCTTACCATGTTTCATACAGCATTGTGGTAGCTTACAGGAATATACACAATGCATTATAATTGCAAAAATATTTAATACAAATAGGGTTAGGGTAAATATAGAGTAGGAAGAAGAGACTAGGGAAATATAATCAGGAAACAATATAGTTACTCAGGTTGTACCACTATTTTGACTTTAAGATTCTCCCTGGATAAAACAACATAGTAAACATAATTGGTTACAAAAGCCACATTATTTGCAGGTACCAGACTGTATATTAACAGTCTGACACCAAGGCACAGCACAGAAACACTATTCAAAGATAAAGATTATTAAAACTTTTTAGTGTGAAAATATACACACTTCAACCTTGGACATATAGTTAATCATATATCAAATTAGGTCTTAAAGTTGTTAGAAATAGTTGGGAGTCTCTGACAGCCATATAAAGCTGATATGAAATATGCAACACTCAGGAAGGGTTGCTGTCCACTTTTCCAACATCTGAACAGAAAAACAAAGAACATGTTTCACAATGATAATAAAGAATAAAATAAACACAGGAGGCTACAAAAGCCAAATAACACACTGAGGGAAAGTATGAACAAAACCAAACCAAACTAAATCTGGTGAAGAACTGGGGCCCATGATTGTATAAATCCTATGGAAATATCCCAGCAAAAATACTAGAAGAAGGACCCAACCAAGCTTATTACAGTATAATCCTTTTAAATGCCTTTATCATCTATGAGTAAAGGTGAGTCTTCCACTATGCAATGACCCCAATTTATCACCTATAAAATCATGGACACAATTAATAGTTGATGTCTTACATCTATTTGGGGTAGTTCATAAGACTAAAATATGGCTCTCTTCCACGTTTATCCACATGGTTGAAGTGGAAGAGTTGTGTTCATGCCACGTGATCCTCACCTCTAGGTCTATTTGGCTAAGTCAGGGATGATGACCTGAGCCAAATTTGGTAACTGAATCCCTTTCTGAGAAAAGTTGAAAGTGACGCATAAAACTGCAGAGTTGTCTGTAGGACATTTATATCCTCTGGATTGCAAAGCCATTTGTAATTTTGCAAAAAACATTCTTTAAAAGAAGAATGAAGCAGATATGCAGGGAGAAGCCAATATGAGGAAGTGAGAAAAGAGAGAAAGAAATAGAAAGGTAGAGAGAGGGAGAGAGGGAACACTAGTGCAAGCAAGTGAGAGAGCAGGAGAACAAGACGGCAATTCCAAATGCAAGAGACACTGAGAAAGAACAAACCCTTCCCAGTTTCCTACTGCATCCCAGAATCATCTGTGCCTAAAGCCCCACTGTCTCACTACCCCTGGTTACTGGCAGATTCCCATATTCTTCTGATAAACTCCTTTCTCACTTAAGCTAGCACAAGTAAATTTTTATTTGTTTTAACCAAAAATTGTGATTTGTATAGTTATTATGCCAATTCTCTTAAGATGCACCTAAATGTTAGAAAAAATAGAAAGTGACAATATTTCCTAATACATAATTTTTTGTATATATCTCTGAGAATAAGAAAGAAAGGTAAGAAAAAAATTATTCAGGGTAATGGACATTAATAAATTGAAATAAGAAAGGAGGAAAAAAGTAGGTTAATGGAAAAGCAAGGCATAGAAAAAAAATTGTAGGCCAAGTGAGGAGGAAAAAAATAGATATAAAGAAAAACGATAAAGAAAAAAAAGAAGGTAAAGATAAAAAAAAGATAAAAAAAAAAAAAGAAGTAAAAGCATTTGAGTAGATTTAAAGCAGGGAATATCTAGTTTCCAACTCTGACATCAGAGTGTTTCCATGGCTCTAAAAATTTCAAACCTATTTCCAGAGTCTGAATATTTTTAGGGCTTAGGACAAATAGGAATTTACATTATTTTTTGATGAAGGACCTGGGACAGCTACAGAGGCTGAGTTTTGCTTTGCTGAATGGGTAGGTATCCTTCCTTGGCCTTCCTTCCAAGCTAGTCACGATGAGAGCAAAGAAATGTTGATTATTACTTAGTTCAGAATACTTTGTTTGACAGTATAGAAACAAATTTGGCTAAGTGATTTGGCTCCTCCAAATCTTAGTGAATGAACATAGTGAAAAAAATCTTTCAACTTAATGAACTATTCCTTAAAATATACTAATGTAGGTACTTTAGTAGAGAATAAAAACAAAACAAAAATTCAGGTAAAGGGTTGAAATAAAAATATACACAGTTGCATTGTTTCCTCCCATAAAACTCTCTTTTTAATTTGAGTGGACAGTAAATTGAGAATACCTGACTCTGGGCTAAGGAAATCTAAGCCTTCTCTGCCACACTGTATTCTCTTGTGTCACTTAATAAAGACACAAGTTGGAAAAATAGTGGGAAAAATCAATCTCCCAGATATAAAAGGCTGCTCTTGGAAACATGTGGATTGTTGTAGTTACTTTGCTCTTCTGGCCTCTAAAGTCTCCATCTTAACCTTGGCCCCACAGGGAGAGTGACTTTTAAAACCACATCTCCATTACTCATTATATGCCTGTTGAAAAAGAAAAAAAAAAATCAGTTCTTTTCCTGTGTTTTCAAACAGCCATCTTATCCAAAAATCTATCCGAGTTGTTACAGCTCAACTTTGCCTGGCAAGGGACCTAGGGGAAATTTCTTATTATTTGAAATATTGGTGCCAGTGTGTGTGCCTGCCAAGAAGGAAGAAAGTGAAGGAGAAACAGGCATGGCTATCAAACACACCAGTGGTAAAGCTATCTGTACCAGGGTGTGTGAAAGCAACTTCTCAAAAGGTTAACCTGTCAGAGTTTGCCTTCTTGTTACATTTTATTTTGGAAGTACAATAAATATTGACCAATACTCCTAGCTTTCCTAGTTTCCCAAAGTCCCCTGTATTCATGTTTTATTATCTACTAAGAAAAAGTGTACAGTATTTTAAGTCACTGCTCTCCACCTATATTATTTACAGTCGTTCCTCATGGCCTCTCTTCTTCAAAGGAGAGTAGATCCTTAGAAGTATCTTTTATTTGTCTTTGTGGAGCAAATGGTGGTGATGTAAAACAGAGACTCTGGGAGATGTTTCAACTGTGGCACCAAAAAACTAGGATGGAGAGATCTAGAAAGATCTGGAAAGGTGGCTGGAGGGGTGTAGCCAGAGAAGTAGGAGGAGAGAGATGTGCAGGGGAATGGAGAAGAACTTTGTGGAGGAGAGACAGTGAAACAAATAATTTAATTTTATCACGTGATGTAGGATGTGAGCCTTGCCCTCCTCCTTTCTATGGCAGTTTCTTCACTAAACACTGTGCCATCATTAGTGCTACTGACATAGAATTTGCCATTTTGTTTGGATACTGAGATAACCCACCAAAACGAAGTTACATTTCAATTATCTTTGAGTAATGTTATTAATAAGGAACACAGATATTGGCCACACTCACTACGCACATGCAACCACCATTTGTGTGTGTGTGTGTGTCTTCTATTCATACATCAAATTGAGTCCTCTTTCTTTAAGGTCAACCTCTAATTGTGACACTGGTAAGAAGATCACAGGGCTGGGGAAAGAGAATGGATTCCAAAGACCTCCATCCTCCCTCATCAACAAGAGACAGGGAATCTGCCCACACAATAGATTACTATTGATACAGCATATAAACAAATAGCAACTGAGAAAACTACCAGATTAAGGATATCTATAACCAAGGCATCCATCCAGAACTTAGACGCCCATCAAAGCACCCAAAAGCAAAGCTAAATGTTCTTACCCAACACATGATACAGATACACCTTTATGAATGAGGAGGGAAAAAAACCCATCTAAACAAAAGAAAATCCCAAAATAAAAAGTGACAGCTGGTCCAGATGAGAAGGAATCAGCACAAGAATTTTGGAAGTTTTTCCAAAAATTTCTTCTAGTATTCTTATGATTTCATACCTTACATTTAAGTCTTTTACCCATCTTTAATTAATTTTTGTGAGTGGTGAGAAGTATGGATCCTGTTTCATTCTTCTGAATGTGGCTACCCAAGTATCTCTGAACCATTTATCAAATAGGGCTTCTTTCCACCAGTGTATACTGTTGTTTGCTTTGTCAAAGATCAGTTGGCTGTATGCGGATGGTTTTATATATGGGTTCTCTATTCTGTTTCATTGGTCTATGTCGTTATTTATGTGCCAATACCACACTGTTTTGGTTACTATAGCCCTGTAGTATAATTTGATGTATAGTTTGAAGTCTATTAATGTGACACCTCCAGATTTATTCTTTTTGCTTAAGATTGCTTTGGCTATTCAGGCTCTTTTCTGCTTCCAAATGAAGCATAGAATTATTTTTCCTAGATCTATGAAATATGACATTGGTATTTTCATGGGGATTTCACTGAATCTGTAAGTCACTTAGGATAGTATGTACATTTTAAAATGTTGATTCTACCAATCTATAAGCATAATATGTTTTTCCATTTGTTTGTGTCAACTGCCATTTCTTTCTTCAGGGTTTTGTAGTTCTCTTTGCAGAAATCTTTCACCTCCTTGATTAAATACATTCCTTAGATATTTTCTTTCTTTCTTTTTTTTTGTGGCTATTGTGAATGGTATTGAGTCTTTGATTTGACTCTCAGCTTGAGTGTTATTGGTTTATAGTAATGCTACTGATTTGTGTACACTGATTATGTAACCTGAGACTTTGCTGAATTTATTTGTCAATTCTAGGACTCTCTTGGTGGAATCTGTGGGATTTTCTAGATATAAGATCATATCATCAGCAAAAAGCAATAGTTTGACCTCTTCTTTCCCAATTTGAATACGCTTTATTTTTTTCTTTTGCCTGGTTGCTCTGGCTAGGACTTGCAGCACTATGTTGAATAGAAGTGGTGATAGTGGGCACACTTATTCTGGTTCTTAGGGAGAATGCTTTCAACTTTTCCTTATTCAGTATGATATTGGCTGTGGGTTCATCATACATGGCTTTTATAATTTTGAAATATGTTATTTTTATGCCTAGTTTGTTAAGGGTTATTACGAAAGTGTGCTGAATTTTGTCAAATGCTTTTTCTGCATCTATTGAGATGATCATATGGTCTTTGTTTTTGCTTCTGTTTTTGTGATGAATCACATTTATTGATTTCCATATGTTTAACCATTCTTGCATCCCTGTAAGGAAGCCCACTCAGTCATGGTAGATTATTTTTTGATGTGCTGTTGAATTTGGTTTGCTAGTATTTTATTGAGGATTATTGCATCTATATTCATAAGAGATATATTTTTGTTCTGTCCTTTCTTGGCTTTGGTATAAAGGTGATACTGGACACAGAATGAATTGGGGAGGATTCCCTCCTTCTTAATATTATGAAATAATTCCTACAGTATGTATACCAGTTCTTCTTGTAGGTCTGGTAGAATTTGGCTCTGAATCCACCTGGTCCAGGGCTTTTTTTTGTTGGAAAATTTTTTTATTACTGATTCAGTCTTGTTGCTCATTATTGGTCTGTTCAGGAGTTCTATGTTTTCCAAATTGAGTCTTGGGAGGATGTGTGTTTCCAGGAATTTGTCTATCTCCTCTATGTTTTTGACTTTATGTGTGTAGAGGTTCTCACAGTATTCACAGATGATATTTTGTAATGTCTCCTTTTTCAATTCTGATTGGGTTATTTGGGTCTTTTTGCTTCTATTTCTGATTAATCTAACAAGAGGTCTATCAATTTCATTTACCTTTTCAAAGAACCAATTTTTTGTTTCATTGACCTTTTGTGCTTTTTTGTTTGTTTTCCATTTAGTTTAGTTATGCTCTGACCTTAGTTATATCCTCTAAGTCTTCTAGATATTGGCCTAGGCAAAGAATTTATGAAGAAGACCTCAGTGGCAATCAGAGCAACAACAAAATAAATACATGAGAGTTGATTAAATTAAAAACCTTCTGCATAGCCAAGAAAATAATCAACAGAGCAAATATAAAACTTACATAATGGGAGAAAATATTCACAAGCTATACAACTGATAAAAGGCTAATAACCAGAATTTATAAAAAACCTTAAGCAAATCAGCAAGAAAAAAAACTACCCCATTTAAAAGTGGGAAAAAGATATGAACAGAAGCTTCTGAAAAGAAAATAGAAAATGGCCAATACACATATGAAAAAATAGTCAACATCACTAATCATCAGGGAAATGTAAATTAAAACCACAATGAGATATCACTTTACTCCAGTTAGAATGGCATTTAATAAAAAGTCCAAAAACAATAGATGCTGACATGGACACAGAGAGAAAGGAACACTTTCTCTATTGGTGGGACTTCAAATTAACAAAATCTCTACAGAAAACAGTATGGAGATTCTTTAAAGAACTAAAAATAGACCTACCATTTGATCCAGCAATCCCACTACCAGGTATTTAACCAAAGGAAAATAAGTCATTTTATCAAAAAGACACCTTCACTCAAATGTTTTATTGCAGCACAATTCACAATTGCAAAGATGTGGAATCAATCCAAGTGCCCATCAATTCATGAGTAGATTAATAAAATGTGGTATATGCGTACTATGGAATACTACTAAGTCATAAAAAGGATGAATTAATGACTTTTGGGCCAGGCACGGTGGCTCACGCCTGTAATCCTAGCACTCTGGGAGTTCGAGCCAGGTGGATCATTTGAGCTCAGAAGTTCGAGACCAGCCTGAGTAACAGCAATACCCCATCTCTACTAAAAAAAAATAGAAAGAAATTAGCTGGATATCTAAAATATATATATAGAAAAAATTAGCCTGGTATGGTGGCGCATGCCTGTAGTCCCAGCTACTCGGGAAGCTGAGGCAGGAGGATCGCTTTAGCCCAGGAGTTTGAGATTGCTGTGAGCTGTGCTGATGCCATGGCACTCTAGCCCAGGCAATAGAGTGAGACTTTGTCTCAAAAAAAAAAAAAATGACTTTTGGAACAATTTGGATGGAACTAGAGACCATTATCCTAAGTGAAGTTTCTAAAGAATGGAAAAACAAACACCACATATACTCACTAATAAATTGTAACTAACCAATGAGCACACATGTGCACAGAAGGAAGTAAAACTCAGTGGAAATAAAGCAGGGAGAATGAGGAGGAGGGGATGGGCAAAAACTTACCTAACAGGTACAATGAACACTATCTGGGTGATGGGCATACTTATAGCCCTGAATCAAGCATTACAAAATGATCCATGTAACCAAAACCATTTATACCACTGTAATATTTTGAAATTAAAAAAATCTCAAATTGTACCTCAACTGTACATTTTTTGATATATTCTGCCCACAATGAACTCTCCCTTCTTTGTCCTCAAGCCCTGTCTATAAAATCTCATTTTAACTTAGAGGTTGTCCCGTACAACAACTTAGCTATTCTGTCAGCATAGCTTACATCTTAGAGCTGGAACCTTACTTTTTTGTGATTTTTCTCAGTATTTATGCTTACTGTGACAATAAGTACATTCATGTATCTAAATATTTGAAGTATCTCAACTCAATAAATGTCATTTGAATGAATTAATGCATGAATGAGGGAGCATATAATAGCCAGCATCATGTACCATCCAATATATATAAAAAGCAAAAAAAGCAAAAACAGATAAACAGACAAACGAACAAACAAAAACAAGAAATAAAAACAAAAACAAAAAACCCCAGAACACAAAGAGCACACACACACACATAAAAAGGAGGAACAGAACTTTCTGCAAAATATCCCTCCCCTTCTTTGTGGGGTCATTCTATGAAACTCAGGATGCTCCTGAACAGTCTTGATTGCTGAGCAAGAATGTTAAACAAAGGAAAGTCTCCTAAGCCTATTCAGCCCTGTCACTAGATGCTTTTATACCTCCCAGGGATTTTATTTAAAACATATATTTATAAAGGCTTTCTAGATAAGAGATATATAATTTGTTACATATTTAAATCTTTATTTCTGCATAGGTTTTCTCTATTATTGAGTTTCAAAAGATTTAAATCAAGTACATTATCATTAAAAATTAGGTATTATTCTTATGCCCAAGTTTTTTTTTAATAGCAAAAGGCTCCATTCCCCACAGTGCTTTCCAATTTCCATAGGTGCAGTTCTCAAGTGGTCTTTGCTCTGGATGGTGGCACATGTAAATGAATCGTTTGTATATGTTTTAAGAATTCTTCACATTAGCATGGCTGTGGGAATACATAAAATAATATTTAAACAATGAAAGTCACTTCCTCAGAATTATTATTTCTTTCTGGTTGGGATATTGTATACTCTAATTAATAAAAATTTTCCTCTGTAGCGGTTTTAATTTTGTTTCTGATGGGGTCCTAGGATTTATTCCAGTATCTACCTTGCACCAGGTTTTCTTCGAATTACTGACCTTATAGTTTCTGTATCATGTACACCATACAGGTAAGTGACAAGCTGGATATCATAACTCTGAAAAAGTTAGATTTTTCAGAGCTACTGAAGTTTTCTATGCCTGAAGGCCTTAGACAAATGCCAATCTTCCTTGCTACTTCTCTGGCCCTTTTAATGGACTGAGAAGCTCCTCATGGACTTCATGCAGGGTCTCTGTATCAGCTTCTCAATATTCATCCACCTTGAGTCTGGAGTTTTGGCCTCTAGATGATGTCAGAGATACAGCCCCAGCCCCTATCTGTATATGGCCTGGACACAGGACCAGAGCCTGTGGGCACCGACCTGCTCTCAACTTTCTAGATTTTATTTCTCTCTTAGTTTCTGAAAACTGGAGATGTTTCTTTCTTCTTTTCAATCTCAGCTATGTGTTCTTGAATTTTTCAAAATTCACTCAGCATTTCCATGTGTTAAGAGCAGGAGAGTGACATTAAATTGAGCTTACTCTGCCATTCTGTGGGCATATTTGAGACCCAATTTACTAGCTATTTATTGGATTTCATTTCCTGGGTATTTCAGGCACCTGAAACTCACCATGTTCCTAATTTCCCTACTTATTGCTAATAATTTTGTTCAGAGTCTGGATGACGTGAATTGGAATTAAAGCCAGTGAGTGGTTTTATCAATCAGTGGTACAGCGCAGGAGGCTGTCATAGACAGACAACGTCTTTCCGCCTCTCAGGGGCACTTAAAATAAAGGTAAACTTTGCTCCCATTTTAGACTTGAGAGGCATTCATGCCACAGTAAACTATGAAGATAGTTTAAGAAACACCACAATAGCTCCTTCTGTCTAGAATACTCTTTCCCAAGGTATTCGTTGGCACCCTCTTCCTCCTCATTCAGGGCTCAGCTCACCCGCCACATCCACCTGGAATTCTTTCTTGAACTTCCAACTAAAACTGTTTTCTGCCTCACTCCATTTGTTTCTTTATTCCTTTATTTTTTAATTGCATTTCTCCTCCATAAGATTCTAATGCCATGAATAGTGCCTGAAACATCGTGCGATTTCAATAAATATTTATCAGTTGCATGAATCTAATATTTTCTTCCCAGGGATAAATCTAACCTTTATGCCAACTACTAAGCATATGCAGCACCTCCCATTTGCTTGCAAAGTCACCGTGTGATTGGTAATTTAATTTAATTAGTAATTTTGCAAAGTGCATGGGGAAACCCAGGCTATAAAAGGCAGAATGTAAAATCAAATGCTTTTTATCCCACATATTCCAAGGCATTTTACAGATTCATCATTTAAATACTGTAGGTCAATGACCACAATGGCAGAGAGCAAAGCTACTGCCTGATCTGATGATGTAGCTCACCCAAAGCGATGGAAAGGTATTATAAAGAAGTGGAATATCGCAGAGGGCACTAAGGTATCCTTGCTCCCATATTTAACAAATGCCACAAAATCCAATGTCTACACACCAATCCCTGACTAATGTCTTGGCTTGGAATATTAATGAAATAATATTACAGCTTCCCAGCAAGGAAGTCTCTCCAATAGTAATTATCAGTAACGTATTTTTTCTGTTTAAAGCTGGGTATAGAAAAATAATCAGGACTCCTATGAAGGGATATAAAGTAAAATATTACTGACGTAATGACATGTCATAATTAGTGAAAGTTGCGATCTTTTGCAAAACAGTGCCGATGGATTTGGAGGTTCTAGTCGTATCCAGTAGTTATAGTTTTGTGACTGTTTTATATCTATGTCTGTTTCATTAGATTATGAGTTCTCAAAGTAAGTAGCCATGTCTTTTCATCCTGCACCCTCCAGACTAACCAATGTGGTACAGAGTAAATGCTTAGTAATGGCAGGTGCTGTTCCCACTCGTCTGTACTGTCTTTATTTCGGTTTTCTGAGCCTGAGGCAAAGCTTGCATGGAACGTACAAACCCAGAGCAGCAAGAGTTAGGAAAAAGTAAAGTGATGCAGGAAAGAGGGAAAGCAACACAAGCTGGTGCACTGCCAAGCTTCACAAGGAAACAGCCCGTTGCACTTTCCCGCGGGATGTCTCCAGGGAGGCCATTAAGGAACCAAAGGAAGTTGAAACAGCATGTCAACAATTCTTGATAGGGTTATACTTAGGTATTCTCTTTTCCTATTTGCTTTAATTTGTCTTATCTGATTTTGTTACTCTGTTTCCTCTTTACTGATGTTTTTTATATTAATCAAATACTTTAGGTATTCCATAATTCTTTTTTCTTGGCATTGTAATTAAATCTCTTACAATGATGTGGAAAATTTCCATCACCTAAAGGACAGAATTTTTTTCTCTGTGTACTCTAAAATTTGGGTTAGTTTCTATTTCTATTTCTTTAGTTATTGTTTTGTTTTTATTTTTGCTATTGTTTTTCTGTTTGTTTTGCATGTTAGAAAATTTTTTCATTGTAGATCATGCAATGAAAATTTTATGTAGTTGGTTGTTGGCTTTAGTTACATTCCTTTAAAAGATGGATGTTATTCTGACATGCAGATAAATTACTCGGAGATTTACTTCAATATTTTCAATGTTTGCTTTTAAACTTTTCAGAGTGGATCACAGAGCACACTTTAGTATATGGCTAAGTTATTCTTATACCCTTTTGTGGATTCTACCTGATGCTCTGTATATCACAAGGTTTTTATACTCTGGCTGGGCTAAACACAAACTATATCTTGTCCTGTGTAATGTCTAGGAATTGTTCTGCTTACTCTTTTCTAATGATTCTTTCCCTGACCTTCAATAGTTTCCTCTCATGTACTTGTAGGCAAATCCTCAACCAAACATGCAAGACATCCTCGCTACACATCTTCATATCTCTTTGTCAGTTTAGATTCCTCCTTTCCAGTAGCTGAGCCCACAAATTCCAGTTGCTTTGGCTTCCTTGAGATAAGATCTTTGTTCAGCTCCGCAATTTCTTCAAGCTTCCTTTGAATTTCCTCTCTCTGCACAGCAGTCTGGAAGCTGAAGTAAACTGTGCCCTTCTAGGACTCTCTTGGTAAGTTCTATCTTTATTATCATTTGGTTCAAAATGTTTTTGTTATTTCTGTTGTTACATCTGCTTTGACTCAGGAGGTTTGTTTTTGTTTGATTGCTTGTTTTTCAGAAGCTTATCACTTAATTTCCAAGAATTTAAAGATTTCCTATCTGTATTTGAATCATTGATTTTTTTTATTTCAAGTTTACTGTAGTTAAATAATATACTATGAATGATTTCAATCAAAACTTATTGAGACTTGATTTCTTTTTTTTTTTTTTTTTTTTGTTGAGACAGAGTCTCACTTTGTTGCCCAGGCTAGAGTGAGTGCCGTGGCGTCAGCTTAGCTCACAGCAACCTCAGACTCCTCAGCTTAAGCGATCCTACTGCCTCAGCCTCCCGAGTAGCTGGGACTACAGGCATGCGCCACTATGCCCGGCTAATTTTTTCTATATAGATTTTTAGTTGTCCATATAATGTCTTTCTATTTTTAGTAGAGACGGGGTCTCGCTCAGGCTGGTCTCGAACTCCTGACCTTGAGCAATCCACCCACCTCGGCCTCCCAGAGTGCTAGGATTACAGGCGTGAGCCACCGCGCCCGGCCTGAGACTTGATTTCTTAAACTACATAATTTAAACTTGGTAATGGTCTATGCACATTTTCAAAGAATATGTTTTCTATACAAATTACACAGTTTTACATATGTAATTAGGTCAATTTTTAAAATTTTTGTTCAAACCTTTCATACACTAATATTTTGTCTGTTCTATTAGTTATTGAGAGATATGTAAAAAATTCTATTAAGATTGTTGATTTGCTTCTTTTTTGTTTTAGTTTTATAAATATTTGCTTTATATGTGTTGAATCTAAGTAACTGAGTGCCTAGAGATTTAGAATTTTAATATTCCTGGTGTGCTATGGTTTGAATGCTTGTCTTCTCCAAATTCATGTTGAAATTTAATTGCTATTGTTATGGTGTTGGAAGGTGGAACCCTTAAGAGGTATTTAGCTTTAGTTCAGAAGGTCTCCAATCTTCATAGATAGAATAATACTATTACTATGAGAGTGGGTTTGCCCCTTCTTGAGCAAGTGCTTGTGTGATCACGCTCTCTCTCTCTCTTTCTCTTGCCTTTTCTTGCCCTTTCTGCCACAGAATGAATGAGGCACCAAAAAGGCTGTTGCCAAATGCCAGCCACTTCATCTTGGGGTTCCCAACCTCTAGAAATCATAAGCCAATACATTTCTGTGCATTATATATTTCCCAGTCTCAAGTATTCTGTTATAGCAGCACAAAATGGACTAAGACATAGTGTGTTTTCACCTTTATATGAAATATGTTTCACCTATCTAAAATATGTTTGTAAATACATTTTTGAAAGTTAACTTTTATATTAACTCTGAATGTTGTTTTTAATTTTTCCTTTTTTCCTCTCTGTCTCTTTTATGGACAGTATATTATTTTCAATCTTTTTTTATAATCATTATGTGTCCTTATAATAAAACTGAATCACTTCTAGGCAACACAGAAGAGCAGTATTACAGTGTTAGTCTTGCATTTGATACATTTAGTTCATTTGTCATTTTGATTATTATTGAAATGTTTGGATCCATACTTAATATGTTATTTATTTTCTATTCTCCAATGTTTTGAGGCCCTTTTACTTTTTTGTCTTGCCCATATTTGAACTAATAAAATGTTTTAATTTTATTTAATTTTTACAATTTTTATTGCAATTTGTTATTTATACATTCCTTTACATGACTATTGTAGGGATTACAACACGCAAACTTGAATTATTACAGTTTATTTTTCTTTTACCATTTCTATATAAATCTAGAAGTTTGTAATACTTTAACTTTCTTTCTCCTACTGTTCTCCTTTCATTTTGTTTTATGCATTTTATCCTACACATATTTTAAAATCTATGAGGCATTATTTTATTTGTTTTATATAGTCAAAATCTATTGACATTTATTTGCATATTTGCCCATTTTTCTTGTATTTCATATTTCTATCTGGGATCATTTTTTTTCTTTCACTATTATGAAATAATACTCCTTGAGTATTTCTTTCAATAAAGAATTGCTCATGATAAATTCTTTCAATTTTTTGGTCCAAAATTATCTTCATTACATCTTAAGAATTTTTTTTGTGTGTATGGGTAATTCTAGTTTGCTTTTTTCCCTTTCATTACTTTAATATGCAGTGCATTTTCTTATGACCTCCATTGTCTCTACTGAGAACCCAAATGTCATTTTTTTTGCTGTTAATTTGAAGGTAATGTGTCTTTCGCCCTCATCATACCTTATCCCCAGATGTTTTTATAATTTTTTTTTGGTTTTAAGAATGATTTCTATGATTTGCCTAAATATAATAATCTTTGCATTTATTCTACTCAGGGTTTTCATAACTTCTTGAATCTGTGATTTGGAACCTTTTATCAATTTTGGAAAAAATTTGGCTATTCTATGTTCAAATATATCTTCTGTTACGTTCTCTCTTCTTTCAAACTTGAATTATACTTTTGTTCAACCTCAATTCCCCCATTTTCCACATGATTTTTTTCTCCTCATATTTTTCCTCTCTGACCTCTCAGAGATCTGCCAGTTCTCTAACCACGTTTTCCGCTCATAAACCAATCTATTAACTCTTAAATTTAGTTGTACTTTGAGAATGCCCCTTTGATTATTTTTCCATATATTTCAATTTTTTTGGTAACATTCTTCATCTTTTCCTCCATTTTCTATCTTTAATCTATTTTCTTGAACATATTAATCCTAAATATTTTAATGTCTTTACCTGATAACAAAAATATAATGTGTAAATTTCTTTCTATTTTCTTTTCTTCTCTTTAAGTTTTAGTCATATGATTCTCTCTCTGTATGTTTAGAACTTTTTGATTGAATCCTGGTCATTTTATTTGGCTTTTCAAATAAACTATGTATTTTATATACATAGTTTTTTATCACGAGTTTATCATGATTAGAATTTGCTTTTAATGATTAATAATTTAGAAAAATTTCTTTCCGTTTCATAATTTATTATCAATAATGTTACATTAATTATCATCAATTGCTTTTAAATTTGACAAAAATCTCTATCTGTAGATTACTTCTTCATAAATACTGTAGTGTTACAAATGCATTACTGATTTCAGTACCACTACATGTTTGTGCATTACAAGAATTCTAATACTCCTGTACCATTCCCATTACACACACACACACACACACACATTCCATTATTGATCAAGTATATTCTTACAGGAGAAAATTTCTGTTGTCACTAAGTATTGATGAGAACCAAACCTTTTATTTACATTTTATGTCTGATGATTGAAATAATTTTCTATAGAACAGCTTCTGGCTTCATACTTTTCAATTCCTTTTTTTTTTTTCCTCCAACCTCACATACTTTCAGATCTGTGAACTATAGGACATGGCTATACTATAAAATTGCCTTTGTCCTTGTACCTCTGTGTCCTAGTGCCAGTTAAGTCAGTAGAGTAGGCAGCAGGAGCATTTCTGGATGTCATTCCTATGACAGACCAATAAATCCTTCACTGTACAGGATGCTGTTAAATCACACAATAGCCTCAACTCAAACTTCCCCTTAGCCAGATCCCCAAAAATCCTGTGGTCATTTCAGTATGACCCAATACGAAAGGAACATTATGGAGGAGAAACTGGAAAAGAAAGAGACAGTAGTCATATCTGATTGAAGTGAAAATATATCACTTTTGAAAATTTTGCAAAAGCACATGATTACATGAACTAACTTCTAGGTCTTCTCCTAAAATCTAAAAAGGCCCACCCATAGAGTGTGTATCCCTGAAGCTTAAGCCTCATTAACTTCAAGGTAAATCTGCCTGTTATATAAGGTAGTTGAGAGGAGGTAAGAAAAAAAGGGTTATAAAAAGAATGATGAATCATTATAAATAGACCAAAGGTAGTTTTTTAACAAGAAAGTAAGACAAATTAGCTGAATGATGGGACTCAGCTAACACGGAGGCAGAAGAATATTAAAGGGAATAAGAAATTGCAACAGAAATTTCACTGGGCAAGACATAATAATGTAGCAGGTAACATATTTTTGATCACTTATTATGTGACTGGGCCTATACTAAGCAATTTAAATATATACTCTCATTTAATCCTTATAACATATATGTGAGGCTGGTGATTACTTTGAGCCTTACTTTATAAAATAGGAAACCAAGGCCTAGGTAGGCTAAGTAACTTGCCCAAGGTCACATAGACAGTAAATAGTAGCCATGAAGTTGGACCTGGGTCTGATGGATTCATTGTTTATGCTTTTAGCCACCTTGTTAGAGTAGACAAACTAAAAGTTAGAGATACTGAGGCTATTAATTATAATTTAGCATAACCAGCAATATAGAAAATTTCTTTTACTTATAGTTTATATTTATCACATAAATTAGTACATGAAAATCACCTACTCCTATTCTTATTTTGCTAAATCCAAAATAAGACTTCTTTTTTCAATAGTATGACCTAGATGCAGCAGTGACAGTTAACAAATATTTATTCATTGACAAATATTGAGAAATTTTAATAATTTCCAATTATGAGGCCTGAGAAATATCATGAGAAGAAATTAATGTTTTCAGATCTTTTTAAATATGAAAAATGGTATCTAAGATTTTATCATTATATACAACATTGGTTAATTATTAATGGTTTGGGAGAATCAATTTTAAATTTCTGATCGGCAGGCATCTAAATTCACAACAATAATGTTTTCCGCATCAATGATAGGATGAAAAATCCAGTCATGTATTTTATTTCCAGCTGGGTAGAAAAAAAGTCTATTTGGACTATTAACTTTTGATTTTTTTTCTAAGGCAAACGTTATAGGTAATTTTCATTTGGTGATTACGGGAAAAGTGGTAGAAGAGGACAATACTAAAGAATGAAGCAGCAAGACTGTTAGCTCCCACATCAGGCAAATTATCCTTATACTGCCTGTCAATGTTGTTAACAGAGACTGTTATTTTACTAATCCTTATGATCCAAATGATTTCTTTTTTATGTTTCAGGGCCCAGCAGGTGAGAGAGTGGATTTGTTAAGCTGGGTGGGTTTATCCTTCTTTTATATGTTTGTTCAATTTTATGTTCATTTACTTACTGTACACATATGGCAATAGAAGCTGCTAAAGCAATCACTGTTATCCTGCAAAACAACAAAGCACAGAAGCAGATGTTGTATTTCCAAGATTTTTTTCAACACAGGATTATTATGATTAAAGATCCTTTCCTCCCCTCCCCCTTTGAGGGGAGCCAGGGGTTGCTTGCCGGGGGCTTTCTAATGACTTGAGAAAAGGCTCAAATATCCCCCCATTATGGCAATCCACCCCAGGAGAAAACCAAACATGAACATTATAAATTTAGTTTATTTCTCAAAATTACATGGAGGAAGAAAATCACCAAAGTGGCATCATATCATGTTTATTATAGTTGTATTTGCTACATTGAAAAGGCGAAACACAGCATATTTTTTCAAACGGAGAAAATAATTATGTACATCGAAGCCTGGCCTTAGAAAAAGAAGATTTAATTCACAAAGGGGCAAGAGGTTAGCTTCTGTTTTCAGTCATGTGGCTATTTCAAGAATTAAACATCATGAATAATACAGGAAATAGAGGTATAGTCTAAGAAAGGGAAATAATACTATGCATTAGGAAAGAAAATTTAATGTTTAAGACTTTTTTCCTTTTTCTAAAGAAAGGTGCCTTATCGCAAATAGGTAGGAATGCTAGAGTTTTTCTTTTTTCTTTTTTTGGATATTTGACCTCTAAGTGGAGATGACTGAAACTGCCTTCTTTGAACATCAACCTTTTTAAAAGATGTTTTTCCTTCTCCCTAAGGGCTATTTGTCTCTTGATGGTATTGTCTACATTTCTCACCAAAATGTAAGCATTAGTCCTTGCTCTAGACTCTGAGGTCTCCTGATAAGAGGAAAGCTGAAAAGGAGAATTAAAGGTCAATATATTTATTTTGCTTTCAAGTGCATTGATGTGTGTGTATTGGGGGAGGGGAGTGGGCTTGAGTGTGTGGGGGAGGGGTGTAAATACTTTGTGATGCTGTCTACTTATGGGTTTATAAAGTTTGAACTGCATTAGGACAAGCATTACCACTAGCGTGAAGAGGAGAGTAAAACTTAATTGCAATAGCTTCTAGCTGAGCACACAGGGCAGTAAGTAAATGATACACATTAGTATTGCATTCACCCTTTCTCCCTCTCTTGTTGAAGCTAATGGGAAATTTCAATCCATTTCAGACAATCAACACAACTGTCAGTCATTTTACGTAGCACAATTTGTCCAGGAGGAAGAAAATGGAATATATTTAGCACCATAGCTCAAGTGATAGCCCATGTGTCTTAGATTTTCATGTGATCATTAGTTGACTTTCACACCATAGCCAGTTCACAAATTTGCTGCACGTTAGGATCGCCTGGAGAACGTTGAAAAAAATCCCTATGTCCAGGCTTCTCCCTAGACCTAGTAAATAAGAATCTCTAGAGATGGAACCCAGAAACCAGTGTCTCTTAAAGCTCTTTAGGGAATTCAAATGAGAAGATAAGTTTGAGAACCACTTCAAAAAGGAGACAAACTTACTTCACACACATGAAATAGAAGCAATTCATATATCAAAAGGAGATTTTATATATAAATATAATATTTATATTTAAACATGTTTATATATTTCAATATATACTTATTTATATTTTTAAACATGTATATGTACTTATGTATATTTAAATGTATATATTTTTTTTTCTTCTCTTCATTTTGTTTATGTTTCAAATAGACTTTGCTATGAAACAATGAAGAGCAAGATGGCTGACTAGAGTTGCCAGGCACTTGTCCCCCTAACAAACAGGGATCAAAACAATGAATAAACAATTATATTTTGAGGGAGTGACTGAAGAAGTATGCTCGAGAGCACCAGGGGAGCAGCAGAAACCCTGTGGAGCACAGAAGTCTAGGATAGCATCAAAGAGAAGGGAGCAAGGCACCCTGCCTCTGCCACAGTTTCCGCTGCTGTGATCAGCTTGGAGTCAGGGAGACATCTCATCTCCCATGGGGAAGAGGTAAACTGGAGACTCCCAGCAGTTCCTCTTCCCTGTCACCACAAATGTCATCAATCCTTGCTACAGGAGAGTCCTCCAGTCATCACAGGACCTAAATCCAGTTTGGAGAGTTGCTGGGAGTTCACACTGCTGCATTGCCCCAGAGTAGGAGCCCAGGTTGTACACCCTCACCTCTGCAACCTAAGCTGCTATGGCAAAGCACTATCTTGAACCTAGATTCAAAAGTAGAGTGTGTTCTGCCCTGGAAGCCAGTATCTACTGCCTCTCTCCTATCTTGAGGCCCTACTGTCATTCTACCATGTTCACATGAGTGTCTCTAGCACCATGACCTTGGCTGCATGTAGCCTAGACCTGACAGAATGATCAAGTTCCTGGCATCTAAACCTATGAGTCATTCCTGTCCCCAGGGAACAGGTGGACCTGCACAGCAGTGAGGCTGCAGAACAGCCTGCTGTCTCACTGTGCCCATGCATACCCACACCAAGCTTAATAGTCCAGTGGCTGCCCTGCCTCCTGGAGAGACCATCACACAATGCACCAGCCCTCCACAGCACGTATACTCACATCTGGACTGACAGCCAGTCTGGCAGCAGCTCTGCCCACCAAAGAGACCACTGTACAGCCAGTGGGCCCAACAGTGAGTCTGGCAACTGACTTACCTTCCTGAAGAAATCACTGCATGGCCATCTGGCCCACTGTGTGTGCATGCCTGGCCCAACAGCCAGCCCCAGTGTAGTCCCCTACCCCAAAAAGCCAACTGCATAGCCTGTCAGCCCACCACTTTTGAATTAGCCCAGCCTGAAAACCAGCTAGGCATCCCTGCCCCTAGCAACACTGAATGACTGAAGTCACAAACTTCTATAGCCTAGTCCACTGAGGCAATCACAGATATTGCTGATGAGGATTGCAGCAGAATAAACTGCATGAGGACTACTGAGTCCGTTCAGTACCAAAGGCAACATACCATACCCAATTCATACCCTGGGTCCCTGTAGATGTACAAAAAAAAAAAAAAAAAAGTCTCTATGAAAGCTACTCTATAAAACCGGAGAAAGCACCTGTTCCCCTACATGTGTAGATATCAACATAGGAATATAAGAAACATGACACACCCAAAGAAACACAGTAAGTCTCAGTAACAGACCTCACAAAAAAGATATTTACAAAATGCTTGAAAAAGAATTCAAACTAATGATCTTAAGGAAACTTAGCAAGATCCAAAAGAACACAAACTATTCAATAAAAACTCAAAATCAATAAAATTATAAAATTGAGAGGAGATCAAAGATGGCGGAGTGGTGGTGACGGCCTGAATCTGCGCTCCCGGGAAGGAAGGCATCGATCCGGACCTGCCACAACGCTAGAAGACCGCTCCCACACAGGAACAGCGGTGTGAATCCACGGAGAATCAGCGTGGGACAAACAGAGCGAGTGAGGTCTGAGGTGAACGAAAATTGGGAACGCGGGACAGACACTAGCCAGCGGAGCGCGGGTCGGATACACCCGCCCCCAGCCGGGGTGGGTGCAGCCTCTCGGGAAAGCGGCTTGCCCTCCGCTCCCAATTGAACAGAGCCGTGACCCAGGCCAGCTCAGAATCACTGAGGGATACGTGGCGCATTGGAGACAGGAGGCTTTTTTTGAGAAATTACCTTAGAACCTGGGGGATCTCAGCTGAGACAGCGCTTGGTGAGGAGGGACGGATCTGCCCCAGGGCAGAAAAACACAAAAGACTCCCGGACAGCAAATAGCATTGTACCCCGTGCTGCCTTTTTCGGCAGTTCTCCAGCCGGTCACCCCCGGTGCGTGTCCTTGCTGGCCAGCCCCTGGGCAGTGGCGGTCTCTGCCTGCCGGGGAGCCAGTCCCCTCCAGCCCCGGAGCTTGGCAGGCGCCATCTTGAAAGTGAGAGCGAAACGGCTCGGGAGCCAAAAAGTGCCCAGCGGCTCTTTCTGCCGGTGCTGCCTTTTTCGGCGGTTCTCCAGCCGGTCACCCCCGGTGTGTGTCCTTGCTGGCCAGCCCCTGGGCAGTGGCGGTCTCTGCCTGCCGGGGAACCGGTCCCCTCCAGCCCCGGAGCTTGGCAGGCGCCATCTTGAAAGCGAGAGCGAAACGGCTCGGGAGCCAAAAAGTGCCCAGCGGCTCTTTCTGCCCGTGCTGCCTTTTTCGGCAGTTCTCCAGCCGGTCACCCCCGGTGCGCATCCTTGCTGGCCAGCCCCTGGGCAGTGGCGGTCTCTGCCTGCCGGGGAGCCGGCCCCCTCCGGCCCCAGAGCTCGGCAGGCGCCATCTTGAAAGCGAAGGCAAAACCGCTCGGGAGCCAAAAAGTGCCCAGCGGCTCTTTCTGCCCGTGCTGCCTTTTTCGGCGGTTCTCCAGCCGGTGACCCCCAGGTGCGCGTTCTTGCTCGCCAGCCCCCGGGCATTGGTGGTCTCTGCCTGCCGAGGAGCCGGTCTCCTCCAGCCCCGGAGCTCTGCAGGCGCCATCTTGAAAGCGAGGACGAAACCGCTCGGGAGCCATAAAGTGCCGAGCGGCTCTCTCTGCCTGGCGCCCTCCGCTGGTCTCTGAACCAACGCCAGGAGTGCGGGATATGCCGGGGCCGCGCTCGGGGTGAAGGGGCAGAGCTGCGCTAAGGCAAAAAAAAAAAAAAAAAAAAAAACACGCACAAGAAGAATAGGCTCGCCGAACTGTATATTTTATTCTTGGTAAATTTCTTCTGGGTTTTGTTTGTTTGTTTGTGTTTGTTTTTGGTTTTTTTGGGTTTTTTCTTTTTTTTCTTTCCTTTTCTTTTCTTTTTCTTTTTTTTTCCGGCGGCGGCGGACAGCCTCGGCGGACACCTTTGCCCTCTGGGCCTCTGGCTGCCGCACCTTTTTGAGCGCGAAGGTTGGATCCCCACCACCCTCGGAGCTGTGCGGGCGCGCAGACGTCATCTTGAAATCCACTGCGAAACCGCCCGGGACCCAGCCGGGCGGGCGTGAAGGGGCGGAGCTGCGCTAAGGCTTAAAAACAAAAACATCTAATGGCCGCTCCGGACCCAGCCGAGCAGAAGTGAAGGGGCAGAGCTGTGCTAAGGCGTAAAACAAACAAACAAACAAAAAAACATTGAGTCGCTGAATTATATACTTCAGATTTGTGTATCTTTCTGCCTTGCGGTGTGGTGAAGTGCTATGTAGTTTGTTTTTGTTCATTTTTGTTGGCGTTTTTGGTGTTTTTTGGTTTGGCTTTTTGCGTTTCTTTTCTTTTTTTCTTTTTTTTTTCTTTTTTCTTTTTCTTTCTTTCTTTTTCTTCTTTTTTTTTCTTTTCTCTTTCGTTTTCTCCTCTTTCTTTTCTTTCTTTCCTTTTCTTTTTTCTTTTTTTTCTCTTCTCTTTCTCCTCTCTTTTTGTCTTCTAACTGGGGACCCACGGTGAGCTTCGGAACGGGCCAGGTCCCTGGCTCTGGTACATACCGGATCCTGAGTAGTCACCCCCAGGGCCGGAGATCTGCGGGCACGCAATTGCCACTCTAGGGCCCACAGCCAAGTCACTGCGGAGCAATAGGGTACCAAGAGGCTCCCTGGACGGCCCTCTCCCCTGGTCCACGGACCTTATATAGGATCCCTGCCCAAGTGTAAACACTGAATACTTCTCCAGAAGCGAGAGTGTGGAACCTGATCCCTGGGGACATTGGGCCAAGACAGACTTTTGCCCGTGGGAGCTACAGCAACTGGGGCACTGAGCAAGCAAAGTCACCGTCCTCTCCCCATAGCTAGTATCTTGCCGGCAGATAGAGTCAGAAACCTCCCCTATAGAGGAAGAACCAAAGGGAAACAAACAAACAAACAAACAAAGAGAATTTCGGTCTACTATTAGTGTGGACCCTGCCTGCCTTCTGAAAGACCACAACACAGTGTCCTAACTCACCAAAGCGGTCCTGGATCACTCCAATCCTCTAGGATTGGACCCATCGGAAGCAGTCCCCCAACGGAAACAGAAAAATCTCTGAACAATACACAACAGTCTCCCCCTCTTGCCAAAAGAAGCAACATACCTAGACTGTTTCACAGCCTAAGAATAGAGCACAAAGAGTCCTGTTAACCAGACTAAACCTATAAGCAAAGATCCAACGACAAATCTAGGTGGGAAGGGCCCAGCGAAAAAACACGGAGAGCAAAAAGAATCAAATGGAAAGCTCATCCCCAAAGAGAAATACCAGCTCCCAACCATTTGACACAAACCAGACTCAAAACACCAACATGTCACAGGAAGAATTCCAATTATGGATTATAAACAAGCTGAATAATATACAAGAATCAATGGATAAACAACACAAGGAAAACACAAAAAAAATACAGGATTTGGAGGAAAAATTCACTAAAGAAATTGAAATATTGAAGAAAAACCAAACTGAACTCCTAGAAGTGAAGAATTCACTCAGAGAGCTACAAAACACTGTGGAAAGTCTCAAGAGCAGGGTAGATCAAACAGAGGAAAGAATCTCAGAAATTGAAGATAACTCCTTCCAACTAAATAAGTCAGTCACAGAGATAGATCGAAAAAGTAAGAGAAATGATCAGAGTCTTCAAGAAATGTGGGATTATGTGAAGAAACCTAACTTGAGAGTTATTGGCATTCCTGAGGGTGAAGAAGATAACAAGCAAGGGTTGGACAAGCTATTTGAAGACATAATCGAGGAAAATTTTCCAGGCCTTGCCAATACTCTAGACATACAGATTCAAGAAGCTCAAAGGACCCCTGGGAGATTCATAGCAAATAGGAAAACACCACGCCACGTAGTCATCAGGCTGACCAAAATATCCACTAAAGAGTCACTTCTCCGAGCTGTAAGGAGAAAGAAACAAGTAACTTACAAAGGAAAACCCATCAGAATTACGCCAGATTTCTCAGCTGAAACCTTACAAGCAAGAAGAGGTTGGGGCCCCATTTTCACGCTTCTGAAACAGAATAATGCCCAGCCTAGAATCTTGTACCCAGCTAAGCTAAGTTTTCTATACAAAGGAGAAATCAAGACATTCTCAGATAAACAAAGGTTGAGGGAATTCACCAAGACAAGACCAGCCCTCCAAGAAGTACTCAAAAGAGAATTATACACGGATCAGCACAAGAAAGATCCACGAATGTAAAACTACTCAAGAGCTAAAGATGAAATTCCAGATACCACAATGGCCCAGGAGAGAAAACATCACAATGAAGTTCTACCCAACAAGCTGAACAAAAAACTGTCTCACCTATCAGTTTTCTCAATAAATGTGAATGGCTTGAACTCCCCGCTCAAGAGACATAGACTGGCCCAATGGATAAAAAAATACAATCCAAGTATCTGCTGTCTTCAAGAAACTCACCTAACCTGCAAAGATGCATTTAGACTGAAAATAAAAGGATGGAAATCGATATTTCAAGCAAATGGTAACCAAAAGAAAGCTGGTGTGGCAATCTTAATTTCCAATAACTTAGCTTTCAAACCAACAAAAATAATAAAAGACAAAGATGGCTACTACATACTGATTAAAGGCACAATTCATCAAGAAGCCATGACTATACTCAATATATATGCACCCAACCTAGGTGCACCTAGATTCATAAAGCAAACCCTACTAGATCTCAACCAAATGATAGATAACAATACTGTAATAGCTGGAGACTTTAACACCCCACTGACAGTACAGGACAGATCCTCTAAACAGAAAATAAACAAAGACATAATGGACCTCAATAGAATGCTAGAACAAATGGGCATGGCTGACATCTATAGGACATTCTACCCAAAGTCCACAGAATATACATTCTTCTCATCAGCTCACGGGACATTCTCTAAGATTGACCATGTCCTAGGACATAAATCATGTCTTCAAAAATTCAAAAAAATAGAAATTATACCATGCATCTTCTCAGATCACAGCGGAATAAAAGTAACAATGATCACAAACAGAAACCCTCACTCTTACTCAAAGTCATGGAAGCTAAATAACCTTCTCCTGAATAATTATTCTATAAAAGAAGAAATCAAGATGGAAATCAAAAATTTCTTTGAATTAAATGACAATGGAGATACAACTTATCAAAATCTATGGGATGCAGCTAAAGCAGTCCTGAGAGGAAAATTCATATCCATAAATGCCTATATCAAAAAGACAGAAAACATGCAAATAGACAACCTAATGAATAGACTCAAAGAACTGGAGAAAGAAGAACAGAACGATCCCAAACCCAGCAGAAGGCGAGAAATTACTAAGATCAAATCAGAACTAAATGAAAAGGACAACAAAGAAACTATAAGGGAAATTAATAAAACAAAAAGTTGGTTCTTTGAAAAGACAAACAAAATAGACACACCTCTGGCTAGACTAACCAAGAGCACAAAAGTAAAATCTCTAATAACCTCCATTAGGAACATGAAAGGAGAAATCACAACCGATGCTACAGAGATACAAGATATCATCTATGAATTCTACAAAAATCTTTATGCACACAAACTGGAGAACGTGGAGGAAATGGACAAATTTTTAGAAACACATAGTCTTCCCAGGCTCAACCAGGAAGAAATAGAGTACCTGAACAGACCAATATCAAGAACTGAAATCGAAACAGCAATAAAAAACCTTCCCAAAAAGAAAAGCCCTGGTCCAGATGGGTTCACACCTGAATTTTACCATACATACAAAGAAGAACTGGTGCCCATCCTACATAAACTATTCTCCAATATTGAGAAGGATGGAGTTCTCCCTAACACGTTCTACCAAGCCAATATAACATTAATACCAAAACCTGGAAAGGACACAACAAAAATAGAGAACTACAGACCAATTTCCCTCATGAATATAGATGCAAAAATTTTCAATAAAATACTAGCAAATCGAATCCAAGTACTTATCAAAAAAGTAATCCACCACGACCAAGTGGGCTTCATCCCCGAGATGCAGGGGTGGTTCAACATACGTAAATCTATAAATGTAATTCACCACATAAACAGAAGCAAAAACAAAAACCATATGATACTCTCATTAGATGCAGAAAAAGCATTTGACAAAATTCAACACCCTTTTATGATAAAAACGCTTAACAAAATAGGCATTGATGGAACCTACCTAAAAATGATACAAGCCATATATGACAAACCCACAGCCAACATCATACTGAATGGGGAAAAACTGAAAGCACTCCCACTTAGAACTGGAACCAGACAGGGCTGCCCATTGTCTCCATTACTTTTCAACATAGTATTGGAAGTCCTTGCGAGAGCTATCAGGCAAGAGAGCAGAATCAAGGGAGTCCAAATAGGGAAGGAAGAGATCAAACTCTCACTTTTTGCTGATGATATGATGTTATATCTGGAAAACCCCCAGGATTCAACCAAGAGACTCCTGGAATTGATTAACGAATACAGCAAAGTCTCAGGCTACAAAATTAATATACACAAATCAGAGGCATTTATATATGCCAATAACAGTCAAACGGAAAACCAAATTAAAGACTCAATACCCTTCAAAATAGCAACAAAGAAAATAAAATATCTAGGTATATATCTAACTAAAGAGGTAAAGGACCTCTATAAGGAAAACTATGAAACACTGAGAAAAGAAATAGCAGAACTTGCAAATAGATGGAAAAATATACCATGCTCGTGGATCGGAAGAATCAACATTGTTAAAATGTCTATACTACCCAAAGTGATCTACAGATTCAATGCAATCCCTATTAAATTACCAACATCATTCTTTACAGACATAGAGAAAATAATTATACACTTTGTATGGAATCAAAGAAGACCCCGTATAGCAAAAGCAATTTTAAGCAACAAAAACAAAATGGGAGGTATTAATTTGCCAGACCTCAAACTATACTACAAGGCCGTGGTTCTTAAAACAGCCTGGTATTGGCACAAGTGCAGGGACACAGACCAGTGGAACACAACAGAAAATCCAAATATAGAACCATCCTCATATAGTCACCTAATTTTCAACAAAGCGGGAAAGAATATACTCTGGGGACAAGAATCCCTATTCAACAAATGGTGCTGGGAGAATTGGTTAGCCACTTGTAGAAGACTGAAACAGGACCCACAGCTTTCACCTCTCACAAAAATCAAATCACGGTGGATAACAGACTTAAACCTTAGGCGTGATACAATCAGAATTCTAGAAGAAAATGTAGGAAAGACTCTTACAGACATTGGCCTAGGCAAAGAATTTATGAAGAAGACCCCCAAGGCAATCACAGCAGCAACAAAAATAAATGAATGGGACATGATTAAATTAAAAAGCTTCTGCACAGCCAAAGAAACAGTCCAGAGAATAAACAGACCACCTACAGAATGGGAAAAAATTTTTGCATACTACACATCAGATAAAGGACTGATAACAAGAATCTATTTAGAACTCAGGAAAATCAGCAAGAAAAAATCAAGCAACCCTATCAAAAAGTGGGCAAAGGACATGAATAGAAATTTTTCAAAAGAAGATATAAAAATGGCTAACAAACATATGAAAAAGTGTTCCACATCTCTAATCATCAGGGAAATGCAAATCAAAACCACAATGAGATATCACTTAACCCCAGTGAGAATGGCCTTTATCAAAAAAACCCAAAACAACACATGTTGGCGTGGGTGTGGAGAGACAGGAACACTAATACACTGCTGGTGGGACTGCAAACTAGTGCAACCCCTGTGGAAAGCATTATGGAGGTATCTTAAACAGATTCAAGTAGACCTGCCATTTGACCCAGCAATCCCATTACTGGGCATATACCCAAAGGAAAAAAGGTCATTCTGTAACAAAGGCACGTGTACCCAAATGTTTATAGCAGCACAATTCACAATAGCAAAGATGTGGAAACAACCCAAATGCCCATCAATACATGATTGGATTAGTAAACTGTGGTATATGTATACCATGGAATACTACTCAGCTATAAGGAATGATGAAGATACAACATCTCTATGGTTCTCCTGGAGAGAGTTGGAACCCATTATATTAAGTGAAGTATCCCAAGAATGGAAAAACAAGCATCACATGTACTCACCAGAAAATTGGTTTCCTTGATCATCACCTAAATACAAATCTGGAAACGACACCAATTGGACATCAGACTGAGGTGGGGGGTGGGGAAGGGGATGGGGGTATGCCTACACAATGAGTGCATTGCGCACCGTTTGGGGAGTGGTAACACTTGAAGGTGCTGACTCGGGAAAGGGGGGGTGGGGAAAAAAATATGAAACTATTGGTTTTAACTTGCACTGTTCACTTAATAATTTATCATGAATATTTCCCATATTATTTCATATCATTGTACAAGAAATAATGTATACATTATGAGGACATACTGTATCTAACAAGATATACTGTTAGACTCTTTGATTCTGTAAAATTAAATAAAAATAAATAAATAAATAAATAAATAAAATAAAAAGCTTCTGCACAGCCAAAGAAACAGTCACGAGAGTAAACAGACAACCTACAGAATAGGAAAAAATTTTCGCATACTACACATCAGATAAAGGACCGATAACAAGATCTATTTAGAACTCAGGAAAATCAGTAAGAAAAAATCGAACAACCCTATCAAAAAGTGGGCAAAGGACATGAATAGAAATTTTTCAAAAGAAGATATAAAAATGGCTAACAAACATATGAAAAAGTGTTCAACATCTCTAATAATCAGGGAAATGCAAATCAAAACCACAATGAGATATCACTTAACTCCAGTGAGAATGGCCTTTATCAAAAAGTCCCAAAACTATACATGTTGGCATGGGTGTGGAGAGATAGGTTCACTCATACAGTGCTGGTGGGACTGTAAACTAGTGCAGCCCCGGTGGAAAGCAATGTGGAGACACCTTAAACAGATTCAAGTAGACCTACCATTTGATCCAGCAATCCCATGATTGGGCATCTACCCAGAAGAACAAAAGTCATTCTATAAAAAAGACACCTGCACCCAAATGTTTATAGCAGCACAACTCACAATTGCAAAGATGTGGAAACAACCCAAATGCCCATCTATTCATGAATGGATTAGCAAAATGTGGTATATATATACCATGGAATATTACTCAGCTATTAGAAATAATGGCGATATAGCATCTCTTTGGTTCTCCTGGAGAGAGCTGGAACCCATTCTATTAAGTGAAGTAACCCAAGAATGGAAAAATAAGCACCACATGTACTCACCAGCAAACTGGTTTCCCTTAGTGCACATTTGGGATTAACACCAATTAGGTATCGGACAGAGATCAGGGCTGGGTGGAAGGGATGGGTGTGTACCTACTTGATGAGTGCGATGTGCACTGCCTGGGGAATGGACACGCTTGAAGTTCTGACTGGGGGGGATGAGGTGGGGGCAGGGGAGGGGTGCACACCTCCATGATGAGTGTGATGTGCACTGTCTAGGGAATGGACACAATTGAAGTTCAGACTCGGGGGGATGGGGAGGCATGGGCAATGTATATAGCCTGATCTTTTGTACCCCCTTAATGAGCTGAAAAACAAACAAAAAATAAAAATAAAAGAAAAAAAAAATAAAATAAAATTATAAAATTAACTGAATGAGAAATTTAATAGAGATAGCTATCATAAACAAGAATCAAACAGAAACCTTGGAGCTGAAGAATTCAGTGAATGAAATAAAAGAATATAATTGAGAATTCAAAAACCAACTAGATCAAGCAGAAGAAATAATATCTGAACTTAAAGACAGATTTTTTGAAATAACCCAGTTAGAGGAGAAAAAAAGAAACAAGAATTTTAAGAAAAGAAAGCCTACAGTAGTTATGGGACATTATTAAGTGAACAAATGTTTGCATTATAGGGTTATCAGAGGGAGAAGAGATAGAGAAAGGCACAGAAAACCTATTAAAAAAAAATAGGTGAAAAGTTTTCAAGTCTTGGAAGAGATATAGACATATGGATCTAGGAAATTCAAAGGTCTCCAACAGATTCAACCTAAAAAGGTCCTTTCTGAGGCACAGTATAGTCAAACTGTCAAACATCAAAGACAAAGAAAATTCTAAAAGCTGCAAGAGGAAAGCATTGAACCACATTTAAGGGAATCTCCATCAGACTGTCAGCAGATGTCTTAGCAGAAACCTTACAGGCCAGGAGAGAATGGCATGAAATATTAGAAGACTAAAAGAAAAAACTGTCAATAATCAATACTATACCCAGCAAATCTATCTTTTAAATATGAAGGAGAAATAAAGACCCTCCCAGACCAGTAACAGCTAAGGGAATTCATCACCACTAGAAAAGGCTTCTAAGAATACTTAAGGGCGTTCTACAACTGAAAACAAAAGGATGATAATTATTGTCTTGAAAACATGTTACACTATTATATAACCTCACCAGTGGAGGTAAATTTGTAACGAAGCTCAGAATACCCTAGGGCTGTAATGATGCTATGTATAACTTTCAATCTTCTAGTATAAAGGTTTAAAGTTTAAATGATCAAAAACAAAGTAGCTATAGTTAATGACTAAGGAACACTCATAGATAAGGATGAAAAGAAAAATATAATTGTTGAGGGGAAGGAAAAAGTTTAGAATATTTTTATAGTCTATAACTATAAGACTATTTATGTTGCCCCATAATAAACACAAGAAAGAAATTACAGCAGATACACAAATGAGAAAGAGAAAGAAAATAAAGCATAGCACAACAGAAAACTACCAAATCACAGACGTAAACAAGAGAGGAAGAAAGGAACAAAGAATCTACAAAACAACCAGAAAAAAATTAATAAAATGGCAGGACCATAGTCCAAATGAATCTAACAGACATTTACAAAACATTCTATTTAATGGCTGAAGAACAAACATATTTCCCAACTGGACATGGAACTTCTCCAGGATAGATCATATGGTAGTCCACCAAACAAACATTAACAAAATTTAAGAAGATAGAAATTATATCAAATATTTTTTCTGACCACAATGATATAAAACTAGAAATTAACAAAATAAAAAGCTTCAGAAACTTTACAAATACACAAAGATTAAATGACATGCTTCTAAATAAACAATGGATCAAAGAAGAAATTAAAAGGGAAATTTAAAAATTTTTTGAGAAAAATGAGAATGGAAGCATATGATACCAACACCTATGGGACACAACAAAAGCAGTTATAAGAGGGAATTTTATTGCAAAAAATACCTACATCAAAAAAGAAGAAAGATTTCTATTAAACAACTTTATGATGCACCTCAAGACACTAGAAAAACAAGAGCAAACTAACTCAAAATTGGTAGCAGAAAAGAAATAATAAATTTTGTAGCATACATAAACTAAATACAAATTAACAACTTAAATGACCCCCAAAAAGTTGTTTTTTTTTAAAGATAAACAAAATTGATAAATCTTTAGCTATTCCAATTAGGAAAAAAGAGAAAAGACCCAAATAAATAAAATCAGAATTTTAAAAGGAGACAGTACACTGATACCACAGAAATGTAACTATGTGCCAACAAATTTGATAACACAGAAAAAAATGCATAAATTCCTGGACACATACAACCTACCAAGATTAAATAATGAAGCAACAGAAAATCTGAAAAGACCAATAATGAATGAGGAAATTCAATTGGTAGTAACAAGTCTTCCATTAAGGGAAGCCCATGACCTGATAGCTTCACTCCAGAATTCTATCAACCATTTAAAGAAGAACTAATATCAATTCTCCTCAAACTATTCCAGAAAATTGAAGAGGAGGGAATACTTCCAAACTTATTTTACAAGGTCAGCATTACCCTGGTTCCAAAACCAGAGAAAGACACAACAAAAAACTACAGGTCAATATCTCTGATGAACATAAATGAAAAAATTCTGAACAAGATACTATTAATAGCAAACTGTAGCATTAAAAAGATCATTCACTATGATCTAGTGGGATGTAAGGAGGGGTCAACATCTGCAAATGAAAAAATATGATACATCACATTAACAGAATAAAAGACAAAAACCAAATGATGATTTCAACAGACACAGGAAAAGCATTTGACAAAATTCAACTTTCTTTCATGAAAAACTCTCAAAATTTAGATATGTACCTCAACATAACAAAGGTCATATATGACATACCCACAGCTAATATATTTAATGAGGAAAAACTTTCAGCTTTTAAGATCAGGAATAAGAAAAGGATGTCCACATTTATCACTTCTATTCAACATAGTACTGGAAGTCTTAGCGAAAGCAATTAGGCAAGAGGAAAAATAAAAGGCATCCAAATTGGAAAGGAGAAAGTCAAATTGTCCCCGTTTGAAGACCACATGATGATATATATATATATATAAGCCCTAAAGACTCCACCAAAAATCGCTCAGAAAAAAGTTAATTCAGTAAAGTTGCAAGATACAAAATCAATATCAGCATTATTTCTATATGCTAATAATGAACTATCTGAAAAAGAAATCAAGAAAACAATCCCATTTACAATAGCTACAAAAAAGATAGATACTTAGGAATAAACAAGGAGGTGAAAGATCTCAATACTGAAAACTATAAACATTGATAAAAGAAATTGAAGATGACACAAATAAATGGAAAGATATCCTCTGTCCATTGATTGGAAGAATTAATATTATTAAAATAGCCATACCATGAAATCTACAGATTTCCTGCAATCCCTATCTAATAACAATGACATTCTTCACAGAAATAGAAAAAAAAGCAATCCTAAAATTCATAGAGAACCACAAAAAACTCCAAATAGCCAAAGCAATCCTAAGCAAAAAGAACAAAACTGTAGGTATCATAGTACATGTCTTCAAAATATACCACAAAGCTATAGTAACCAAAACAGCATGGTACCAGCATAAAAACAGACACATAGACCAATGGAACAGAATAGAGAATCCAGAAATAAATCCACCTATTTAGAGCTAACTGATTTTTGGAAAAAAAAAATGTGCAAAGAACACACATTGGAGAAAAGACAGTCTATTCAATAAATGTTATAATACTGGGAAAATTGAATATTCACATGCAGAAGAATGAGATGAGACCTGTACCTCTAACCATATATAAAAATCAACCCAAAATGGATCAAGGACTTAAATATAAAAATTGAAACTATAAAACAACTAGAAGAAAACATAGGGAAAATGCTGTATGACACTGGGCTCTGCATGAGCTATTTAAGTAAGACCCGAAACTTGGGCAACAAAAACAAAAAAGGACAAATGTTATTACATCAAATTAAAAAGCTTACACACAGCAAATGGAACAATTTACAGAGTTAAGAGACAATCTATAGAATGGGAGAAAATATTTGCAAACTATACATCTGAATGGGGGTTAATATCCAGAATATATAAGGGACTTAAATAACTCATCAGCAAAAAACAAAATAACCTGATTTTAAAAATGGGCAAAGCAAAAGACCTTAATAGACATTTCTCAAAAGAAGACATACAAATGTCCTCCAGGTATATGAAAAAATGCTCACCATCACTAATCATCAGGTAAAGGCAAATCAAAACCACAGTGAGATACCACCCCTTTCCAGTTAGAATGGCTATTGGCAAAAGGATAAAAAACCCCAAACATTTGCAAGGATGCAGAGAAAAGGGAATACCTACACACTGTTGGTGGGATTATAAATTAGTACAGGCATTGTGGAAAAACATTTGGAAGTTCCTCAAAAAATTGAAAATAGAACTACCATATGATCCAGCACCATCTCCACTGTTTACATATCTAAAGAAAACGAAATAAGCATGTCAAAAAGACATCTGCACTTCCATGTTTATTTATAATAGCTCAGATATGGAATCAAACTAATTGTCCATCAACAGATGAATGTCTGAAGACAATGTGATATATACAATAGAATAGCAGTAAGCCAGAAAAAAAATTGAAATTCTGTCATTTGCAACAACATGGATAAACCTGCAGGACATCATGCTAAATGAAATAAACCAGACACAGAAAGACATACCACGTGATCTCACCTATCTGTGAGAGATTAAAAAAATGATACTATAGAAATAGAAAGTAGAAAAATGGTTGGCAGAGACTGGAAAGGGAAGGGCAGATGAGAAGATGGGGAGAGGTTGGTGAACTGGTCAAATGGTACAAAGTCACAATAAGATAGGAGGAATAAGTTCTGTCATCCTACTATATAGAAGGGAGACTGAGTAACTGTTAGGTATTGTATATTACAATATAGCCAGAAGAGAGGCTTTTCAATGTTTCTACCACAAAGAAGTTATAAATGCATGAGGTGATATACTTACTACCATGATTTGATCATTATACAACATATACATATATGGAAATATTAAATTATACCACATAAATATGTGCAATTACAATATGTCAATTAAATAATTAAAACATAGGTTCCAAATAAATGAACAAAGAGTCCAACCAAAAACAAAACTTACTCTTCCCCAACAAAATATATTTGGTGATAGTATAACCTGGATCTGGTAAGGGCTTCCTCCATTAGTGTCAATATTTCATGCCCTTTGAACAGTGGTTCTCAAAGTGTGGTCACCAGACCAACTTTATCAGCATCACCTGATAACCTGTTAGATATTCAGATTCTTGGGCCTTGCCCCAGACCTATGGAATCAACAACTCTGGTGGGACACAGCAATCTGTTTCAACAGGCATTCCAGGTGATTTTCACCCACTCTAAAGTTTCATGTCTTGGTAGAGGACCCAGTTGTTCTTAGTATAGTTCACTACTGGGTAGAAGGGAGTAGCACAGCCAGAGCAAAGATTTAGACTAACTAAAACTATTACAGCAGCACTTGCTGTAGTAGTAATGGAGAATGCCTCTTCTCTATTCGTTGACAGAAACCAGTATCTGAAAGCAGTAGCAGGGATAAAAAAAAAAAAAAAAAAAAAAACTTCACATTTCAACATAAAGTGACCAACTAATAGGAAATTTAGGAGAAACATGATCTAGGTTGGACAAATCAATTAAAATTAAGCAAGTATGGACAAAATCTAGACTTCTTTACCCATTCTAGGGGAGGTAAATCTGATTGAGTGAAGGACATTATTAAAGATCTTTACAGAACATCTCCTTCTGCTTAGTTTATTGGTTCTCAGTTTTGGCTGGACAGTGGAATCATCTGAGGAGCCTTAAAATTACTGATATTTGAGCCTACTATCAGAGAATCAACGATTCTAATTTTATTGGTCTGGGATGCAGCCTGGCATCAGGATTTTTAAAGAGCTCTTCAGGTGATTCTAATGTTCAGCCAAATTTAGAAACCACTGCTTAAGCTTTTGAACTGTTACTTCCTTTGAGCTAGACTTCCTATGATGAGGTCCAACTATAGTTGGATCTTTCTTTTACTCTCTTATTATAAGGTAAAATGAACTCACAGCAATCTTTCTTACATGAACCTCACTAATCCTTTCTGTGCCTACTGCTACTATTTTAGGCTGGACCCATTTAAATTTTTTAAAAATTTTGTCACATTATAGATTCCCAAGTTGTTACAGAGTATTGTATGGGGAACTCTGTGTGTTTTTCACACAACCTCTCCAAAAGTTGACATCCTGCTTAAATACAGTATTACTATATTATCAATACCAGGAAATTGACATTGGTACATAGAGCTTATTCAAATTTCAGTACTTCTACATGCTGTCTTAGTCTGTCCAACAGGGTAAGTTATAAACAACAGTAATTTATCTCTCAGTTCTGTATCCTCTTTATAAAGACACTAATTTCATTCATGAGGGTTCTGTCCTCATCTAATCACCTCCCAAAAGGCCCCACCTCCAAATATCCTTACACTGGTGATTAGGTTTCAACATGTGAATTTTTGGGGGATACAACATTGACATCACAGTACATGCACTTTATATTTTGTGTGCATGCATATAATTTTACCCAATTCTATCACATATGTAGCTTCCTGTGACCACTAGCAAAATCAAGACACAAAACTGTACCATCACCTCCAAAGCTCCCCATCTGCTACTTCTTTGTAGCTACACTCACTCTCCTCCATCTGTAATTCCTGACAAACTCCAATCTATTCGCCATCTCTGCAATTTTATTATTTCAAGAATGATATAGAAATATAATCAAGCATTATTTAATCTTTTGAGGTAGGCTTTTATTTCTCCACTCAGAATAATTCCTTGCAGGTTCATATTAATTTTAGTATGTAAACATAGTTCATTACTTTTTATTACCACATAGTATTCTGTGGTCAAATTATACCACAATTTGTTTAAACTTTCACCCACTGAAAGGCATTTGGATAGTATTTTTTAAATGCACCATTTTCATCTCTGTCTTCTAACTGGTGTATTTAGACCATTTACATTCAATGTAATTACTGCTGTATTAAAGATTAGGTCTACCTTTTTTTTTCTGTCCTTTCCATTTTTCATTCCTGTTTTTTTTTTCTTACATTCCTATGGGCTACATGAAAATTTTTTAGAATTCCATTTTAATTTATTTATAATACTTTAAGTATATTGTTTTGTATAGTTTTCTTAGTGGTTGCTGCAGGTATTACAGTATTTATATGCAATTTATTATAGCCTACTGGAATCAGTATTTTATTACTTCAAGTGAAGTTTTAACTTTACTTTTAATTAGGTCTTTTGATCTTTTACACTTTAAAATTATTATTTTCCCTAGTTTTTTCTACATACATTGAGAACCACATCAGCTGATGTCATAAGTTTTGCTTTAACCATCATATAAGGCTTAAGAAATTCATGAGGTGAATGATTATTATATTTACCCTTACTTTTGCCCATTCCATTTTTTCCTTTTTCCTTTGTGTAATTTCCAGTCTTTTGTTATCATTTTCTTTGTATTTTCAGAGTGTCAATCTCAATATATGGTATGTGAGCTTCCCAGTGCCTTTGAGTATGAGTTTTAGAAACACTGAGTCTGGACTGCTTACTGCTGCTTGGTGAAGGGTGGGATATATTGGGCCTACTGGCACAACAGGTGATAGCAGATTAGGCCTGCAAGTGTTGATGGGTATGGGCAGGAGGATGGGTCCCCATCTGGGCTATGCTACTGCTATAGTGATCAGATCCTCCTTCACCCCAGATGTGGGGCAGAGACTCACTGCTGCTGTCACTGCTTTGTATCGGGCCATTTTGTCCCAGGTCTGGGGTGAGGTCCCATTGAATCTACTGCTGCTATGGATCACAAGACTGGACCCCATTTTAAAAATGCTAGATCTGAATACATAGTCTGAATCTTGCAGCATCTCTGTATCTGTTTTCTATTGCTATCATACAAATCACCATACATTTAGTGTCTTAAAGCAACATAGATTTATTATTTTACAGTTCCTTATGTCAGAAGCCTGACACAGACCTCAATGGGTTAAAGTAAAGATGCTGGCAGGGCTTCATTCCTTTCTGGAGTTTACCAGCTTCTAGAGGCCATTTGTAGTCCTTGGCTCAGTCCCACTTTCCCCATTTTCAAAGTCAGCAACATTGCACCTCTCTAACCCTGCTTCTACTGTGTCCTCCGTCTCTTTTACTGCAGATGAGGCTAGTTCTCTGCTTTTGAGAACTCATGTGATTAGATTTGTTCCATGGTATAATCCAAGGTCTGTAACTTTAATGATAATTGTAAAGTCCCTTTTGCCATGTAAGGTAAAATATTCATAGGTTCTGGGATTTGGGGCCAGAATGTCTTTCAGGACCATAATTCTGCCTATCATACCCTCAATAAATGGCCTTGAAAAAATTATTTACCTTTTATGGATTTATTATTCTCACATATAAAATGGAAAGAAAGATATCTAGTTTGTATAATATTTTGAAAATAAAAATGCAAACAGTCATATGAAAGGAACTAGTACAGCAAATAAGATTTCATTTTCTTTAGGACTTACATTATTCTCAGAGTTCATTCATTTAGACAGTTACTTTAAAAAAAAAAAAACAGAATTAAGGAATTATAGAGTCCTGGTACTACGATGTTGTTTGAATTATCTGAGAGGCAATTAACAAGCACATATATAAAGCATTTGATTTCCTCTCTTGTATGCTTTATCTTCTCCTCCTGTTAAATCTATAAGCCCTTGTCTAGCTCTAGCCAGTAGAGTCAGAGCTTGTTATACTGCTTCACCCTAGTTCAATGTAAATTCTCTCTACATCTCTATAATGTGTCTGGAAATGAATATGGTTGTGGTTCTCGACTCTGGTTGCACATTGTAATCACCTGGGGAGCTTTCAAAAAATACCGTTGCCAAATTCCTACTTATGATGGATATTTGAACAGGGACCTGGGAATGAGAAGTTCTGGCTCGTGGTTTCTGGAGCCAAATCACTACACTGAATTAAATCATTTGAGAGATCATTTCTAAAGAGGAATTTGTCTGTCATGACTAATGCTCTTCTTTTGCCAATATGCTTGATTTGTGCGGATATGAAAAGAAGGAGCAGTTTGGCCCCTGAATCACATCCTTATGCTGTAGAATTAGTGGGGCTCAGAGCAGGTACCTTCGGATGCCCACTATTTACTCCTGTTCCCAGCCTCATGGACTCATATACTTGGGCAACTTTTAACCCACCACATTGGGGTGGGAGTCAGGTCTCCCACTGATCAAAATAGACATTTCATGGGACCCATTTGGAGTGTAGGTCAGTTTGAGACCTATCTCATGTATTATCTGAAGCAGATAGAAGTGATATTGTATTTTCAGCATTCTTTCTAGTCAGTTGTAGAGAGAAGACAACATTTATTAGGTGTCAGCTGAGTGGGCAAATGGGCTCTTTCCTTTCCCTGTCCACTATGTGCAAAATTAAGGGTAGACTATTACCTCTGAAAGGGATCAACTAGTTCAAATAAATCAAATTCCCCACTAAAAGATGAGGAACCTGGGACTGAGGTGCTTTATTTTACATGTCAACTTGCCTAGGCCATGATGCCCTGATATTTAGTGAGACATTACCCTGAGTCTTTCTGGGGAGGTGTTTTTTTGCATGAGATTAACATTTAAATTGGCATTGAGTAAAGCAGATTGCCCACCATAATGTTTGGGAGCCTGCCCGATCAGTAGAAGGCCTTCATAGAACAAAAACTGACCTCCCCAAGCACGAAGCAATCCTCCTATCTGAGTGCCTTTGTATTTGAATGGCAACTCTTCCCGGGGTCTCCAGCCTGCCAGCCTACCCTGAAGATTTTGAATTTACTATACCTCCACAAAAGCATGAGCTAATTTTTTTGTTTTAAAGTGTCTCTTTCTATATATATACACACCCTATTTTTTCTATTTCTCTGGATAAACCTGACTAATACAGCAACCCATATAGATAAAGGGATGAGTGCAAGTTCACCCAGGTAGAAAGTGGTACAGTGAGAACTAGAACTTAGTCTCATGACTCATTTACCCACAATCTCACGTGAACACTAATTTAGGACCAGGGTCAGCAAGCTGGGGCCTATTGATTAAATTCTACATGGTTCCCAGTTTTATTAATAAAGTCTTATTTGAACACAGCCACACCCATTCATTGAGGTACTGTATATTGCTGTTTTCATGCTAAAACAGCAGAGTTGAATACTTGTAACAGAGAAGTATGACCCATAAAACCTAAAATGTTTACTATCTGACCTTTCACAGAAAAAGTTTGCTGACCCCTGACCTAGGATGTTATCTGACTTCTGATCACACTACAGGGAATAATTCATGCTCATTGGGTCAGATTTTCAACCTCATATTCTCTTTGGATCAATGATCTCTTAAATACTAACCTTTCCAGGTGGCCAAATTGGAGTGGCAAGGCTCAGGATGCAGAGGTACCTCTTTCTAGGTCTGTCCCACTCATGCTGCTCTCTGAGTGTGGTTCTCAGAACTGGGCAATCCTCACCATTCACCACTCACCACTCATTCCTCCCTGGCTCTGGCTTCACATAATACATCTGTTTCTTGTTCTCACCTAAATGATCTGTTCCATGGATTGATAATGGAGTAACATTTTATTCCCTATAATTTGTCCTTGATATTGTCCATCTTGAAGCATTTGTATATGTCCTGTTTTGTCCAGTCACACCCTGTCCTCTGCTTCTACTGGATGAAACCTCACTTTGTACAATGAATTTGGCTTGATGCACTGAATTATCCATTTTGAAGCCATACGTGGCCTGTGACTGGGTTTCAGCACAGAACTAAAACTCAGATCAATGTTCATACTTAAATTGACCTATTTGGCCGAAAACTTGTTTCAACATTTACTTTACTACACAAGTAACTTCTATCTTTCCACTGATGACAAAAGTATAATAATGTTTTATTGCCTAAATTATTTGGGGAATTACTTACGGTCTTCATTTCAGGGAACATTGTAATATTGAGACTTAGCATGATATAAATTTTCATTACATTATTTCCAAATTGTTGAGTTGGGCTTTTAACTTTGGCCAAGAGTTTACAAAAAAAGGAATTGAAAAATTAATAGGGGGAAAGACATCTGATGGCATGAAGACTTAAAGATTTGGTTTTGAAACAATAGTTTGGCTCGTGGTAAAATAACCGAGAATTTTTTCTCTCCTTGGTAATATTCTATTCTTTGTTAAATATTTTTTAAAATATAGAAGTTAATAATCAAAATACACAGGGATCTTTTTTGTTTTTTAAACAAACCTATATCCAGATGAGGGTAGAATTCATCTTATAATTCGAGCCTTGGACTTGTGACTTCGGCTCTGTCTTTCAACCATGCCTGCTAAATTTTTGCCTTACTTTTTAGACATTAGGTAATGGTTTCTGCTTTTGTTCCATTCCTTAGTATCCAGCTAGTTAACTCAGAATAAGGGGATGGAATGCTTGACTGGCTGGATTCAAATCCTGACTCTAAAACTTACTTGACAAGTACTCTTGTGCAAATTATGTCTTTTTGTCTTAGTTTTATTTTCTATAATAGAGATAATTATATTACATCTCTTAAGAAGTTTCTGTGAGGGTTAAAAGAGAAAATCCACACAGAGTAAGAACTTACTGATTCTTGGAACTTAGTAAAATGGAAAAAAAGAAAACAAATATTAGCTATTATAAATGTCCCTCATTTCATGGATATTATAGACTAGTTTACATAGGTATAGAATTTATATATACACATACATTTCATATCTATGTCTGTGTATACATTCATATTATATTAATTAAATTGAGCAGCCAACATTCATGTCTAACCATGTCCTCTGTGAAATGTAGATTTCCTGTATACAAAAATGTTGCTATAGTGATCTATTGCTGCGTAACAAAGAACTCCAAACTTAATGATGTATGAAGAAAACCAGTACGTGCACAGATCCTGTGGGTCAGCAATTCAGACAGTGCACAGTGAGGATGGCTTGTCTCTATTCCATGACTGATGTCTGGACCTTCAGCTCATGGGAATTCAAATGGCGAGAGCAAGAATCATCTAGATGCTTATTATTCACATGTTTGGCACTTGCAATAAGATGACTGAAGACTGGGCCCACCTTAGGCTGTTGACTGCAGTGCCTGCACATGGCTGCCATGTGGCTTAAAATCCTCATAGCTTGGTAGGTAGGTTTTACAATCGTGTCCCAAGAAAGAGTGTGCAGAGATCAAGCATTCCAAGAGAACCAAGCAGTAGCTACATGATCTTCTATGACCTAGTCTTAGATATTACATAGCATTCCTTCTATTATACTCTAGTGTAAGCCTTGGAGAACTATTTTCTATAAAGGGTCATATATTATATATTTTAGGCATTCAGATCCATACAGTCTCTGTTGTAACTACTCAATTATGCTATGAAAAGCCATAGACAATACATATAATAATGAACATGATTATGTTTCAATATTCACAAAAGCAGGCAATACCTAAATTTAGGGCACAGACCACAGTTTGCTGACCTCTGCTCTAGTAGTCGAAACCATAAAAAAGCCTGCCCAAATTCAAGGCAGAAAGACATAGAGTCCACCTCTGGATAAGAAAAATGACAAAGAATTTGGAACCCTGTATTAAAACCAACATATATAAGATAGTTATATGGGGTCTGTGTATTCTTTTCCTCATATGCATGGTGGATAGTATTAATAAGTATCTTGCTAGGTTCTTCATAAGCCTGGATCAAGAACAAAGTTGAAATATGAACTTAATGACCTTGAGTCTCAAAACAATTAATGACTTTAATTACAATTCCATGCAACACCTCATCATAATAAATATACCATAAAATAGTTTTCAAAAAAGTAGTTGCTTCATGTAATTTGGTACAAGGCAGACTTTTATTAAAATTCTATTAGCTGTTTGAATTATTCAACTTTGGTTAGAAAATATGACTTTTGTTTTGTTTCTTTCTTAAAGAGATCTGCAATTTTTCAGATCTGGTATTTCATTCTACTGAGAAGATGATGTAGGTTTTTATAATTGGAAAAAGTAGGGCAGGCTGAGTTCAGTCAGATCACACTAATGATTACTGAAATAACCAAAATTAGAACACAGGTTTCCCAATTTTCCTGTCTGGTGCTTTTTGCTTTTTTTTTTTTTTTTTTTGGTAGGTGCTACTGTCTCTTGGGCCTGGCAATAATCATTTTTGACCTTTACCTCTCCAGGCTATTGTAAAGTGGTTGGGGGCTTTGTTAGCTTTCTTATAGGTTTGTGCTAAATTGTGTCCATAAAGTAGGCTGAATTCCTCAGGGAGGTGTGATAGCTGTATTACTGCATTATTGCTTTAAAATGTTGTGTTGGTTACTTTTCTTTTCCTTTTGTCCAGCTGTATCTTGAACTTAAAGAATACACTATCCAATATGAAAGATGTGCATCTGGTGAAAAACACTAATTTAAAGGAATAAAATTCCTGATGATTGCATCTGTCAACCCTTAAAACACACTGAGCTTCATTAGTAAATTGACTACCCTTAGATCTTTCCCTTGGAACAGATCGCATAATCGGCCTTTGTGTTGATTTTTCATCTTGTTCTTTAGAGACAGAACAAATTAGAATAATTGGCTGGTACAGGAAATTTCACAAAGAACTTTCTTATATTTTTGTTACGCATCTATTAATACGGGTTGGAAATGATATCAGAGGCATAAACGTGAAACTCAGAAGGGCAATGGGGAAAGAATATTGTTTCTTTAAAAATATTCTTTCAGTGTTTGATCCAGAAAAAGAAAACAGAAGAAATGTGAACCTGAGGAGAATATAAAAGAAATCATATGATTTTTGTGCAAACGACACGGAGTGTGAAATTAGTAAGAATCAGGAGCAATCCTTTTTCACAAGGACTCAGGAGCAAATGAAACCATAAATACTCTCTGCTCTTGGAAAACCTTTTGTAGCAGTAATCATGGGAGGGGAGAGGAAATGCGTCAGGGCATAGGTGCTCAGAGCAAAGAGAAGGAAGGAGAACAAAAGGAGAGAGGATATTTTTAGAGCTGTCATTTTGAAATTTACCTGCTTCTGCTTCAGCGCTGCTTTGCCACCGTATTGGTCCAGTAGAAATCTCTCAAAGCGGGAGCAGCCATATTTTAAAATAATAGGATTAGAGCCAGTGACTTTAATCAAGGTCTCCTTAGTTCAAGTGCATGGAGGAGAGTGTGGCAAAGGAGTGAGGACACGAGAAAATGTTCACTAGGTGAGTTTTCCTCAAACCTCGTCAACTGGGAGAAATTGATCACGTCCCTTGATGGGAAAGCAAAAACATTGAAAGCAAAGTGGCAAAGAGCGTGAGGTCTGTTTAGCGTGCAACCTGTATCATCTCTGTCACCTGCTGATGATAAGAGCATTGGCTAGAACTTATGAGTCCTAATCACTTACAATGGAGACGTTTCCCTGGGGAATATGCTCTAGGAGGGCCAGCACTGAGTATGTCTGGTTCAGCATCTACTCTTAGAGTCCAGCACACTGCTGATGCATGGTAGACTTAAAAGTGAATATTTGTCGATTGGCCAAATGAGTAGATGTGTGTGATTCACATCCTATTTTCTGTTCCTATGCCCTCCAGTGGATTTTCGGTGTCAGGCTGTGAAAGTATTTATGAGGTGGGTTGGCATTGTCTCCCATTTCGTGGATGAAGATTCTACATCATAGATATCAACATCTTGATGGCCTTACAGGAATTTCTCATCCCATTTCCCCCTCTCCTAAAATAGATTCTGTATAATTTATAATTTATTATATTATACTGGTAGTTTGTAATTTTATAACAGAGGGAATGGCCTAAACAACAACAATAAAAAAAAAAAAAAAGGCAAAAATATTTTCTGTCTCTTTAAAACACCCTCCATTCCTTTTTGAGAACTACAGCCTCCCTGCCTCAGGTCATTGTTTGGGAGGGGCAGGGTAAGTCTCTTGTTTATTTGTGCAATGGAGCTGGCCCAGCCCAGACCTGGTAAAGGGGTGTCCTGGGTAAAGGTCATGAGATTGTCTTCAGAGGAGATGGGATGATCAGAATCATCAACTGTAGTCGAACAGTAATCACCTGAAGCTGAGAACTCACCCTTTAAAAGCTCTGTATTTCTGCTTATTAGGAGGATGATGGCATTTCAGACAAGAGTATCCATCCTCCTCATTTGCCGGCAAAATAATAAAATGTCCCTTTCCTTCCTCCTCAAACCACTTGTTCCAGTTCTTCTGATTTGGCCTCGTGGACAAGTGCCGAGTTTTCGGTAACAGATTGGCCAGTCCTCCAGTGATTGCAATCATGTCCCAGTGATCACCCAGGCATAATCAGAATGGCTTATGGATTTTGGAGCCAAAATATTCCTTAGTATTTATTGCTTTGATTTAAAAATAGACTACTGAAAATGAAATAGCTTCAGGCACAATATGGCATTTCATGGTTCAGCATGAAATCTGAGAAATATGGCGCTTACATGAAGCCTACAGTGATAAAGTTCCCTCTGCTATTGAAGTTATTGTCTGTAAAGAAAAGATTCTACATCAGTAACCATACTTTTTGCATATTCACATTAATTTCCTATTCTATCTAAGGAAGCAATGAGGTAGTTGGTATGAGAGACAGTGTGGCTCCCAAAGGTGAAAAGTATTGTTTTGTTATAATTTCCAGCTATGTAAGGATAAAAAAGGCTCAGGACATTATAATATAATGTACTTTATGAATTTTTATAGGTATATTTTCTATATAAGTTTGTAGGCTCTTTTTGAGATTTTATAGATAAGTGTTTTGTAACTTTGGAATACTTGGAGTTATATAGTATGGTCTGATAGTGCATTGTCTTAGGATAAAGATAGTAGCTCTTGTCACTATAAAGTACTGTCATGTTGGTCTGTGCTTATTCACTAATATATTATATGATGTAACACCTTCTGAAAACAAGGAGAAGAATCGTTTAAAAATTTACGAAGGATAAGAGTATATCATACAATCTTCTCTTAACATATTTATTATGTAATCATAAAACTAACAAATGATTATTGTAGACAATTTGAAAAATTCCTAAATAAAATAAAGTCAATGAAATTTGCAGTAAATTTGACTAATGTAAAGTTGTCCATGAATATTATTAGTGCTTTCACATCTTCTAGGAATTCACACAGAGGTGGCTTCCTAAGACAGTATTTATAAGATTTCATTTTAATGAAGTTTTCATCATGTGGACACACACTTGAACATATTTTTCTGTAAAAAAATAGAAAGACGTATATTTCTGAGGTTTCAGACTGCCAAATGGAATAAGAAGTATGGAAAAGTCAATAAGCAGAAAAAACATTGAGTAGCATTGTTAGGTTTCCGTCTGAAATGTCGGTCAGGGGCAGGACCAAGATGGTGGCCATGGCTCCCACTTTCATCCCTAGGAGAACCAGAATCCCTTGCTATCTACCTAACAGCATCTCTTTAATTGCTTACATCAATTCTGATGATAATTGCCCCATTGTGGATAAAGTAATTAATGGGGAATCTGATTCAAGAGAAATGCATGACCTTCAACTCTTCTTAAAGCCCAAGTATTTCTTTCCACAAAAGGCAACCATCCATCCCTGCGCTTCCTCATCAGCTGCCAGAAGGAGTGTTGCATATAGCATTGGATCTGCCAGGAGGAGGGGATTTTCCACACTGTCGTAAAAGAATTCTGAGTCTCTGCTTCTGTATTACTGTAACCTTAAACCAGTATATTTTCCAGACATTGTATTGTGGTTAATTTTTAGAACTACAAACTGTCAGGTGTCTCTAATATGACAATTGTTTTGTCATTCCTCGGGGCAATCAAAATAAAATGACCTGGAGGTCTCACTAAAGAGCAGGATGGTGTTGATTGTTCCTTTGGTTCCATAGTGAGTGAGAGGTGAAGAAACCCACAACCAAGTGAGAAGGGAATGCGAGGTTATTAAGCCAGGTTTAAGTTACAGGGGAGGCACGAGGAAATAATCAACTGTTATAATAGTAAAAAGATCATCAAGAATCACATCTGTTACATAATTTGTATTGCAATCTTCTGAAACTAATGGCTTTTATATTGGAAACAAAAACGAAGTTCAGGAAAACAATCCATTTGGAGTTGTAGGATTGTTTCAAGAAAAGGATATAGAATCCCTAACTACAAATATCTTGATGATTCCCTTCCAAGCGCTGTTGTAGAAACTGTCAGCTCAATGACAGCTTGAAATGCATACTGATTATCAGAATTTATCATTCGTTTAGTCATTTAACAAACATTTATTGACACTTTTTATTGCCAGGCACTGTGATTCACCAATGGAAAACAAAATAAACAAAACAAAAAGAGATTAAGATACTGGCCCTCATGGAGATTATATTCTGTTGAGTATGACAATAGATTGTTATTTAAATAAGAGATTTATTATGTAAGTTATAATCATATTATGTCATCCCTGTAATGCAAATGCAGCAAGGTAATTTTTTAAAATGTGTGTGTTTCACATTCCTACTCACTTTGGAATCTATCATTGCTCCCTCAGGGGAAGGGAGAATCACAGAAAACAAAAATGTTAAATCTCAGCTGTTCATTCTCAAGATAATTTTTCCAACTTTCATTGGGGACAACAGTTTAACTGTTAAGATTTGTGAGTGTCAAAAGGGTAGATTTTGCAAACTGCAGCCAAAGTTTATTCCATAAACAATAGCTTTGGAAAGAACATGTAATGATGGAGAAGCTGATTTTCCTTCCACAAACTCAAGATAATAAAACATGTATGAGCTTCCTTGAGAGGGAACTCTGGCATTTTAAAATAATCTAGATAATTGTAGATATATTTTAGAGTAGAAAAAAACAATGCCCCTTTTCCAATCTGGAGCCCTGTGAGAACACAGCATGTTTTCTTTGAGGTTTTGAGAGGCTTTTATTTTATTGTGTTTTGCTTTTAGTCAACCTTATTGAGGTCTTATTTACCTACAATAAAATACATATATTTTTACTGAACAGTTCCATGAATTTTAGCCACTGTGGACATTTGTATAATCACTACCACTATAAAGATAGAGAAAAATTCCAAACCCCTAGGAAGTGCCCTTTCTGGCCTTTTGCAAAAATTTCCTCATCTCCTACACCATGCAACTGTTGTTCTATTTTCTATTATCATAGATTAATTTTGCCTATTCTAGACTTTACATAAGTTGGATAATATAGGAGGCACACCTTTTTATCTGGCTTCACTTGTTTAGCATATGGTTTTTGAGATTAATTCATATTGAAATATTTTTAATCAGAACTTTAGCCTGGATGACTGATTTTTGTCTAAAACCTGAGCCTCTGGCATTACCGGTGTTTATTCTTGGCTCAGCATGACCATTTCCAACTTTTCTAAGAAGCACAAGGTTGAAACAAGGAAGGTTATTGTCAGTATAATAGAGGTGAAGTGATTTTTGTTGTCTAAGTTTCTTTTTTTTGTGTAAGCGTAAATTGACCTGGTTGGCATCACTGTGTTGATAATCCAGGAGGACATTCTTCCCACAAAAACCTTGATATTATGAAACTTCTAAAGGCAGTTGTCCTAGTACTGTTCTATGTTTTTTGTTTTTTGGAACACTTCTGAAAAATCCAAAGGGTTACAACCTGAAAGAAGCAATAATTCACCTCCAAGCTAATTCTTTTGCTAAAGTTGAGTCATCTGACCTTGAAGTGCCCTTTGATAGAACCAGATACTATTGCAAAACAATGCTCTCTTAGTTCTTTTTGTGCTGCTACAACAAAATGCCTGAGAGTGCATAATTTATAAAGAACAGAAATTTTTTTTCTTGCAGTTCTGGAGATTGGAAGTCAAGATCAAGGTGTTGGCAGGCTCGATTGTCTGCTTCACGCTGCCTTCTCTGGAGGGGTGGAACTCTGTGTGCTCTCATGGCAGAGGAGCTGAGGAGTAAGCTCTCAAACTAGCAGAGCTAGCCAAAAGCCTCTCTTATAAGGGCCTTAAGCCCATTAACAAGAGGGGAGCCCTTGTGGCCTAGTCATCCTTTAAACGCTGTACATCTTAATACTATCACATTCGTAATACCTGAATTTGGGAGGGGACACATTCAAACCACAGCACTATCTTATTGGATAAAAATATATAGATTAATTTAAGATGCATAGGTATATGCAGTAAAGTTAAAAAACGAAAAATCTTGCTTAGTTTAGCTTCCTGTTTTCATTTAAGTTTCTGTGATGTAGCTTTATAGTTCAGGATAACCTCAAGTTAGTTTTGGGTCCATTCTTTAAATAAATGTTGAAGTACTCCTTGTACACTCCTCTCTTCCTCCCTCCCTCCCTTCTTTCCTTCCTTCCTTTCCTGTCACCATCTCTCTCTCCCCGTCTGTAACTTTCTCTTTCTCTCTCTTTATTTCAACTTCTTTTAACCCACCACACTTTAAACTGCATTGTTGAGGTGCCAGTTAATTATAGGAAGATTGGAACCAGTGTGAAAAGTCTGTAGAGATTTTGCTGTTCAGAATGCACGTTGCCCAGCTTCTATACTGAGGAGAGCTTTGAATTTGGCCACAGTAACCCTTTGTTGGGGTATTTGGATAAAGGCCACAGAAGTTGAGCCTTATCATCCTCACAGGCATGTAGAATTCACAGTAATTATCCTCAAAGAGCTTACCTGCTGAAGATGCATACGAATGCATTTAATTGTTGCTTTATTGGCAGCTACTCCAACATACACAGAATCTATTTCATTTTATATCATGATCATTGCCTGCTGTTTACCACTGTATACCTTACTAATGGTGTGGTTTCTATGGCTTGTTAATTTCATGGCCAAATATTATCGTAATTTATTGCACACTTTCATGTGGAGGACTGAGACTCTATAAATTTTTGTGTACTTTTTCTCCCTTTGGAATATTAAACAGAGATCAGGCAAAGTAATAATTTTATTTCAAATGCACTTGATGGCTAAACATCAATTAGAACTGATTGGCAATATTTCTTCTTTCAGCAACAGTGATAGTTTTTAAAGATTAAACCATTGAATGTGGAGTTACTTAAAACAGGGCTCAGTTCACTGGGATTACTTCTTAGAAAAATAAAGGAAAACTTGTGATGGTTATCTGTGGCTTATTCAAATATTGACTAATCAGCTCCATCTTGGCTAATTTAATTTGTAAGAATTCATTTAGTGTTTTACTCTCTCCGCCTTCCCCCATCACTCTCATGAGAGTGGATCATTAGAATCTTAAAACATGCTAAGTCACCTTCCGTTTCTGCAAATCTAGCTATAAAAGCCCTTCTTACATATCCAATGTAAACTACTATCTTTTAGAGTAACTGGGGTTTTAATTATCTCCAAAATTAAAGCAAAAAAACAAAAAGTGATACTTTAACAAGCCACTGAATTTCAGAGCTTTACTAAGAAGACTTTAGAATTAATTACAAACATATCATTTTATAGCTAAAACAACTGAGACCTAAACTCAAAGGTGGCTGCCCAGGTCAGGGAAAGGGGTAGAAGATCAGATTCCAAGTCAAGAGAGAGTTGGCCAGGACTCAACTGGAACACTTCAGAAATTGAAATGTAGGCCACTAGTGTTTTGGGAAAGCTGGCAACTGGCCACGAGCTGGAGATTTCAGACAGAGACTGGGCTCAGTGGGCTCTGACCTTCTGCAGTAGACAAGAAAGAACACTGTCTTCTGAAAGTGCTTCCAAATGCAGGGGCATGAGTAATGAATTCCAGTTAGTATGAGGAAGCAGGTGAATATGACTCATTCTGAATTTAGGTTTACTTCAGATACTTTTTGAGAAAGAGCTTGAACAAGGGCAAAGTCCAATGCTGATGCTTTAAATCCATGCGCTGCAATTAGTCGTAGAGGTGCTTAAACCCTCCAACTGATTCCAGTGTTTAATTCCAACAGTTCTATGATTGATTATTTAATAAATGAATAACTAGATCACAAAGGATGTGAAGGTCTATGTATTAGAGGGTAGGGGTGGGGGAGAAAAGCAGTGTGGAATAGAGTATCAATATGAAGTGATCTTGGTAAATAAGAACAGCTATTAGATATGGAACAAAATTTGGTACGAAATGGGTGTCTGACACCCTGCCCTACTCTCTGCATGTTGAGAAGTTGGTTTCTAATTCTACGTTTTTTTTCTTCCCCATTTTTCCCAATCCCATGGTGACTATCATTCTACTTTCCATCACTATGATTATGACTACTCTAGGTAGCTCATATAAGCAGAATCAGTATTTGTATTTTTACAGCTGGCTAATTTCACTTATCATAAAATCCTCACGTTTCTTTCATGTTGTAGTATATGTCAGGATTTTCTCTCTTTTTAAGGCTGAATAATATTGCATTGTATGTATGTATTAGGCTTTGATTATCCATTCATCTTTTGATGGACACTGCGTTGCTTTCACGTTTTAGGTATTGTGAATAGTGCTGCTATAAACATCGGTATACAAATATCTCTTCAAGACTGTGCTTTCAAATATTTTGAGTATTTAATCAGACATGGAATTGCTGGACAAATGGTGATTCTATTTGCAATTGTTTTAGCCTCCACTATAATGTTTTTCATAACAGCCATACCATTTTGTATTTCCATCGGCAGTGTGCAAGGGTTCCAGCTTCTCCACATCCTCACCAACACTTGTTATTTTCTGTTTTTTTTTTTTTTTTATAGTGACCATTCTAGTGGGTATGAGATGGTATCTCATACTAGTTTTGATTAGTGTTTCCCTTACAATTAGTGATGTTGAGAATCTTTATATGTTTCTTGGCCATTTGTATACTTTCTTTGGAGAAATGTTTACTTAAGTCATTTGCCCACTATTGAATAGGGTTAATTTTTTGTTGTTATTATTGTTGAATTTTAGGGGTTCTCTTTATGTTCTGGATATTAGTCATTTATTAAATATATAGTTTGCAAATATTTTCTCCCATTTCATAGGTTGCCTTTTTACTCTGTAGATATTGTTCTTTGATGAACAAAAGTTTTTAATTTTCATGAAGACTAATTTGTCTAGACTAATTTGTTATTGCCTGTGCCTTAGGTGTCATATTTAAAAAATCATTGCAAAATCAATGTTGTAAAAATTTTGACTTATGTTTTCTTTTAAGAGTTTTATAATTTTAACTTTTACATTTAGGTCTTTTATCCAGTTTAAGTATAGTTTTGTATTTAATGTATGGTGTTAGTTAAGGATCCAACTTCATTCTTTTTCATGTGGATATCCAATTTTCCTAGCACCATTTATTGAAAAGACTGTCCTTTCCCCATTGAATGGTTTTGGCACCCTTGTCTAAATACGTGTAACATTACATTGGTTTGGCTATTCAGGGGTCCCTTAAAATTCCACATAAAATTTAGAATGGGTTTTTCTATTTTTCAAAAAAACATCACTGGGATTTTGATAGGACTTGCATTGAATCTGTAGATCACTTTGAATATTGTGATGGCTTAGAGACACATCTTAAAGTCTATTTTTATGTAATATTGTTATATTTTCCCTTGCTCTCTTTTGGTTACTCTTTACAGGGACTCTCTTTCCATTCTTTTGCTTTCAACCTTTGAATGTACCTTTGAATATAAAATGAGTCTCTGTTTAAAACATGTAGTTGGATCATTTTTAAAAATACATTCTGCCAATCTCTGTCTTATGATCGGAGGGTTTAATCCATTTACATTTAAAGTAATTACTGATAAAAAGAGAATTCTGTCACTTTGCTATTTGTTTTCTATGTGTCTTATAGTTTTTTCTTCCTTTTTGGCTCCTGTATTACTATCTTTTTTTGTTTAGTTATATTTTTTTTTGCAGTGAAGTGTTTTAATTCCCGTCACTTTTTCTTTTGTGTATATTCTACAACTATTAATATTTTCTTTGTGATTACCATGGATTAGATTTAACAACTTAAAATTATAGCACTCTAAATTGAATTCATACCAGCTTAACTTTAATAACATACAAAAACTCTGTCCCCACCCCTTTCAGTTACTGATGTCACAAAATTATATCTTTATAGATTGTATGTCCCAAAAAGTAAACTGATAATTGTTTTTAAAGTATTAGTCTCTTAAATTATGCAGAAAATAAAATTTGGAATTATAAAGCAAAATTATAATAGTATTATCTTTTAAAGTGGTAATTGTTTTTAGAATGTTTTGACAATCATTTAGAATGATTGGAATCATGTAGAAAAGAAAAAGTCAAGTTGCAAATTATTGTTACAATAATAGTAGTTTTTATAATTGTCTATAGATTTACCTTTACTGAGATCTTTATTTCTTTATATAATGTCAAGTTACTCTCTAGCATCCTTTCATTTCAACCTGTAGGAATCTCTTTCACATTATTTTCGGGGCAGGTCTAGGGGTAACAGACTCTCTCAGCTTTTGTTTATTTGGGAATATGTTAATTTCTCCTTCATTTTGGAAGGACAGTGCCGTGGTTGTCAGTGGCAGGGAGACAGATTCCTGGTGCTTTCTACTCCTCTATCATCCCAGGATTCTCTCTTCTACTCTATTTTTATGGTAGATCTCAGTATGATAACTTATATTTTACGGCAACACTATGTACTTCACATGTTGTGAAGTTTGTGTGAGAACAAGCAAGTGATAGAGGTTGCTCTGCAAGCAGCTTCAAACTGTCTCTGGAACAACTGGGGGTAGAAGTAAAAGGACAAAGAAGACAACAAGGGATCCGGCGTCACTGGAGTCTCTCACCTGTTTTTGTGGAATCTCTTTTTGAAACTAAGTACAAAAATTATTGATTGTTTTTCATCATGATTTGATTCTTTTTCTTCCATCAGTTATCTCTGCCTGTAATATTTCAATTTTAATAAGCATGCTCATCTTGTTCCCATCTGTGTTAATAATACAAATGTCAATTGAACTGATGACTCTGGCTTATCAAGGAAGTGTTACAGATGCAAATGTATAATTTCTTAATTTTAGAAAAATTTACTAAAAATGATGGCTAAAATATTCCTCCTTATATTTGTAGGGTTTTTAAAAAATCTCTTAATATACAATACCTCATTCCCTAACAATTCCAGATAAATAAAAAATTTCTATATATAGGTAAATTCATGCTAGTCTGTATATTTTTCTGCAGGTATGATCGTACTGAGGGTAGGAATCCAGTGTACTATGTCTTGTCTCCAATAAAACTGTAGTTTCAGTTGTGATTCAGTTGGTCTACTGGATCAGATCAGAGGTGAATTTCTGAAATTCCATTTCCCTTTACAATCACTTTGCATAAATGACCCAGGCTGGTCAAACCAAATGATTATTTTTTCTCCTGATATAATCTTTCAGGCACAACTTCAGTCTTTGATAAGGAGATATTTTAAAATAAATTAACACCTGCATGTGCTAAATACAATAATAATTATTAGAGATAAGATTTTACACTAGGCATTTCTCTTTTTTATTTTCTGGCTTATGTAAAAAGAGTTTGCTTTTGATTTGTGTTTGATTTGTTAAATGTTTATGACCATAATAATAAATTTTAAGTTTTGCTTCATATCTTTTGATCTGAATTAGTAATGGATATTGTGATAAGCAGGAAGGCTGTGATATAAATATAACCGCTAACTCAAAGAACATGTAATCTGTTGGGGAACACAGACACACATGCATTTGTTTACTAAATGAAGTGTTAGTAAAAGAGAAGAAGTGCTACGAAATCCTTGAACAGCCGAATCAGGTTTAAAGATAGGTGTGCAGTTATTAAAGATTATTTTTTAAGAGCTAACTCTAAACATTTCTCTAGCTACATGTAGAAAATAACACAGTTTTTAAAAGTCTTGGGTTTTTCTTTAAGCAATTTAGCATTTTGACATTCTGGGTATTCTTGTAATAAAATTAAATCCAAAAGAAGTTTTCTTTTCATAATCTCTTGAAATGGTTGTCCTTATTCATCTATAATATTTTCCATAATCACAAAGGTGGTACTAAGGGCAAGAAACTCCAATATTATTAAAGTTTCATAAAGCAAAGGAAACGTAAAGAATATGATGTTCTAAAACTGACAACAAGGTTTTGCAAAATAATTTCACATAAAGTATAAATTATTTTCTGCGTGTCAAAAGGCAAAAATATTTAGGTTGAGTTAATGAATGATAGAGCTTTAGAGTAAAGAGTGTCCTTAAAAAATCATCTAGTCTATACTTCAAATGTGGTAGACATTAGCCACATGGGGCTTTTTATATTTAAATAAACTTAGAAAATCAAATTAAAAATTCACTTTTGCAGTCACAGTAGCTCATTTCAAGTATTTATTAGTTATATGTGATTAACGGATACCCTACTGGACAGTACAGAAAATTTCCATGTATTAAAGAAAGTTCTATTCTGAAATACTAAGGATACATTTAGATATTTACAGAAAAGGAAGCTGAGTCCCAAGGATACAATATAACTTTCCCAAAGTCATACAACTATGTTTTTCTGGAAACACAGAATGACAAAAAGGAAATAGTAGCAAAGAGTTAAAAGAAACCCAATGATAGCTTCTCAATTACCAAAGTAGGGTTTAACAATGCATACATAGTTGTTAACAGGGTTAAAACCTCTGATGATTAGCAAGACCTAAATGCCTGAATTTGGACATTTAACTTTTTATGCAATCAATTTTAGTAGCAGAAAATGTGTCAACAAACTGCTGTCAGCTCCACACTTTCAGCCATTACTGTGTTTCCAAATTATGTCTTTCAGTTTCATGTACAGGGCACCACTCTGAAATATGATGGTGCACCCTGCCCCAGAGAGATCAAGAAGTCTTATGGGGGTTATGGCTATATTTAAAAATATTGATTTTGAAATGCATTATGCAGACTGGCCCAGTTTTTAAAGGGATTCCTGCCATCACACAATCAAAATGTGAAATCTTTTCTCACCTTGCAAAAGTCAAAGGCAGTCCCTGAATTTTCATTATTTTGTTGAAATCCAAATATTATTTTTCCATTCTCTAACTTGTTTTCATCACAGCGTGATCAACTATTGCCAGGGAAGGAAAGGTTAGATTTATCAATCAAAGTTTGCTACAGGCCCTCTAAATAATTGAACCCTTAGGAGAAACAATCCTCATGTCTTCCTTTTCTGTTGTTTCAATATCTTCATAAAAAGTCATTTCAATATGTTTGGTCCTGTAGCAGAGGTTCTGTAAGTGCTTATCTTCCTTTTAGGTCCAGAAAGCCTGTGAGTCTGTGGATAAAGCTGAGTAAGGAGAGACGATGGGAAGAATGGAGAGAGGCCTACTGCTAAGGAAAGGACACTGTTCTAAAACCTCCTTGAGGTGGGGAGGCCACGGATAGCCATGACCAAGCTAGAAAGAGTCTGTAGCATAAAAGAGATGAATATCATGAAGTCATGTGATCAGCTTTCCTCCAAAAATAGAAACTGTGCTGTTTAGTTCTCCTACTCCTTCTGCCCCAGAAAAGGGTCAAGAAGGTCTGGAGGGATGGATAGTGCATAAGCGGAAGGAAAGGCAGTTGGGGAGTCTAGTTTGGAGCAAGAAGATTGTGAGAAATTGAAGCTGGCAGGTGGAAAGCAGACTTTTCACCCAAGTCCTCAAGTAAAAGTTAAGTTCTGGGAGCACAAAATACAAGTCAAAGAGTGCTCACATAAACCTTTCAGGCCCCATAAAGAGTAGAGAAGGTGAGGCAGAGAGAAGAATGGGCCATTGACATTATAATAGTCATGATGGGATTTAACCCTGAAAGGCCACCCGATACCTCTATCAGCTCATTTTCTCCCTACCCTGCCAGCTCCTAGTGGGAGACTCACAGCTCCAGGACCTTCTCTGCCAGATGGGGACCTGCTGGTAAATCTTCTGCCTCCACTTTGCACCGTAGAAATTCAGGTAGAAATCTTGACCCTATTTTCAGGTTCTAAAAAGAAATTTCATGTACCTAAAGGACTGAGGAACACAGTGGCTTTTATTTAAGATTTGTAGGAGACAGGGCATACTTGTGCACTGCAGCGGCCCAAAGCTGCACAAACATTTCCCTCATTTCCCCTAATCCTTTCCTTCTCTGTGTCTTAGCCTCTCCCTGCTGGTTTATCCACGGGGATTTCAAGTACTTACTCTTTATGTGGTACTGGTGACAAGACCCACCTGTGAATTCAGAAGATGCCCACCTTCTATATCAAGCACTTGTTATTTTTCCACAGCAACATATGTCATCTTATGAGGACTTAATGGTGCCAGCTCTTAAATATATTATGCTCTTTCCAGCCCTTTATACATTAAAAGCTCTTCCTTGGTGACTGTGCTGTCCTTGCCGTTCCCTGTGCTCTCTGCTGGTCTCATGTGGAGGCCACTCTTCTGTCCTTGTCTGATGCGGGCCTCCTGCAATGCTTAGGCCTGCCCACCTCAGCTCCACTGGGGACAGCAGTCGCTGCTGGGTGGTGCTGGACAACAGATGCTGCCTCACCTGACACCTTGGTCTCTCCTCATCATAGTAATTACTGGCTGAGAACCATCTTGATAGACTAGGCATAAGGATGCTTCTGTGCTCTACCAAGGCCCATTTGGCACAACCGCCAAAACCTTTGGCCCCCACAGTGACCAAGTGTGTGATGATCAGTGAAAAAATGGCAGCATTCCATCCTTTATTATATATGCTTCACAGTGGCCCCAAACACCTTTGCTAGTGTCCCAGTATTTCACTGAGCTTAGGGATACAGTTTGAAATTATTTTTTACTTATTTCTATCTTCATCATTATAATGCAGGCATATCACTGGGGCTCTGAACGAGGGATGGTCTGCAAATAGCTCTATTGAAAATCATTACTCACAGAGAACTATAAAACTGCTTACTGAGTAAATCTCAGGATACCTGGCTTGTTTTCTGTCAGTTATATCCTGGGAGGTCCCAAAAATGAGATCTTGATTACTGCTTGTGGTAGGCTGAAAAACTCCCACCACACCCCCCCGAAAGATATTTATATTCTAACTTCTGAAACCTATGGTTGTCACCTTGTTTGGTAAAAGGATCTTTGCAGTTGTGATTAAGCTAAGAATCTTGGAATGAGAGATTATTTTGGGTTATGTGGGTGATCCCTAAATGTAATCAATAATGTTTTTTATAAGAGAGATGTAGAGGGGGCTTTGACATACATAGAACAGGAGGAGGCAAGTGACCACAGAAGGAGAAATTGGAGTGATGCGTCCTGAAGCCAAGGAATGCTGGCAGCCTCTGGAAGCTGGAAGAGACCAGGAATAATTTCTTCCCTAGATCGTCCAGATGGTGCATGGCCCTGAGGGCACCTTGGTTTCAGTTCAATAATATTGATTTCAGATTTCTGGTCTCTTAAACTATGAGAGAATTAATTTTTATTGTCATAAGCCCCTAAGCTTGTGGCAATTACTTACATAAATAGCAAGATATCTATTAATATTTATCTCTTGCTGTATAATAAACTGCTTTAAAATTTAGTGACTTAAAACAATAATTTATTATTATCTCACAGTTCTTTCTATGGGTTGACTGGGCTCATCTGGGCAGTTCTTGATCATGGTCTCTCCTAAAGTTGCAATCAGATGTCCCCTGGGGCTGGAGCCGTCTGAAGACTTACTGGGGTGGAATATCCAAGATGGCTCATTTACACGGCAGACAGTTGATATTGGCTGTCTTCTGGAAATTCAGCCAGGGATATGGGCTGGGGTGTCTACACATGACTTCTCCATTTGGCTTAGGCTTTTTATGGCATTGTGAATGAGTTTTGAGAGAAAGCAGCCTAAGGTTAAGGGTTTCAAGAGACCACGGTGGAAAGTTGAAAGCTTCTTATGGTCTAGCCTCAGAATTTCCAGAACATCACTTCAGCTGCCTTCCATTGGTCAATCCTAGCCTAGCTTCAAAGGGTAGCTGGGGATTAGAATCCAACTCTTCATGTGTGAGGCAGAATGTACTCATAGAGAGGGAGAGAATTGAGTGTCTTTGTAGATCATGTCAGTTGCATTCTTCAGTGTTTTTCCTGGACAGGTCCATGTATGCCTCAGTCATGTATTTGTTAGCCCAATATTTTTTTGCTTGTGTATTATTTTATAATGATTTTGCACACACAAACACTCACACGTAACATTAAGGTAAAATTAAAATCCAAACAAAAGACTCTATTATAAACGTGAAGGCTCCTCCACCAAGATTGAACTGCAGATCTTCTTTCCAAAGGTCACCAAAAGCACATGCTCTTCCCATTAGTTTTGACACCTTATATGTTTACTTTCCCACAAACAAGTTCACAATGTTATTTTTAATGATTTTATTCCATTGTATAGATGTTCCCTTATATGTTTAATGGATGTTGAACTTTTATACCAAGTTAAATCCCTTTCAGCTCTTCAAGATACCCAATGCATCAGTTTTACCCTTGCTTTGTTTTTGTCAGCACCTTAATTGTTCGATAAAACCCTAATAAATATTTTGTCCAAGAATTCTATAGGTGGACACCACAAAATTCTCAAGTCTGTTCCCTTACCAAACTCTTTCATCTACCAACATTCTTCTAAAAATATCAATTAATTATAATACACTTTCCAAAAAGTATATATCACAAGTCTATAGTTTTATAAATTTTCACAAAGTGAAAAAAAAAATCCAAGGCCGGGCGCGGTGGCTCACACCTGTAATCCTAGCACTCTAGAAGGCTGAGGCGGGAGGATCGCTCGAGGTCAAGAGTTCAAGACCAGCCTGAGCAAGAGCTAGACCCCATCTCTACTAAAAATAGAAAGAAATATCTGGACAGCTAAAATTATATATACAGAAAAAATTAGCCGGGCATGGTGGCACATGCCTGTAGTCCCAGCTACTCAGGAGGCTGAGGCAGAAGGATTACTTAAGCCCAGGAGTTTGAGGTTGCTGTGAGTTTGACGCCATGGCACTCTAACCCGGGCAAAAGAGCGAGACTCTGTCTCAGGGAAAAAAAAAAAAAAAAAAAAAATTCAGATAAATACACCCAGATTGCAAAACAGAACATTACTAGAATTATACAGCTACTCTTGCATCCTTTCAGTCACTCTCTACACCAGCCCCCACCAGGGTAATCACTATTCCAACTTTTATTATCACCTAATAGTCTTGCTTATTTTTAAAATTTATATACAGTAAATGGAATCAATTATATTTGTGTGATATATCCATGTTGTTTTATATATTTGTAGTTTATTCACTTTAATTGCTGTGAAATTTTCTATTACATTAATGAACTATGATATACCTATTCTACTGTTTAAGGATATTTAGTTTATCTTTACATTTTTTCTATTGTGAATTGTGTTCTTATGAAAAATATTGTACATAAATTTTGGTGAACATTCTAGACCTCTCTATAAGATGAATACTGAGGAGTGGATTTGATAGGTCACAAGGATTGCACAAATTAATCTTTAATTATGTATTAGCAAACACATCAAGACACATTATAATCAAACTGTCAAAAGTTAAGGACAAAGAAAGTTCAGAAAGCAGAAAGAGAAAGTGACTTCTTACATACAAGAAAACCTCCATAAGACTACCAGTGGATTTTTCAGCAGAAACTTTGTAAGCCAGGTGGAAGTAGGATGATATATTCAAAATGCTGAAAGAAAAAAAAAAAAAAGTCAACCAAGAATACTATATCCAGCAAGTCTATCCTTTAAAAATAAAGATAAAGACTTTCTCAAGGAAACAAAATCTGAGAAAGTTTACCACTGCTAGACCTGCCTTACAAGAAATAATAAAGGAAAATTTTCAGTTTAAAACAAAAGAGCACTAATAAACAGCATGAGCATAAAACAGGTTGACAAGAGTAAATTTATAGACATGATGAATATTTTATTACTAAAACAGTGGTGTGTGAATCAATTGTAATCCTACTATAAAATTTAAAATACAAAAATATTAAAAACAACTATAACTAGGTTATTTTAACAAATACATAATATAAATAGTTGTAAATTATGGCATAAATACCATACAATGGGGGAGGAGAGGTAAAAATGGAGAATTTTTGCATGCAAGAGAAGTTAGGTTGTTACCAGCTTTAAAACAGACTCTTTTGACTATAAGATCTTTTATACAATCCCCTTGGTAGTCACAAAGAAAATACCTATAGAAGTTACATAAAGGAAAAAAAAAAAGAAATCAAAACCTAGAAATAAAAAAAAAATACAACAAAGAAACAAACAAGAGGAACACAAAAGAAGACAAGAAGAGAGAAAAAGAGGGGCAAAGGAACCACAAGACGAACGGAAAAGAGTTAACAAATGACAATAGTAATCCTTCCTTATCAATAATTACTTTAAATGTAAATGGATTAAATTTCGCAATGAAAACTTGCACAGTGGCAGAATGGATTATAAAAACAAGATTCAACTATAAGCTGTCTACATGAAACTCACCTTAGATTCAAAGACAAACATAGACTAAAATTGAAAGAATAAAAAAAGATATTCCCTGCAAATGGAAACCAAAAGCAATTAGAAATGGCCATAATTATGTCAGACAAAGTAGATTTTAAGTCAAAAGCTGTCGCTAAAGACAAAAAAAGGTCATTACATAGTGACAAAATGGTAAATTCAGAAAGAATATATAAAAATTTTAAACATATATGCACCCAACATCTGAGAACCTAAATATATAAAGCACATATTGACAAATATAAAAGGAAAAAATGGCAGCAACACACTAATAGTAGGAACACCAATAACCCACTTTCCACAGTAGATATAATGTCGAGACAAAAATCAATAAAGAAATGATGGACTTGAACAACACTATAGATTAAATGGAATTGACAGACACATACAGAACTTTTTATGCAACAGAAGAAAAATACACATTCTTCTCAAGTGTACGTGTAATTCTCCACAACAGACAACATGTTAGGTTACAAAACAAGTCTTAACAAGTTTAAGAAGATTGGAATTATTCCAGGTGGCTTTTCTGATTATAATGGAATGAAACCAGAAATTAATAACGGTAAGAAAATGAGAAAATTCACCAATATATGAATAGTAAATAGCACATTCTTTAACAACCATTGGATCAAAGAGGAAATCAAAAGGCAGTTTTTAAAAAACTCAAGAAGAATGAAAATAAAAATAACCAAATCTTATGAACTGCAGCAAAAGCAGTAAGGAGAACATTTATAGTGATAAACATCTACATTTAAAGAGAATAAAGATCTCAAACAACCTGACATTATACCTCAAAGAATTATAATATTATAGAAAACGAAGAAGAAACTAAACCCAAAGTTGGCAAAAGAAAAAAACAATAAAGATCAGAACAGAAATTAATCAAATAAAGAATATAGAAAAAAAAATCAACAAAAGTAAAAGTTGATTTTTTGAAAAAATAAACAATCAACAACTCCTTAGCTAAGCTAACTAAAAAAAAAGAAGTACAGACTAAAATAAATAAAATCAGAAATGAAACAGGAGACACTAAAACAGATGTCTTAGAAATCGAAAGGATCTTAAGGGACTATTATGAGCAATTATAGGTCAACAAATTGGATAACTGAAAGGAAATAAATTCCCACAAACATACAACCTACCAAGAGTTAGGCACAAAAGAAATGGAAAGCCTGAACAGACTAATAACAAATAAAATGATTGCAGTAGTAATCAACACCCCCCCCCCAACACACACACACCAAAAAAGAAAAGCCCAGGACACGATGGCTTCACAGCTGAATTCTATCAAAGATTCAAAGAATTAGTACCCATCCTTCTTAAACTCTGCCACAAAATAAAGGTAGAAGGAATACTTCCAAGCTCATTTTTTGAGGCCAGCATCACTCTGATACCAAAGCCAATCAAAGACATCTGAACAAAACAAAACTACAGGTCAATATCTCTGAGGAATATAGATAAAAAAAAAAAACACCAGCAAAAATACCAAAATTTAACAGCACATCAAAAAGATTATACATCATGACCAAATGGTGCCTAGGATGTGGAGAAAAGGGAACCCTTGTACACTGTTGAGGGGAATGTATAACAATAAGTTAGCACATACATTATGGAAAACAATATGGAGTTCTTCAAAAATTAAAAATAGTACTACCTTATTAAAAATAGCAGTCCCTCTGTCTGGCATATAGCTACCAATTGAAATCAGCATCAGCACTTTGTAGAGATAGCTGCACTCCTACATTTGTTGCAGTATTACTCACAATAGGCAAGATATTGAAAAAACCTAAGTGTCCACCATTGGATGAATGGATATAGAAATTGTGGTGTGTGTATATATATACACCATATACAGAATGGGATATCACTCAGCTTTAAAATAGGAGATACTGCCATTTGCAACAACTTGAATGAAACTGAAGGACATATTCTAAGTGAAATAAGCCACATACAGAAAGAAAAATACTGCATCATCTCATTTATCTGTAGAATCTAAAACAACTTGAATACATAGAAGGAGAGAGTAGGATAGTGGTTACCAGGGGTGGGGAAGAGAAAGAAATGGGAAAATGTATGTCAAAAGGGTACAAACTTGCAGTTATGTAGGATAAATATGTCTAGGCATCTAATGTGCAGCATAGAAACTATAGTTAATAACATTGAATTGTATACTGAAAATTTACTATAAGAGGAGATTTTAGGTGCTTCTGCTACAAAAAAAAAAAAAAGGAACTATGTAAGATGGGCGGTATGTTACTGACTGTAGCAATCATTTCACTATGCATATGGATATCACAGCATCATGTAGTACACCTTAAACATACACAATAAAAAAGCTGGCCAGTCACAGTGGCTCATGTCTGTAATCCTAGCATTCTGGGAGACTGAGGTAGGAGGGTCACTTGAGGTCAGGAGTTTGAGACCACTCTGAGCAAAAACGAGACCCCTGTCTCTACTAAAAATAGAAAAAAAAAAAAATTGGCCAGGAGTGGTAACATGTGCGTAGTCCCAGCTATTCAGGAGGCTGAGGCAGGAGGATTGCTTGAGCCCAGGAGTTTGAGGTTGCTGTGAGCTAGACAGACGCCACAGCACTCTAGCCCGGGCAACAGAGCGAGACTCTGTCTCCAAAAAAAAAAAAAAAAGTCAGGCATGTGCAGAACATTGATCTCACTTCAATCTCACTTCAGTGAGTTTATTTCTCTCCAGATTTTATTTTTTTTAACTTTAGTGCTTATAATCAAATATGGCATACACTTTGTCTGTCTTTTCTTATATGTTTTTTCTAGGGTAAGCCGATATCATTGCAAGCCAAGTCCTTATCCACCATTTTAAAAAATCTGTTTTTTCCTTTCTCTGAATTTTATGATTAATTTCTCCCATCTTCCCTAGATTTTCCTGCCAAAAAATCCCCATTCTCACAGACTGATTATATTAAATTACAAATATTAATTAAGCCAATATGTTAATTTTAAAAGGACTTAATTTTGTCTTGAACAAGAATAGAGATTTGTTAATGGAATGTGGAGATCTCCAAAAGATCCTTTACATTTCCAAAGAGTGGTATCCAATCATCTTTGCCATGATAAACTAACCAACCATGGAGTAAAACACTTTTTACAAAATCAGCACTATTCAGCTTCTGTGGGTACAAATATACAGTTTGGTAGAAGAAATAAGACCTAGTATTCAACAGATCAATGGGGTGACTATAGTTTACAATAATCTATTACACATTTCAAAATAGCTAGAAGAGAATAATTTGAATGTTTCTAGCATAAAGATAAATATTTAAGGTGATGGTTATCTCAAGTACCCTGATTTGATCTTTAAAAATTATGTGAATATACTAAATTATTATACACACCACAAGCCTATATATTAATGCATCTATTATGCATCAATAAAATTGTTTAAAAATCAGAATTATTGAATAACAATCAAGTACACAAAAATTGCCTCTCTTGCTTATGCCACCAATTCTTAAATGTTCAATAACAACATAAAATTATGCAATGGGTATGGAGAAATGTCCTGTCATAGGAACTATAAATATTGGAAGAATACATCTGTAAATAAAAAGGGTTTTCTATGAATATATTTGAAATATTTATGCTTAAAGAACTCCTAAAATCATACTCAAAAGTTTAACATAACACCTCCTGATAAGTGAGAAACTCAATAAAATTGGTCTCACAATTTTTTTCTGATTCTATTATGTGATTCTCAGATTCATACAAAATTATTTTTATGTGGACTTTGAAGATCTTATTTTTACTGTGATATTAGTGTTCCTACATTTTTTAAACTAAAACCAAGACATGACAAAATAGATGAAATTGGAATAATCCCCCAAAACTCTGGGCATATGACTTCAACGTCCACAGACTGTAATATTGTATTTCTCTCTAGTTTAGGGGTAAACTTTTCCATATCTGACCATCTAATTTGATGAATGTATTGTTTTTGCAATGCATTAGTGGCAATTAAATAGCAAATTCAGTCAAGTAGTCATTTCATGCATCAAAAAGAAAAATCAGTCACCACAACTGTCTGACTGAAATGAATGAAGAAAACAATTCAAGGTAAACAATTGTCTCAGTAGACTTTTATAAATACAATAGTGGTATCATGTGCAGAATTAATCTTTCCCACTCTTAACTGGAGAACACTCTGCCAGCCAATTCAGTCACTCAAATAATCCTGAATTTTAATATTCCAGTTTCATTTACTCTAAGTTAATGGTGAATGCCCTTCCTTCTCCTTCATTTGTCAATCAAGAGAGAATGTCAGAACAGGAGAATAGTAATATTGGCATGTTGTAATGTACTGTCCTGAATTCTACAGCTTCAAATTTCTCAGACTAACTCAACGACAATCTTAAAGGGTGTGGTGTGGAAAGAATGTAAGAATTCAATCACAGACCAGGGGCAGTTCCTTCCATCATGAACATCCTGTATCTCTGGTTCTAATATGTTACAAAATACTTCAAGAACATTTGTAAGTGATCAGCAGAAATATGGCTCCAAAGCAGGTGCATTGGGAAGAAATATTGTCATCAATGATTGACTTTAAAGTCAACTTGTCTTTGTGTGTAAACTGGGATTCCATGTGGGTTCTCTCCTGCTAAACATTAAACTCTGTTGGGAAAGTGTGTTCAATTCCTTTGATTTTTTTAATACTCTAAAATTTAAAACAAGATTGTTTTAAAAGTAGTTTAAAGGCTATTTAAATACTATAAAGTTTGTATTTTTGAGTTGCCAATTTGCTAGAATGAATTTGTATACTTAACTATGGTATGTGGACAGGATATGGAAAGCAAGCAAAATATTATAGATCAGTTTCTGTTCTGAAAGAGCTCTGCAGGTATATGTAAGCAATAGAACACATTGCTCATGAAATAGTATGCCAGGAAGGAAAAAAAAGGTGGTTTTCCTTTATATAATTTATGGTAACAAAGAGGACTCTATAAATATATTTATAAAGAGAACCTGCATAAAAATAACTTTAGTAAGGATAAAACCAAGTTTGGGCTAATATTATATGTTTTCTGATAGACTCTTATTTTTTTGATAAAGGGGATATGACAGAGAAGTAGCAGTAATAGTATCAATATGCTACATCAAGTTATTTTGTGGGATGCAAGGATTACATGTGGGATAATATAATAAAAGCAGTTTGTAAAAACAGCCAGCTCTCAATTATTCAGCACATTTCAATTTAGTCTGTGGAGTACTCTTGTTCTTTTGCCTTCTCCCTCTTGCCTTTGGGCCATTTCATGTTTCTTAGCATCTCTGAAAGAAAGCAAGGTGAAAAGAATGAGTCAACTGTCACAGCAATTCAATTTTTTATTTGTAGTTTCACTGATACTATGAGTATAGATAGAAAGCTTCAGACGAATGGAAAATAAGAGTCACTTGGATCAGTAGTATGCTCTTGATATTTGGGCGATCTTGTGCCCATGTTGGAGGCTAAATAACAATGGAATAAATAATGTGAATAATTTGAAGTGTGTAAACTTCTAATTCAGCAATTAATTAAATACTCTTTCAGCTGATCTATATGGGCAGGAAAAATTCATTTTCTTGCTGCCCTTACTTCCTAACATTAATGGACATTGGGGAAGTCTCTATCTAGATACAGATATAGATATAGATATTTCAGAGTTTATGGATTTGATAATTCTATACCCATTTTCCCTCAGATCTATTCCTCTTCCTTTTATTGCTTTGCTGACCCTGGAAGCCGCATATCGAGGGGGCCACTGTGAACTGGCTCGTGGTTAGGTTTAGCTAGTGGAAGTCTCCGGTGTGGCAAGATGAAGGGTGAAGTCAACATAGTTTTCTGTCTTCCTCTCCATCTTGGTGACATTTCTAACACTAGTGTCATCAGTTCTGGGGTTCCAGCTCCTACATAAAAAGCTTATCAGCCAGGTGACCCTGGTCTCTGGCCTTTTGTGACATCACCTGTGCCCTTGGGCTCTCCAGATTAGGAGAGTAGCAGCTTCCTGTTACTAAGAACCTCTGGGTTGTTGCACCACCTCTTGTTTGGTCTCACAGCTCTTCCTGTGCAACCAAGTTTCTACACTCAATTCTCTTAATTTTAGTATGTAAAAATGCTTTTGTTTTCCTAATTAGAATCTGAAGGATACAATGGATAGTACAGTTTTTCTCATGACTCACTCACTAATGAGTGGATACCAATAAATTGCCAGTAATTTCACTGTCCTGATTTTACCAGCTTATTAGCTTCATTGACTAAGTGTAATGTCTCAGCCATCCTTGGAGTGTCTCTGAGGTAGCATGGTATTACGGATCTTGGGAGGGTCTCTATGTCCCCCTCCACCTAATTCATAAATTTTTCCCCTCATGTCACATGTAAAACCATCTTTTAACCTCATAATACCTAAGAAATGCACAGTGAATAACTACACAATATTAGTTCTGGAGTCAGCTACATACAATTTAAACATCAGCACACTTATATTTTTTCTATGACAGTAAAAATATTTCAAATATTTGGTCTATGTGAAACCTAGAAACAAGCACAATTTATAATCAACATTTCTTTGAGATATACTACTACCATGTCTGTTTTTTTTTTCCTTCATAGTTTTTTCCCCATAATATAACAAGTATAAATCATTCCACAACACTAGGGGTCCAAACAATGTCACAGATTTCAAATTTTTTTTTTCCTTTATAAATAAACTTTAATTTAGATACAGAAATAAACCACCAAATTTGGCAAATTTACAGTACCAATAAATAGTGGGGAACCATTTCCTTTGGCTTTTAGAAGAGATCTGGGGCTTCTACTCCATCAGAGAAAAAGTGAGCAGAAACTTGGTCCTCAATTGCAAAGGTTATGCTTGACAATACTCTTTGATCAGACTGGAATGGTTTCTTTAAATTTGGGAGGACTTCCAAAATATCATGATTTAGAATTCACTTCCCAGAGATACTATTTATTTTGGAATCCTGCTACATCATGTGTACTGTGCTCAAGTTGTGACTATTTTCCTCTTCACTCTCCAGTGACCTCACACTAACTTAAGGTCAGATCGCCCTCACTGGACCTTGACATTCAGTTTCATCCCATTGTGTGCTGGTAGATGTTTAGCAACCACTCACTGGGAAAATGCAGCCACAATTGCAGTGTTTGCCGATGTCTGTGATGTGAATCCTCCCACCATGTCCAATTTCATGGCCATGAATAGCAACGTGATGTCACCAAAGACAGAGTTGAGAAGAGATGCAAAGTAGCACATTTTTATTATACATAACATTTCCAGCATACCAGCTCAACACAGATAAATAACCTCAAGAGCATAGACAATAGTAAATTATAGTAAAATAATTAGAAAGTGATGAGTTTTTAGTAATCGTTAATTTTGTATTTAATGTAATATATTTCAAAGTGAGTTTATAAATTTTAGATTTTACTAACATCTGTGTTTAACAAATACAAAATTCCTGAACGATGTCAATTGGCTCTTGCAAACGATTATGAGCTAGCTGCAATGCACTATTGTTTGTCCTTCTCTTAGATTTTCTGTGGCCTTGACCTCTAAACACAAAGGGCCATTTAGGTATTGTCATCTGTGTGACCCAGGGTCCAGAGCATGTCTCCTCTCAAAGAAATGCAAAAAGAATGCTGTTCACTATGGCCCTTGTTTCCTGGAGAGGTGAGACTGAGGAACCATGGGGCTGACTGTACCCCCTGGAGGGAGGAGAGTGAGGCATGAAGCACTATAGAGAGACTCCTATCGTATATTTTTAAGAGTCTAGAGACCAATAAAAAACAAAATTAATTCATTAGTAGACTATTTTGCTACATAAAATTTTTGCTAAATCACCTGCTGTAAAGAAATGCTCCTGCCCCCTTCACCTGCTTCAGGATGTGACGAGGGTGTCTCTGACAGTGCTCCCTGGTTAATGTAGATGGCACCCACCGTGGGCACAGCTGCCCTCTGATCCTCACAGCAATCTTGCCTCCCATGATGCATGCTACCCTCCAATTCTACTACTGTCCAGGGCTCTCTCAATTGTACAGGGCTTGGGAATCATCTCTAGAGTTAGCTCTTTTCTCCCTGTTGTGCCCTGTTAAAGATGTCCTAGAGCTGAGCTGCTTAGGTCTGGGATAGCACAGATTGAATGGAACAACTGCTTTGGTTTCACACATAGTCCTCCTATGTGCTGGGGTGGCTGAGTCAAGGCCATTTTATAAAATATTAATTAAGCTGTGTCTGGTAAAGGTTTTGTTGCCTGAATTAGGATATGTCATTTCTTAGCAACACTGTTGATTGCCTTGAAAGTTCCCTCTGTCATCTATCCCAGAATGTTTAGTTGCCATATATGCCTATGTATGTCTTAATCCCAATGGTAGAAGTATCTTGTTTTCTTTTTCTCATAAATTCTTATGCTTTGTGCTTTTATTGTTTTTAAAAAAGGTGTATGCAATCAGGTATTTGGGAAGTCCGGAGCATTGTACATAATGGAACCTGCCTGGCTATAGTGCTTAAGTTTATGTGTCAACTTGACTGGGCCACAAGGTGCCTTGATGTTTGGTCAAACATTATTCTGGGTGTTTCTGTGAGGGCGTTTTTGAATGAAATTAACACTTAAATTTGTAGACCGAATAAAGTATATTGCCCTTCGTAATGTGGGTAGGCCTCATCTAATTAGTTGAAGGCTTGACTAAAACAAACAAAAAAAAAACCTAACTCTCCTCGGCATAAAAGGTAATTCTCCTACCTAATGGTCTTCAAAATGAGACATCAGCTTTTCTCTTGTCCTTGGCCTCAAACTGAAGCAGTACCTGGGTCTCCAGCCCTTCAGTCTTTAGACTACAATGACTCCATTGGCCTTCCTGATGCCCAGGTGTTTGAACTCAGATTGGAATGAAGCCATTGGCTCTCCTGGACGTTAGTTTGCTGAATCACCCTGCAGATCTTGTGACTTGTCTGCCTTCATAGCCATGTGAGCCAATTCCTCATAATAAGTCTCTTTCTATATATACCCTTTCTATTGATTCTGTTTCTCTGGAGAACCCTGACTAAGGCACTGCCTTATATACTTAAACTTGACTCTGTTGACCTCGGCACCCCACTATGGCATATGGCATATTTTTTTATATAAGCACAATTTCTTCATTGAGTAAATCTTTTTAAAAATGAAAGGATATTTTCTTTATATTTGCAGCAATACAAGGGTTTTCTTTTTCTTTTCTTTTCTTTTTTTTTTTTTTTTACCATGGTCATAGATCCCAAGGATTATTTCAATGAGCTGATTTAGTAAAATATTTCCAATGTTGGACATGATGGAGGATATTTTTAAACCAGCTTCTAACTACATGATCATAAACCTTCACATTTAATCAATCATAGTTTACATGTTTGACAAATTAAATTTCTCTAAGGAAGCCTAAGTAGTTGTGTATGTATACTATTCAAAATTATAGAGACAGGAAATTTGTTGAGATTTCTTTAAGATACTTTTGAATTTCGAAAGTATTATATAGGATTCAGTTTACTTTGAAATAGGATTATCTTTTATAAATAAGGGATCAAAGTTCTGAAGGGATAGGTACCAAACCAAAAGTCAGATCTTTCCAGAAGTTAACCTTGGTTCTACCAAAGACTAGCTGTTTAATTAGTTCATATCTGTGGATATCATTTTTCTCATGTACAAGTGCTGAAGTTAACCAAATTATAGCTATGTTTTTAGTATTATGCCACCCATAGGCAATAGTATGAGACAAGTAGAAGTTTTTTTGGTGTTTCTCACTTATCTACACTTATGCTACTGAATGTGTTTTTCTCAACCTACTATAGGTGTCCAGAGACCACAGAATGCTTCTCTCTTCCCAAGCAAAAATCCACAGAGGGGAAGAAAATATGATACTCATTTGTCATAAGTGTAAATGACTTGGAATAGCTTCAGATGTCACTGAACCTCTGGGTTTGTATTTGTTTGTTTTGCATTTTCACAAGGATGACATTAAAAAGTGGAATTTTGTATGAAAAAGTATAGTTTGGGACATTAGGAGATTTCTGGGCCACTTAAATACTTTCAGGATAATTGTCTACTTGACTTAACTATATATAATATTGAGGGATGGGTCTACAGGGTCACACATCAAGACTAGCCAAGGGGTAGGGAAGTTACTACTACTCATACTTCACTAATTTTTAATCATCTATTATGTGCTAGGTATTGTGCTGATTGATAGGTGCATACTGATTACTGAAGATGACACAAGCAAAGCCCTCACCGAGCTTACTATCTATTTATTGTACTACTTTTGACCATGGCGTCTACAGACTTATCACAGAAATACTGAAGACCCCAGGGCCATAATGGCCTGTATTACAAAATGCTCATCCATCTATTCCCATGAACTGACTTTTTGAAAGTTATTATTCAAATCTGGATGAAAGACAAGAACAATTCTTCACATCATATTTCTACCCTGAAATATCTCCTCACTCTTTTTATTTGTCCATCTTGTTCTTTGCTTTAAGGAAGAAAAGGAAATTTTTTTTTAAAAAGTGCATTTACACTGATAAGAGCAGACACTACACTTGATCTTAGCCAAAAGCCCAAGATATAAGGAACCACAAAAGACCTCTTGAGCAAAAAGAACAAATCTAGAGGCATCATGCTATCTGACTTCAAAGCTATAGTAATCAAATCATTATGGTACTGGCATAAAACAGACACAAAAACCAGTAGAAAAGAATAGAGAACTTAAATATAAATCTATGTATTTGTAGCCAACTCATTTTCAATAATGGTTCCAAGACACACAATAGGGAGAGGGCAGTCTCTTCAATAAACGGTGCTAGGAAAACTAGATAACCATATGCAGAAGAATGAATCTAGACCCCTGTCTTTCATCATATACAAAAATCAAATCAGAACATATTGAAGTCTTAAAGCTGAGACCTAAAACTATGAAACTACTAAAATAAAATGTTGGAGAAACCCTGTAGGACATTTGTCTGAGCAAAGATTTTTTTTGTGTAAGAACTCAAAAGCACAGGGAACAGAAACAGAAATAAACAAATGAGATTATACTAAGCTAAAAAGCATTTGCACAGCAAAAGAAACAGTCAACAAAGTGAAGAGAAAATGCACAGAATGGGAGAAAATATTTTCAAACTATTCATCTGACAAGGGATTATCGCCAGAATATATAAGGGACTCAAATAACTCAATAGCAAAAACCCAAATAATACAAATAAAAATGGGCAAAATATGTCTGAATAGAAATTTATCAAAAGAAGATAAACAAGTGGCCGATAGGTATATAAAAATACTCAACATCACTAATCATCGTGGAAATGGAAGTCAAACCACAATAAGATATCATCTCACTTTAGTTACAATGGCTTTTTCCAAAAAGACAGGAAATAGCAGATACTGGTTAAGATGTAGAGAAAGGGGAATCCTTGTACACTGTTGGTGGGAATGTACATTAGTACAGTAGCTTTGGAAAACAGTATGCAGGTTCCTCAAAAAAATTAAAAATAGAACTACCATATGATCCAGTAATTCCACTACTGGATATATATCCAAAAGAAAAGAAATCAGTATATCAAAGAGGTATCTACACTCCCATGTCTACTGCAGCACTGTCCACAATAGCTGAAATATGGAATCAACCTAAGTGACCATCAATGGATGAATGGATAAAGAAAATATGGTATTATACACAACAGAAAATTATTCAGCCATAGGAAAGAATATTCTGTCATTGGTGGCAACGTGGATGGAACTGGGGATCATTATGCTAAGTGAAATAAGCCAGTCATAGAAAGACAAACATTTCATGTTCTCAGTCAGATGTGGGAGCTAAAAAAGTGACTCTCATGAAGATAGAAAGTAGATTGATTGATGGTTACCAGAGGCCAGGAAGGGTAGTGGGAAGGAAAGTAAATAGAGGTTGATTAACGGGTACAAATATGCAGTTAGATAGAAGAAATAAGACCTGGTGTTTGTCTGATAGACCAGTAGGCTAACTATAGTTAACATTTATTGTTACATTTCAAAATAGCTGGAAGAGAGTAATTCAAATGTTCCTAGTGTAAAGAAAAGGTAAATATTTAAGGTGATAGATATCTCAATAACCCTGTTTTGATTATAAAAATGTATTAAATTATCACATGTACCCTGAAAATATGTACATTTATTATGTATGTATCAATAAAAAATTAAATTTAAAAAATACTGAGATGAGACAAATAAAAAAGTAATATCAATATATTTTGATAATAGATACCTGAAATTATGTAAGCAGCTATGAAACCAAATTTAATTGAAAATAGTGCAATAAATATTGATCATTTAAATATCATCTACCAATATTTATTTGACCCAAATACCCAGAGCCAAGTATTGGATATTATTAATAATACTCAAATGTAAAATCAAATGTAAATACATAGACTAGAGAAAATTCTTATATAGAACTTCTTTAGCTTTCTAAATTAATTCACCAAAATTCAAATACTATCCTTTATAACATTGGAAATGAAAGCTTTACTTTTTAATAGGAAATCTGCATTTCATTGTAAAAATAGAACACTTCATTCCTGACCTATACACACTTTCAGAAGCAGTAGTTTTTGGAGTGCTGAATACTTAGCATAAAGACATTGAGTCTTGAAAATTCATTTCAGGCATGAGAGACCTAAATATATATATATATATATATATATATATAATAAAATAACCACTTCCTGGAAGCAAAAGGCTATATGATGAAAACTCTCCAAAGTGATACCTTTTGCCTTATGTTTTGTAATCTTAAGTCTTCAAGTACTTAAAAATGAGGACTACGTAAAATTTATGCTGATTACTGATGTAATTACAGTTTCTGGTACTATTTGGGTCAACTGTCAAGAGGGGAAGTAACTAATTTAAGCAGTCACATGGCACACTGGATTTATCAAATCTTGTCTTAAACTTGACTGTTAGGGCACCTATACACAAACATCATTACAGTTTTTTTCTATGACATTTTCCCTCTTTAATGAGAATATTAAATAATTCATACTAGTAATTCTGAGCTCCAAGTTTTGGCTCCAATTTTGTGATTTGGGATAAGTCACATACCCTATATAAACTTTCTATTTTAAAAGTAAAGCTTTTATTTATATCGTAAAGGATACTATTTAACAGTGAGCTTTGATAAATTAAATTTATGAAGGTTTAAAAGTCCTACATACTAATTTTCTCTAGTCTAAAATAGTTATATTTGTTTCTAAATTCAGAAGGTAAATCGTGATGCCAGTCGTTAGTGCTAGGAGTTTTCTACTATCCCAAGATACCTCTCACTTTAAAGATCACAAAGATTGGAGTGTGTTCAATTCTGACTGATACAAATGTCAGTGTAGGCACTGGGACTTAAGCATAACTAATGTTTGTTCATGAATGTAAGATATCACATAGAACTAGTGAAGAAATCCATGGTATTCAGATTGAGTTCAAAGTCAGCTGTTCAGAAAATGTGTTCAAGGGAGTTACATATGTTTGTAGATCAAATGATCTGTGTTTCTATGAATTTTGCTGTGAAATGCTCAACTGACACAGCCTCAAAATTGTTTTGTGGTTTGTGAGAGAGAACAAACGGGCAATGTGACAGACATGACCAATGGACCAATAAAGACTTGTACACTCCTTAGATTGTCTGCAACTAGGTGGGGCCATGTGGCTGACTTCCCACTAATGAATGTAAGTGGAAATGATGTGTGTACCTCTTTAGGAACAAAGCAGTTATGAAATAGCTGTACCTTCTCTATGTTCTCTTTTTTCTAATACAGAATAAAGGGAAAGAAGCCCAAGACCTGGATAAGTACAAGATCACTGAAGGCTGTTAAAGCAGGAAACACCAACTGGATTTACGAAAAGTCAGAAATAATATCTATTATGTGAAGTTATTGAACTATGGAGGGGAGGGTTGGTGATTATACTAAAATATTACTTAACCTTCCTAATATAGAATTTGATTTTTTTCCTGAGATAGCACTTGCTCAAGATGTTTAAGGGCAGTGAAGAATAATGCCATACATTTGTTTGTGGTCTCTCAATTTATAGTATATTCATTTATGCTTTACAAAACCCTATGAATTAGTTGATGGGGCAAATCCATAAGAATTTTACTGGGGAAACAGACTTAAGAATCCTTCCCCAGGGGCACACTGCTAATAAGCATCACCATGGAGTAGAGACTTCCAACTCAGGCATCTGAATCTAATGCCCATGCTTTTCCAATGCTATTCTACTTCAGAAAGCCTGGAGTTAGCAGCTCCAATGTATCCATGATGAATACAAATGCAATCTTAAGATCCAGCCGCATTTTTCCTTCAGATATTTTATTGAAACGTAGTATATGTACAGGACAGTAAACATATCACAAATGTTTATCTTCAAATATTTTTACAAATTAAGCTCAGCTACGTACCTAGAGCTTGGATAAGAGCCATGGTGTTCCCAATACCCCTGATGTTCTTGCCATACTCCCAGTTACTAATGCCTCTGAGGGTGACTGCTTATACTCTCTAACTTTTAACCTGTAGGCTACTTTATGAATCATATTTTATGTAAGTTCAATAAAACAGCTTGTTCTCTTTTGTGTCCAGCTTGTTTTTTGCTGAATATTACATTTAAGAAATTCATCCATATCATTGTTTATAGTTGAAGATTTTAAAAATTGTTATATATTATCTTCATGTTTATATGAAAAACAATTAATTAATCCATTCTACTGCTGATGGACATTTGGGTGGTTTTCAGTTGAGGCTTATTAGGAATAATCAGTGGCAGTTTTGAGTCCCACATTTTACCAATGAGCATACAAACAATAAGACCAAAGGGCATGGAAATAAAATCAAAGAGAAAGTGACTTATCTTCTGCATCTTCGTCTATATCCCAATACTTCACATTTTAATAGATCTGTTCTTATAGGAAAGGAAACTGTCTGAGGACATTTGGCAGGAATCTGTCTACTTATACTTTAGTACTTTACTTAGGTGCTCTATTACAGGTCTATCTTTCTTTCTTTTTTTTTTTTATTCTTATTTCAGCATATTGTGGAAGGTCTATCTTTCTTAATATGTGAAACATAGGAATCCTAATTTTAAATTTTCTCTCTTACAGAAAGTACAGAAAATTTACTACAGAAATTACAAAAGTGTTATAGAAAATAGCACACATTTCAAAGATTAAAATTGTCAACTTAATATAGGCAAAAGGGCATCAGCTATGAATTTTGAAAAAGTACATTTTAATTTCTATCACAGGAACTCTGTTTAAATAACTTTCAAGGCTCAGCTTTGTGATCTGTATGATGGGGTTATATTTCTACCAGTATAACAAAATTTATGTAAAAGCCCTTTGGAATTTTTTTTTTTTTTTTTTTTTTTGAGACAGTCTCTCACTGTCACCTCGGCTAGAGGGCTAGAGTGCAGGAGCATTGTCACAGCCCACAGCAACCTCAAACTCTAGGGCTCAAGTGATTCTCCTGTCTCAGCCTCCTGAGTGTGGAATCTTGAAAGCATTACATAAATGTTGGTCATTATTAGAGTTAAATTTACAAAGCATGTAAATATTAATGCCAAATATTCATGACAGATGAAACAAATCTAAGGTCAAATCTATTGGGATTTTTCTCTGTTTAATTTTCTTTTTTCTTTTCTTTTCTTCTTTTCTTTTCTTTTTTTTTTTTTTTTTTTTTGAGTATACTTTTATATTGTTTGCTTAGTTAGCAAACAAGAGAGTGAAAGAGAGAGAGAAGAGAAATCTATCCAGGAAATATTAAGCTTGAAATTCTTACCAGGAACTAGACAGGCTCCCCACAGATCAAGATGTTATGGTTATCAACATCCATTTCTCCCCTCTCTAGGGACTCATAAACTGGCTAGACATCCTCTAATTTCCACCCTGGACATTAAAGGGCCCCAGTGCATTGTCGGCATGTGATTATGCCCTCCCCAAGGGACCTGCAATTTCAGACGCTGACTCCTATTCTCCCTGCTATAGCAGAAGTGCACTGCAATCACGGGCAAATTTATAGGTCAATGAGTTGAAAATTGGTTGTCTTTAAGTTTCTGATTTTTAAATACATTTTGTACAAATTAGTTCAAATGTAAAATAGGTTGGGATTTAAAAAAATGAGAGCTGCCACCTTGCATTAATATTCACAATATTACCTACTTATTTTTAGTTTCTGGATTAATATAGCACTGACATGGCTCCTGTCTCTGTCAATAAGAAAAGGATAATAAAATGGATAAAGGCAAACCAAAAAATTTGCAAGCTGCATGATAAGTGTGATTTTTTTTAAGTTAAAAAATCTGGGAAAAAACTAACTTAAAGATTCTAAAAGCCAATTTCAGCTCAGCTGCTGGGGTTTGTTTGAAATCTACCACCGACTGAGGTGTGAAACTTATATTTGATACAGTAAATCTTGTCAACTGTTATTTTAAAGGACTGAAATGTGCTTTTATAGCAAAATTGTCTCAAATAAAAAATACATTTTTACAATCTTACTCTGTCATAAACTTTCATGTCAGGTTTTAGCTCCACAATATATGCAGAGGATGCATTATACAGGAATAGGAAGGAGGCATGCATAATAACTTGTTTTAGTTCCATTGTGAGAAATAGAGAGAGAAAAATGTTCTATACCATTCATGTGATCAAAATATTAAATATTACATAGTTAATCAGAAATGACTAATAAGCTTATCTTGAGCCATCAGACTATTGATTACTGTTGCAGATTGCAGAATAGCTCTTTTATTTGACATTCTATAATGCCATTTATATAAGGAGTTCTATGCAATGTGATTGTAATTTCTTTCTTTTTACCATATTTCCTGACTGTATTATTGAAAACTCCAGATTGAAATTCTGTAAGAGTGGAGTACCTAATTTATATCATCCTCTCACTAAGATTTTGAAAACTGAGTTTTCTGGAAAATGTTTTAAAGCAATAGTATTGTAAATTGTAGCTCTCTCACTGCTCCCGTACTACTATCTCAAGTTTGAAAGCAGTTTAGCAGATTCTATTAGTGAGACTATAACGTCTCCTTGGGCGAGTCTGTGAGAATATAAGGATGCAGGTTGGAATTGACATCAGATCACTAACATTGAATACCCATTGGCATACTATTAATATATACTAATAGATCATTGGCAAAATGCATGTTAATATATATCAGGGCCAGAGAAGGGATTGGGATGGGCAGGCAATTTTTGTATTGGTGGACACTTCTTTTTAGAACATAAGAGTTTATTTACCGACTTTAGATATTGGGGCACTCAAGAAAGGCATTTAAAAATAACTAGGCTGTGAAAATAATTATAAGGCACTGATTACCTGTTGCAAAAAATCATCAATAAAATATGCTGATAATTTCTTAAAAAAAAAAATCCTCAGCCCTTAGACTTAGCCTTTTAGGGCTTCAGTGTGTGTGTGTGTGTGTATGTGTGTGTGTGTGTGTGTATACACATATATATGATGCTCATAATATTTTTTCCTTATATTGTCACTAAAAGTGCTCTTAGGAAAATTCAAACAGGATAGGAAATGTGAAAGTGTTTTGGAAGGTAAAAATTAAAAACACTGACTCTCGTGCCAATCATTATGCTTGGTATTTTTTACATTTATGAGTCAGTTAATTCTTGCAATAGCTTTGTGTGGTTATTTTAGCTAGACATGAGGGCCTAAATGTGGGTTATGATGATTTGCACTTGATATGTAGGTCTACACTGCTAAAGCATGGAAAATCTGGGTTTTAATCAAGGCTATCATGATAAACTCAAGGCACTTTTCCATTATATAAAAATTCTACGGAGATTCTAGTATTGTTAAGATATTGTGTAATGACTCCTTTGATTGAAAAGTATTAATATATTAGTTCTCTACTTCATGAAGAGTTCTGTATTACTCTCAGATTTTGCCACTTTCAAAATGGTCTCTGGTATTTAACTCGCACTTCAGATGTAGCCATATTTCTGAGGGAAAAGCAGCAATTTGGCACATTTTGTTCTTCAGAGACATTGAGTATCCACAGCAGTCTTTTTTATACCTATGAAACAAAATGTGCTCTATAATATAGATAGCAAAGAGAACTGGTCATATTTCTTTGGGTCTTATGAAATACTCTAAACCAGGAGTGAAAAATCATTATTTTATATTAACCACTAAATATATTAAGTAAATCCATTAAGTATTATCATGAAGATGTTTTGAAATAATTGAATGAGTTAAAGCTTCATTTTTAAAAGGATGAGGGAAGAAAAAGCTCACATTGAAATTTTTTTCATTTTAGAAAAAAAAAATTACCTTATGTTCAATGAGCATAACATTAAATGCTCACATAGACGCAATCCAGAAACATACACACATTTCAGATCCATATATTGATGCTGTGGCAGCTACAGGGAAAGTAAAAGAAAGAGCAATCAAGAAAAGAGGGAAAGAGAGGAGAGAGACTACCGGAAGGATGTAAATAGAAAACAGGAGGAAGAAACACTTAAGGAAAAAGTACAAAAAGAAGAGAAGAAGAAGAAATGGAGGTATAAAACAGAACAAGAAATTAGAGATTGAGTAGCATGGAAAAATTAGAGGGAAAAAATGAAAAGTGGCTTAGTTGGTTCTAACAGAGGAATTTAGTTCCTCTAATAATTAGAAGAATGGATGATATTATTTTTTTGTCTCACCTCAATTTCTATCTGCTTATGCATTAGAGTAGTTTAAACTGCCTCTGCCTTTTGAAAGGAATTAATGAGCACAATTCTTTAACTGCTTTTTGGAGAACTTCTGAGGCCCTGCTATGAATGGGAGTGACTGTGGTACCCCTTCAGACATGATGGGATTTTCTGATATATACTGGCTGGTGCCAGAGCAATTTTACCATAGGGTTTGAATGAATTTCAAAAATGGTTTGCTACAAAAGTCTAACTCTACAGCAAATAAAGAAGTGATGTGTTGGAGTCTTCACATTTATTGCTAGCTGACTCCTCGCATACCAAGTGGAGTCAACACCCTTGGCTTTACCTCAATGCAACCTTTTCTTATTAATTTTCAAAGCAACAGATGGAGAAAGCTACTACCAGGCTTCATCACTTCAATTTTCATTTTAAGTTTGATGTTCCCATGTTACATTTTCTCATCCTCATTCTTTTACGTGCATTGTCTGTTGGTTAGTTGGTTGGTGTTCTGGGAAAAAAAAGTTGGCTCAGAATTGGAATAAAATAAGAGAAGGTTATAAAATTTTCTTTAAAGGTCCCCCAAAATATAGTGGAAAACAGCCCTCCCAGCCATTGTGAATTTCTTTCTTTTGATTTCTTTTAACATTATGTATTCATAGAATTAGTGGCACAGGTATTTTCTATTTTTCTCTTTTCAACTGAATTTCTATGATAATATATGTTTTGGCTTTTTAAGTATAAGTGAATTTCACGTAAGTTTGAAGAAGCAGTACCTAGTAAAAGTGGGAAGCTTGGATACTTTCATAATCACATACCAACACAAACTTTGCTTTAATCTTCTTCCTAGAACTTCTATTTCTCTTTCTCATTTTTCTCTCTTTCTACCAGCATGGCATTAATGTCATTTAAACATGCAGGTAAGAAAGTTATCAAATTTGCATTTGTGTCTAAAGCAGGCAAGTAATGTAGCATCTTCTGAGATGAAAAACACTATAAATGAGAGAGAAAAAAAGACAATAAACAAATATAAAAGAAGCTACAGTGAACAGGCACAATGCAAGATACAGAAGGAAATGTCTAATATATGTATATTTATTTCTTCAGTGACATGAGAGAAGCTGCACCTGTGAAAGACTAGACTACTATGAAAAATGAATATTCAGAAACCAAGAAAAGATTTGGAAAACTAAAAAATTAAAAGTATTAATAAAATTTAGAAGGATTGAATGATAAAGCCAAAGAACTCCCCTTAGAAAACTGAATTTTAAAATGGAAAGAATAAAAATAAGTGAGAAAAGATAAAAGAATTACTTTAGGAGTTCTGCCTATAAGGAGTTAAAGAAAGGGCAAACAAAAGACAAAAGGGAAAAAATGATCAAAGAAATATTATAAGAAAATTTTCAGAGCTGAGCAGCACAGGTTTTCAAATTGAAATAGCCCATTGAGTGCCAAACAAATGAATAAAACAAAATATTCTGCATGTGCTTAACAAATGCTTCCTATCTTTATTTCTTGTAAATGAAATTTCAAAAATGGAAGAATTTTGTTAGACTACAAGAAAGTGAGTAAAGATTTTGGCACAGGGTTTGAATGCATGGCATCCATCCAGAGGGCTGTATGTTGTCCAGATTTTGAAGAATTTGCTAAAGATATTAGTTGAGTTGTTAAATAATCTTAACTAAACTGATTATAATCCAAACATTGGATGTATTTTAATTTATTATATCAAACTAGCCCTGAGAGAAATTGTGTGTCTGTGTGTGTGTGTGTGTGTGTGTGTGTGCGCGCCATATGTAGTGGGGGAATGAGGAATGAGGAAGGGACAGACAATGTGGCAAGAATCACTTAACTTCTCTATACTCCAAGGATTACAACTGATGCTTTTGACCGCTAGGGATTATGGATGAATTGTGTTCCACTCCATAGCATTGTTTACTTTTGGGTAATGCCTTATCACAGGATACTATCTCTTTATGCCATTACATTGGTCCAGTGGCTCTTCTTTCTTAGGGTTTTACCAGTTACACTGACAGCACCTGTGTGTCATTTCTAGTTTTTTTTCTCTTTGTTCTCACTCTAAATGGTTCATGACTTGCTTAGGTCCCTTCCAGCCTATTTCCAGCATATTGTTCAGAGCAGCAGCCTCAGGGGCAAGGCCCCCAGCATCAGTAGACAAAGAGCCTAATTTAAATCCTCACTCTCCTGATTCAGGGGTCCAGCTCTGCACCCGCCCCTTAATCACCACACAGACCACTTCATCTACCTCACAAGATTTCTTTCTTCTTAATTCTTTTGTTATGTGCCTTGATTTAGTTATTTTGATTGTGTTAGCATTCCTGTTTGTTTGATTATGATTTGACCATGCAATTATGATTTTTTTTCTTTTAGTGCACCACGTGCTATGGCACCAAGAAAAGGGTTGCTGAGTGTCAAGTGCCCTGGAAATATTTAGAGGTCAATGGCTCTCTAAAAATACAGCACCTGTAACATTGATTTGCAAGATAGATGTGCTTTTAAAACCTAGTACATTCACAAATGGTCTCTGAAGGGATAGCTTATTTTATGCTACGGGAAAAGGAGGGTCCTGGAATGTTGAGGATGACTGCATAATATGACCCAGTTCCCTTTGGGGTTGAGGAGAAATGTGGAATCAGTTAATGATTCATTAATATGCTTAGAAAAATCCAATAGCAGTTTTAATCAAAACCACATAACCAATCTTTTTTTTTTTTAATAGAATACCTAGTCATAGGGCTAGCCAGTGTCTTTGTTTTGCCTCCTACAAGTGCCCAGTCTTTGCTGACTGATTGGATAATGACATTTACAAGTATTAACTTAATTCAGTTCAATCCAATTCACTAAATAATGGTGTACCAATTACATTGTGTCAAGTACAATATTTGCAATACAAATTTGACTACAATTCAGATCCTGTCTTGGAGAAGTCATAGTCTAGCAGGAGTAATAAACATATTATTAATTAAGTATAACAGGTTGTGACAGATAGAGGAAATGAAACACCATGAATCCCCCAGGAACAACTTCCTATATTTGGAGTTAATATGCTTTCAAATATATATGCAAAAGTTTAAAGTGCTTATTTTGAAACCTTCTAAAATGCCCTTTTCACTCATAAATCTCTTTTCTCCATTTTCATTTATGTATTTATTTATTCATTTTAATGATTTTGGATTGCAGAATTTTTTAGCGCACTGAGTCATCAGAAATAGATTTGGGAATATTAATTCTTTTGTGTGAATGCATCTTCTGCACTAAAACCTGTTGGAACATGGTGCTAGGTCTCCCCTCAGGAGCTTCCTATAAACGCAAAGCACTGACCTTCAGTATCCAATCCTAGATGGTCCCTCATTCTTCTGAAGTTGGCATTGTCATCACTATTATATTTTCTTTCTGAACATAAGCATTGGCAAGAGTAGCCTCTAATGCAATTATGTTGGTTCCAGTGTGCCAATACGTAAACCTCTCCAAAGCCATTTAAATTAATCAAGAAGGCAAAATGTTAATGAGTCAATACGCTGAATAAGCAGGGGGAATTTATATACTTAGCATCACCCCCGTCTGCAAAACTGGGTCTAATCTGTGAAATAACAATATGAAATGTGGCTTGGTTTGAAGGCAATGTTGGATGGCATGCCTGGACTGACCAAATCAGTAATTATGTAATCAGAAGAAAAAAGTTGTTTAAAATTGTTTTTCTACTTCACTTTGGTGGAACACCATTCTACAGAGCACATTCAAAATTAGAAAGCTTGTGTGTATTTAGCTTAATTAAACATTTAACCAAATGTCATCTACCTATTATTTCCACTTTACAATTTTCCATAACACTCGGAAGAGTTAGCTAATTTTTAACCTTTCTGTTGACTTTCCCAAAATTGAACACAATTGTTTTATGCTTCTATCTTCTGGTTGTTACAAAATGTCTCCTTTCCTCATCGCCTTCAGCTTTTCAGGGAAAACCAAGTGGAATTAGTAATCACTCACAGCATTTAAAATCTCACCTGACCTGAATGAAAAGCCCAGGACACATCCAAGTCGAAAATGAAATTGCTATGCCTTGCTGTGATTTTCACTTATTTCCACTCCATTCCCTGAAACCATTTCTTATTCTTAATCTGAAGGAAAATGTGAACAGATACTTTATGTAAGACAGTGGAATAGGGACTGAGCACTAGGTAGAGGCCATTTAATTAAAAAAGTGTAAGATAAATAGACTGTAAAATGCAGCTAGTCATATATACAAATAGTCTGCTTGGCAGAACTGAGTGATGAGTTAGGTTAATACACGTGAATTTCCGAAAAAGAGAAAACAGCTTTGAATCCTATTAGCTTTGTTTTTACTTCTATTATTTTTAGGTTCAAGATTATAGGCTAAGTAACAATTTTTTAAAAGGAAGAAAGGAGAAAGGAAGGAAAGAGATGGGAATAAGAAAGAAATTTGTCATATGAGTGAATAATGGCAGATTGCAATCAAAGAATATTATTCTGCTTGGCTTGTCTAATATTAAATGGATAACAGCATATTTTTCAATTTGAACATTTTGAAATAATTTGTCGAATTGCTTCAATAGTGATTAGGACCACAATATGTCTAGACTGTGGCTTCAAAATAGTTTGAACCAGAGTTATAATAACAAAGAAGCAATGCTATGGAGAGGAACTTTGTTACGCTTGCTAGGGGGCACTGTGAGGCTATCTTTGCCTTGTTTGTTCCTTTGCGCGGTTAGTGGTTGGTCCATTTTAATTATCTGTGTTTCTGTGAAAGATGAAGTATTACGTTGTTAATTATGGAGTTTTCAGCTTCATAATAGATTCTATCTAACTACTTTTGACTCTGCATGTTTCCTGTGCCCTTCAAATTCTATTTTCTGGTGGGATCTGGGTAAATTGAAAACACTAGATTATAGTGAAAGTTAAATCTAGAAAATAACTAAATCCTGCCTCCCCTATGAAGAGTAAACTTTATTTTTCCCCAAAGTAGCAATATTATATTAGTGGGTATGTCAATTGCCCAGCTAAAAACTACTTTCTCCAACCTTCCTGGGAATGAAGTTTTCCCACATGAAACAATACTGACCAATAAATTTAAGGAAACACCACAGAGTTTGATGTTGAGGCTTTGAATCTTGGGATTTATATACTGAGAAGCATTCCTTCTATTTTAAAGTAAAAGAATTTCAAAAGTGAGGTGCTGTCCTCCCCTATTTCCAGTAGAGCTTGGTTCACCTATGATCTCAATATGATTAAATAATAATAATTTTAAAAAGTGCCTGAGGATAGTACAGTCCCATCAGTATTGGTTCAGAGATTTTAATTTTCTGGGGGGAAAAAGGTAGTGCTCAATCCACTGTTGCTTGTACCTCAGAACAGCAAAATCAAGCCAATTTGAGCTTCCTCTGATGCCATTTGTCCATAGTAGAGTTCTCTTGACAAATTGCATTTGATATTTTCATGGTCCAGGTAAAGCCACTCGACAGTTAAATTATTTTGCCCAAATTCTCAGAAATTAAGAGAACAACTTTCACTGTAAATGTTCCAATAACAGACAGAGAACATTCAGAGGGTCAGCAGAAAAAGGAGAATTTCCTGCTTGAATATCTGTAGTGATTTCAGACATACATAGCCTTAGTTCAAGTTATGGAAGAATAAGTCAATGATCTGCTTGCAAGCCAAAGCAGTAGTCAGTGGATTCTGCAAGAGAAGGGCCACCCAGGTGCACATATCGTTAAGAATTAGAGCAATCCTTCCCAAACCTTTAAACTAAAACCCACTTAATTTCCAGCTGGCCTAATTGTTAAAGTAGCCATTCTGTGATGGCCAGAGGACATGTCTACAAGCCATGTTGGAGCCCAACTCTAGCCACCGATTACATTCAGATTATTATTTGGGTGGGTAACTTACCCACTGTCTATTTCTCACTTCCTTACTAAGACAATCTCAGTTTTATTGGATGTGCATGTCAATTGCCCAGCTAAAAAACTACTTTCTCCAGCCTTCCTTGGAGTGAAGATTTATCATTGGAAAAAATTCTGACCAATAAATTTAAGAGAAAGTTCTTCATTGGAACTTCCAAAAAATCGTCTAAAATGGGCCAAATTTGGCTGGATGGTCCCTTTTCCAGTCTCCTTTATTTCTGAAACATATATTGATTGATGAAGCACAATAGAAACCTCTTTGCGACCATGAGGTTACAAGCATGTGATGGGATGGCCAAATGCGATGATAGAAGGAGTTGTGTTCCTGGTGATATCACAGAGCCTTGTGACCTCACTGCACTACCTAACTCACTCTAGACTTCTCATCACTTGATAAGTGAAACCCCTACCTTATGTACACCTCTGATATTTTAGTTTTCCTTTAATGTAGCTGAATTAAATTCTTACCTGATACACACACTTTATATTAAAGACATGAGCAATTGATATGACAAACAATAAACTTCAAATTTCTTTTCAGGATATGGTGGCTTGAGGCTGAATGGAGGGTTGCTTGAGGCCAGGAGTTTGAGACCAGCCTGGGCAACATAGTAACACTGTGCCTCTAAAAAAATGAAAAAATAAATAAATAAATAATGGGTCATGGTGGCGCATGCCTGTAGTTCCAGCTTTTGGGGAGGCTGAGGCAGGAGGATCACTTGAGTCCAGGAGTTGGAGGCTGCAGTGAGCCATGATCTCACCACTTCATTCTAGCCAGGGCAATAGAGTAAGACCTTGTTTCCAAAAAGAAAAAAAAAATTTTAAGGTTTTAAAAATTTATCTAAAGTTTCCTATTTTCTTTTGAAAAATTTGAACATTTAATATTTTGTACAATAATATATTTTTTAATAAAATATATTTTAGGTAAAACTGATGATGATCCAGGAAGTATTTTGTCCACTGGCTTCTTATAGCACATATGTCACTGTATATCCAATATGGAAAATGCAACATTGGAATAAAGTCCAGAAAATGTGCAACAACACACATCCCCTAAAAGTGCTAGGCATAGGTTTAAGCTTTAGTTTTCTCATCTGTAAATGGGAATAAAATATTAAAAATATCTCATTATCATAAGGAATAAATAAGATGAAGCTAAGTTACCCAACACCATACCTGGCATATAATAGACACTTGAAATGATTTATATAAAACATATGCCACGCATTTCACATATAAATTTGCATGCCATTATATTTTATGTAAAGCATTACAAATATAGGTTATATTATGGAATATTGTGGAATATTCTACATGTTATATATTATATATAATGAATATTAAAATACCTTTATTGATACTCATCCAACAATATACTAGTTTGTGCTGGGCATTGTTCTATATATAAGTGAATTCAGTGATGAACAAGATTAATCTTACTTCTGTCTTAAGAAAGTTACAGTACATTGTGCAACAGAGAAGATATTCTCGAATGTGTAATATTTTAAAAGTACTCATCAAAGAATTTGAGGTAAAATGAAAATTGACTCTTACAAATGCAGATAAATTGGAAAAGACGATTTTTATACTTCTTTTACAAAGGATCAGTTGTCAAGAATTCCAAGATCTAGCCACATTCTTCACCATGTCTATGATAAGACAGATAATTGCACAAATGATGATCTAAATGTAAATGGTATCTAAAGTAGGTCTCCGACATGCCCTGGAGACATTACCACAAAATGAATGTCCTAAGAAGTAGGCCTTCTGGACAAGAAATTATTTATAGTCCAAGAACTCAGTGTCTAAGGCACTCATATCATCTGAACAGTGGGGCTACAGCTTTCTGCAAATTTCCCAAGTTGTTCTTAAAAATAAAAATAGTATCTTACAAAAAGGAGACATGGTATTAATCATTAATAGATTCTTCAAATATTTTCCTTTTTGCTTTTCAAGTATGTGTAGGGTTGCAATCTCTGGCATTCTCATATTTGATGGAGCTATGTGGTTAGTTTTGGCCAATGAGTTTTGTGTGGAAATGATGTCTGTCACCTCCAGGCTAGGGATTTAGCAGCTGATGTCAGACTCTAAAAAGCTTCATTTCCTCTAGCACAATGGCCCTCAATGTTCAAGAGGATGGCTGTTTCATCAGCACAAATCTCTGAGTGACAATGAGGAAGAAAGTCCCTCTGCTAATCCATAAATCAACATGTAGCACGAGCAAGAAATAAACCTTGTACTTTGAAACTATGTAGTCTCGGGATTCATTTATAAATGCAGCAATGCCTACATATATCCTGTCTGATACTGATCATCACATCTAGATCATCCTTGAATTTCCCTTGTTCCCATTCTACATATTCAAATCTTTCTCTGACACCAGACAAGGATCCAGTGAAAAATAAAACTACAGACCAATATCCCTGATGAACATAGATGCAAAAATTCTCAAGAAAATACTAGCAAACCAAATTCAATAGCACATTAAAAATATCATCCACCATAATCAAATGGGAATCACCTCAAGAATGGTTCAACACATACAAATTAATAAATGTGATACATCACATTAACAGAACCAAGAACAAAGACCAAAGGATTATTTCTGTAGATGCCAAAAAAAGCATTCAATAAAATTTAACATCCCTTTATGATAAAAAGCCTCTCCATACTGGGTATAGAAGGAACATACATCAAAATAACAAAAGCCATATTTGACAAACCCACAGCTAACATCATACTGAACAGGGAAAAATTGAAGGCCTTTCCTCTAAGATCTGGAGCAAGGTGAGGATGCTCACTTTCACCAGTTTTATTCAGTATAGAACTGGAAATCCTGCCCAGAGAAATTAGGCAAGAGAAAGGAATAAAAACATTCAAATTTTAAAGAAAGAAATTAAATTAGCCCTTATTCACAAATGACATGATCTTTTACTTAAAAAATTCTAGGCTCCACCAAAGAACTGTTAGAACTGATAAATGAATTCATTAAAGTTGCAGGATACAAAATCAACAAACAAAACTCAGTAGCACTTATATACATCAATAATGAACATTCTGAAAAAGAAATCAAGAAAGCAATCCCATTTACAATAGCTGCAAAGACTATAAAATACCTAGGAATCATTTTAACCAAAAAAGGGAAAACTTTTAAACACTGATTAAATAAATTGAAGCAGGCACGAAAAAAAAAAAAAAAGGAAAGATACTCCATACTCATGGATTGGAAGAATTAGTATTGTTTAAATGACGATACTACCCAGAGCAATTTACAGATTCAATGAAGTCTCTATCAAAATACCAATGACATTCTTCAAAGAAACAAACAAACAAAAAAAATCCAAAACTTCATATGGCACCACAAATGACCCCCAAATACCCAAAACAATCCTAAGCAGAAAGAATAAAGCTGAAGGCACCACACCTCCTAACTTCAAAATTTACCATAAAGCTGTAGTAACCAAATCAGTATGATCCTGCCATAAAAACAGGCACGTAAACCAATGGGAACAGAACAGAGAACCCAGATATAAATCCACATATTTACAGCCAACTCATCTTCAGCAAAGTACTGAGAATATACAATGGGGAAAGGAGTCTCTCCAATAAATGATGCTAGACAAACTGGATAAGAATATGCAAAAGAATGAAACTAGACCCCCTATCTCTCGCCACACACAAAAATCAAAATGGATTAGAGACTTAAATTTAAGACCTGAAACTATCCTATTTTCAAATTACAGTTTTAATCCATTCTCTGCATAGACTACGAGGACATCATCATCTTCTGCTTGGCTCTTTACTGGCCTCCTAAGTCAGTCTCTTTTTTCCCACCGCAGTGACTCTCCAGGCCATTCCCCATTTAGCAAAAAGAGTGACATTCTTAAAAAATTAATCAGAGTCAGTCACTCCCTCTGTAGTTGGCATAAAATCAGAATTCTTTACAAAAGTCTGGAAGGTCATTAAGCAGACTCACCCTGTGCCACTGTTCTACTAATTTTACTGTAGTGCAGTTACATTATTGACCACTCGGTTCATTAAAAACATACTTCTTTTCCCCTTAACTCAGGACCATTCTTTAAACTCTCCCACCTTCTCGAATTTTCTTTTCTGCTGTATAGTTGTTAACCACTTCTTCTCCTTATAGTCTGAGCTTTAATGAAATCTTAAGAATGTTCCCTGGTCATCCCTAACCGTCCTTCTTCAATGCGTGTGCGCGCAGACACACACACACACACACACACACACCCCATTTTATTCTATTGCATTGCCCTTTGTGTTTTCTTTAAAGAAGTTTTTAAAGGATAAAGCTAATTTATTTCTTACATGCTTTTTTGGTCTCTCCACCACGCCAACGTCCCCGCAGAACATAAACATCCTCATGGCAGGGACTGTGCCTCTTTTGTGCAACATTATAACCCAAATGACTTCTAGTGCTGGCCAAAATGCAGACATTTAATGAATTTATATTGGATAAAAGAGTGAAGATTAAAATAAACGAAGGAAGAACTTTTGATCCTCCTGAATAATTCAGAAGTAACTTTTATACTAATGAGAAAATTTAAGGCAGGAATGAGGCACCTCAATTCAAAATGCCCCAAACCAAACATATATACTCAACAGATATATACTCAGCCATACTAACTGAACTTGTATTCTGAGCTAGGCACAATCTAAATTTAAAAATGTAAGGTGAAGAGCAAAGTCATATTTGGAGATATGCCCTAAGCTCATGAACATTAAAATCGATCAAATAAATCTGTAATTATCAATATAGATTTTCTTCTTCTTTTTTTTTTTTTTTTTTTTTTTTACAAACAAAGCTTGAAATCCTTAGCTATCAAACAGATGGCAAGTTCCATTTGTAGGGCTTTGTAAGTCACCTGCTGCCAAAATATAGAGATTGGCTGTGTTTCAGACCCAGAAAAGGCATATCATATAACTGATTTACCAAAAAAAAAAAATAATAATAATAATAATCTAGGATGTTTCATAAATGAAGAAATTACCATGTTTTGACTTTGATCTAGATTTGATATGGTAGAAAATAAAAACAAACAAACAAAAAGAGCCAATGGAACAAAATATAAAAGGATCTTTAGAAGATGATAAAAGCCATTTGACAATTAATTTACATAGTATCTCACCACTCACAAAAGTTAATTCAAGATGGATAAAATACTTAAATATAAGGCATGAAACCATAGGAATTCTAGAAGAAAATGTAGGAAAATTCTTCCAGATATCATCCTAGGCAAAGAATTTATGAAGCAGTCTCCAATGGCAATTACAGCAACAACAAAAATAAATAAATGGGAGTTGATTAAATTAAAAAGCTTCTGCACAGCTAAGGAAATAATCAACAGACCAAGTAGACAATCTATAGAATGGGAGAAAATATTCACCAGCTATACATCTTATAAAGGGGTACCAATCAGAATCTAGAAAGAACTCAAGCAAATCAGCAAGAGAAAAAGCAAATAATATCATTAAAAAGTGGACAAAAGACATGAACAGAAGCTTTTTAAAAGAAGAAAGACAAATGTCCAATAAACATATGAAAAAATGCTCAACATCACTAATCATCAGAGAAATGCAAATTAAAACCACAATGAGATATCACCTTACCCTAGATTTTTAAAAAAACTTTTGGTTTTTATTAAAAAAGTCCAAAAACAATAGATGCTGGCATGGATGCAGAGAGAAAGGAGCACTTATATGCTATTGGTTGGACTGCAAATTAGTACAACCTCTATGAAAAACATTATGGAGATTCCTCAAAGAACTAAAAGTAGATCTACCATTTGCTCCAGGAATTCCACTACTGGGTATTTGCCCAAAGGAAAGAAGTGATTTTATCAAAAAGACACCTGTACTTAAAGGTTTACTGCAGCACAATTCAAAATTGCAAAGATGTGGAATCAAACCAAGTGCTCATCACTTTATGAGTGGATTAACAAAATGTGGTGTATGTATATCACAGAATAGTACTCAGTCCCCAAAAAAGGATGACTTAATACCTTTTGCAACAATTTGGATGGAACTGGAGATCATTATCCTAGGTGAAATATCTAAAGAATGGAAAAGCAAGCACCACATATACTTGCTATTAAATTGGAACTAATCTATGAGCACACATTTGCACAGAGGGAAGTAAGACTCAGTGAAAATAAAGCAGGGCAGAGGAGAGAGGGGATGGGTGAAAACATACCTAACGGGTACAATGAATACTATGTGGATGATGAGCACACTTACAACCCTGCAACTTATAACAAAATTGATACATGTAACCAAAAACATTTGCACCCCTATAATATTTAGAAATAAAAAAAGAAGATTGTTGCCAGACATGAATGGGCCATGTATATGCAATTGGTAACTTGTGTGGGCCAATGACTGAGATCCCTACAGGACTGTGGATGTCTCAGGTGATTATCAGCGTAGGGAGAAGACATGAAGGTCCAGATGCCTATGGCTTTGTACATATGCTTCATTGTCCACTAAGACAGTTGAAACTTGAGCAGTCACACTGCATCCTAGCCAGCAGGGAAAAGGTGCGCCTTTTCTGTCAGCTTCCATATGTAGCATTTCCTTACATCTCATTGGCCAAAACAACCACATGGTCACACCTGGCTGAAAAAGAGTCTAAAGAATACAATGTTTAGCTGGGCAATAATGTGTCTGGTCATTAAAAATTAGGGTTCTTATTAAGAAGTTTTTTTGGCCGGGCGCGGTGGCTCACGCCTGTAATCCTAGCACTCTGGGAGGCCGAGGTGGGCGGATCGTTTGAGCTCAGGAGTTCGAGACCAGCCTGAGCAAGAGCGAGACCCCATCTCTACTAAAAAATAGAAAGAAATTATATGGACAGCTAAAAATATATATAGAAAAAATTAGCCGGACATGGTGGTGCATGCCTGTAGTCCCAGCTACTCGGGAGGCTGAGACAGGAGGATCGCTTGAGCTCAGGAGTTTGAGGTTGCTGTGAGCTAGGCTAACGCCACGGCACTCACTCTAGCCTGGGCAACAGAGTGAGACTCTGTCTCAAAAAAAAAAAAAAAAAAAAAAAAAGAAGTTTTTTTTTACGTATAGCTCTCTCCTTTTCAATACTCTTTGCTGGAAAGTGCAACCATGTTTTTCTCTCCAGACTCACAGTTCCACCTTCTCGATCTGAGGAGTTTCCTGGGTTCTACCTGGGTCCCCCTCACCCTCTTCCAGAATCATTTATCAAATAGAGCTTCTTTTCTCCAGTGTATATTGTTGTCTACTTTGTCAGAGATCAGTTGGCTGTATGTGGATGGCTTCATATCTGGGTTCTTGGTTATGCTCCATTGGTCTATGTCTCCATTTTTGTGGCAATACCCTAGACTTTTTCTCAGGTCAATAAGATGGGGTAATTGTAGGTCTCACCTTGCTTGTTTCCCATCTTGAAGGATCACTTTCCTTTATTATCTCATATCCAATGTCTTAAAAATTTCCTTCTTTCCTTCCCTCCTTCCTTCCTTCCTTCCTTCCTATGATTCAAGAAGGAAGAGTTAATCAGGTCCACTGTTGATTTGTCTGGACTGAGTATAGGAGTTCATTTTTTTCTTCTATTTTTTATTATACTAATACCTCTCATCTGCATGGTGATTTGCAAAGTATTTTGGTACTCTTCACAATTTTCCAGAATGTGAGGTTGGCAGTTGGCATATATGCATTACCTCCTGCCAAACATATTAATAAAAGTGCTTTTGAATATTCCCCTCTCTACCTCTCTAAGTATGCCTCCCTGCCCATGGAATTTGAACCTGGGGAAGATGAGGATTAGTTGAAGAAGAGAATGTATGGTGTGCAAGGGTATGGAACTAGGAAAGCAGTAAGTAATATCCTGAACAGGACTGTATTGTAGAAATGGCCAAAGGCCAAAGTGTATAGTGAGCAGATTACATTGAATAATACCTCTGTGGACTTTAGCCTTATCTAAATTTTTAAAAGTTTGGGATAAGCTTAATAATTAATGTATTATAATAAAAAAAAGTTACTGAATTTAGAGGATAGGTAGTCAGATGCCCTAGATGTGGTCTGAATTGTGGCTCAAAATATTTTCAAGGGAAGTAATCAGCCTTCTGTAAGCCTCAGTTTCCTCTTTTTGTGTGTGTGAGAGAATAAGCTACTTGATTTTTCTATACAAAATTTATATTATTTTGTGAAAAATTTTCTGAAGGCAGGTGAACCAAATTAAAGCACCTGCAGATGTCAGTGGGCCACTTTGTCCCTCAGCTTTCCCCTCTTCCAACCTTTGCAACTCCTATTTTCACTGAATGTTTCATATACAACTTCCCCTGTAACCTCTAGGGAATTAAAAGAAGTACATTTTGGTGAATATTTGGTTTTTTACACTTTCTTCCTTCCTACACCTTGAATTTTTTGCTAATACGAAAAACAAAATAAAACAAATGAACAAAACAAAAAAAGTGTCACATAGTATAACTAGCGCCCACAATTGAAATATAAAAGATTTTAGAATATAAATTGAGTTGACTATGACTGGGTATTTTTGTTGACACATTATTCTTCAATAAGTTTTTTGGGGGAGATGTGCTTGAATATTCAATCTTAAGGGTGCATAACAGTTTTGTAGATATGAATTCTATTACTACTATATTGTTTCTAATACATTTTACAGAAGCAAAATGTCTTCGTACCACTAAACAACATCTACTTGCAAGTGAAGAGGGAACAAAAGCTCATAAAACTGCAATAAAATATTTATTTGTCTTCAGCAATAGGATTAATTTTATCACTGTAGATTTATGACCCCAGAAATTTGTTGCTGGATATTTAATATATCAAAATAGCAGAACAAGGAGCTTGTATTAAGAAATGTATTGTGAAACTCATGATTTACCAGAGAGAACGGATTTCTTTTTTTATCCATAGGACTTAATAAAACAGCAAAAAAATTGAATTAGCTTGGCATAAAGTTTAATTGCCTGACAAAAAATTTGAAACTGCTATTGTATTACTGTTTATGTACAACATATATTGGGCTTGTGGATCATCACTCCCCTAGATCCCCAGACTGACTAGGGAAGCTAGTGATGGCAACCAAGTCGTAGTATTAGTGTCTTGGAATCTTCCTTTTGATTGCCTCTTCCTGTCATAAAGAAAGTTCACTGTAATGATCTTTCCAAAAGGGAAAACAGGACTTTATAGCTTGCTGCCTCCCTAATGCAATTCCTTTGTTGAAAGCCTATCTCTTCAGGAATTCCACAGCTCTTCAGCACTATAGCACCTGAGAGAGTGTGCCTTAGTGACATTCAATTTATGCATCTGGGAGCTTTTTTTTATGATGGAAATAGCCTGATAGCAGAAAGCCATAAAAGAACATAGTAAATCTACAACCTTCAAATATTCTCTGTTTTGAATTGTGGCTATAGCGATGAATTACTCTCTTTCTGCTCACTTTTTTTCCCCCTTATCTTTGGAGCTCCTATAAGAAGTAGGTACGCACTTAGAAAAAAACACAGTCTCTTGAGATTGTAATGTAGGAGCTAGACATCTTCATGTTCAGAAAGGTTAGAGGAATATGGACTGGCAGAGGCAGAACAACTTCAGACCCCATAATTCAGCTAGCACAGAATTTGAAAATAGAGTCACTAAATCGATGATGTGGCCATAGAGTTTACAGCCAGAGACCACCTCAGTTCTTATCCATAAAGCTTATAACAGCTAACCTTCTTGGGGATTGCTGTGTGAATTTTCAATCAGAAGAACAGTCCCCAGAGGGTGGCTGAGTCTGGATCATTGTTATAGAAAGTAATTGAGTAAGTGAAAATATGTACCATGAAGGGGAAGAAGCTGACAGTCTCCTTTTAGTTTGATTTGAATGAGAAAAAGACTAAATTTATTTTCTCTCTTCCATGCTCATGCCTCCTGGGGTCTTGATAATTCATGTTTTTAAAGTATGTCATCAAGAAAACCACTTGCTTTCCTTCACCATCTGATTTGCTCTTGTCCCATTGCATGCATGCTCTTGGTAGCAGGAACATATGTAAATTGGTAGAGTCTACAGGAGGCCATCATTTTCAACCTTCTGGGCCAAGCCACATTCAGTGCTCTTATTTCTAATTCCTATCCCTGTTTATTGATGAGCTAGCCAGAAAAGATGCTAAAAATGCAGCATTAGAGGAAAATAATACCAAAATAAAAGGAAACAGTACTTAGTAACTTGACCATCCCCAAGTTTTGCAGAATTGTGTTAGGAATCTCCTTTCTATTATTATACAAATATTTTCTTTCATATTGCCTCAGCTTCTTAATCTAAATCCACTCTCTGTGGCTCTCCCACTGCACAATAACACCATTTTGTACTTTTCTAATTGTGGTTATTAACCTCTACACTGTGATTCTTTTGGGCCACAATGTATCCAAATAGCTCTAGGTGTGGCAGCACAAAACAATGGGCCAAGCTCCTGAGCCTGTCATTCCTGCACTCATGGCATGTGCCATTGCCAGAACTAAAACGTCACTTACTTGTGTTTCTTTAATTATTCTTATCCATGTCCTTATTTGCAGAGCCTTTTTTCATTTTCTAACATTTAAATGTGAAACTGATATAACTTCCCTAATAATTCTTAGACCAGAAAGGATATAAGTGAAAATTATGCAATATGTAAAAAAGTCAGTAGTAAGAACATTATATATCAATATTTATGAGAGATTTCCAAAGTTAGACTCAGAGGAAAATAAATGTCTCTATGTACTTTAAATGTTAAAGGGGAAAAAAAGTAAAAACTAAAATTGCATTCAAGAATTTATAAAAAGAATATCTAAAATAAAGCAGGGGTTGGCAAACTATAATCTGGGGGCCAATTTCAGTCCACCATCTGTTTTGGTAAATAAGATTTTAATGAAACATAACCATAATCATTCATTTATGAATTGTCTGTAGCTGTTTTTGTGCTACAGGGCAGCACTGTGGTTTAAACATGTCCCTTCTGAAATTCAGATGCTGCCAAAGTGATAGCATTAAGGGTGGGGGCCTTTAAGAGGTGATTAGGTCATGAGGGCAGCTCCCTCATACATAGGATTAAAGAAGGCCCTTACAAAAAAGGCTTTAAGCAGCATTCACTAGTTTTTCTAGCTTGCCCTTCTGCCTTCAGCCATGTATGGACCCAGTAAGAAGGCCTTCACCAGACCAAATGCCAGTGCCTTCATCCTGGACTTCCCAATCTCCAGAACTGTGAGAAATGAATTTCTGTTTTTTATAAATTATGCAGTCTCAGGTATTTTGTTATAGCAGCACAAACAGACTAAGACTGACAAGAGTTGAGTCGTTATGACAGAGACCATTTGGCTTGCAAAGCTGTAAGACCCTTTACTGTATGGCCCTTAACAGAAAAGGCTTGCTGACCCTTCATCTAAGGTATGCAGAGAAAAGGATTATTGAAAACAAAGCAATAAACTAATAATCTGGATGACAGAAAAGACAGTAATTGAGAGATATATCAATTATTCTTTCAGCACATAAAAAACTGTGCAATGGTATAAATTTTATTTTGTTAGTGTTATACTAAAGCATTGAGTAAAGAGCATAATGAAAAACATACGATAAATTTCTCACATACAGATGAAAAATTGCAAGTAAATATTAGCAAATCTAATTCAGCAGTATATTTAACTATTAATAACCTACAGCTAAGTTAATATTTATTCCAAGGGTATATAAATTATTGACTATAAGTAAATATGTTAATATACCTAATCACATCCGGTAGGCCAGAGGAGAAAAACCATATATTAATCTCAATAGATATAGAAAATCAGCTGGACTTTTTAGAATAGAACAAAACATTATCCTGGAAATAAGAAGGTACATTCTTAGTATGACACCAATAGCCAGCATTAGTCTCAAAGCCAAAAAAATCAGAGATATTTCCATTAAAGTCATAAATAATATAAGAATATCTGCTATTTTCATAAATATTTCTGGGAAAAAAAGCTTCTAAAAATTCTAGCCAGTGGAATAGAGCATGAAAATTTAAAAAGAGGAAGTTATAAAATTATTATTTTCAGATTATATTACTGCATTTCTGAAAACTAACAATCAGGGAATTAATGATGATACGTTACTATCATTTAATCTTTGGACCCCAGTCAAGTTTCTCCAATTGACAAAAGGATCCATTCAAAGTTACACATTGCATTTACCTGTCATGCCTCTTCATTTTCCATACATCGCTCTTCATCCATTAGCTGCCACCCTCCTCACCTCACCTGTACTCAGACACTCACACAAGGCTATCCTACTATGAGAAAGCCCTCTTTACCTGGCCTGGGCTCCAACACTCCATGGCAGGCAGCTTACCTACCCTATTGGTACTTGGCCAGAACACACCAACCTGTCTTTCAACAGAGATGGTGTCCTTCCCCTGCTCAGACTTTTCTCTCTACTCTAAAAACTCATTCTATACACACACTGTCCTCATTCTTCTTGGGCTTAGACATCTTGCTTGAGCCAATGGGGCTTCCATTCCATACCCCCACCCCATAGCAGATGCCTACATTTCTTGACCCCAGCGATGTGATCAGAACGGAATTGTTCAGGAAGGGAAAGGAAGAGGTAGAGGAAGAGGACAATGACTCCACATTTCTTGAAAAAAGAGAGAATTAAATAAATGAAAGTGGAACAATCAATTTCTCACATATGTTAAGAAACACATTTCTATGGTTTTAAGTGCTTAAGGTTAAAGAAAAGTTGCACACAAAGTACCCAAAAAAGTGAATATTTTTCTTACATCTGAATGTCAAAGGTATAAAACCAGAAAGCATACACTCAAAATCATAACAAGAAAAAATAATAAGGAAAGGGTATATTGTAAATAGTATGTTCCAACATATATTACATGGGATTTTTATTATAATTATATGAAGCATTCTTACAAATCAATAAAAAATACACTAATAGTAAAATAAGCATAGGTTAGGAATGAAAATTCACTCACATTAAAAATACAGTCTACCAATGGCAATGAAAGAAATGTTCAACCTCTCTAGCAATAAAATTTAAAAAAATAGTAATGATAAAAACCTTTTTCCTTTCAAAATAACATACTAAAAGGCAAAAGAGAGTGGTTGGCAAATGTGGGTAGTCCAATGCAGTATTTGACAACATGTAAATTGGAAAAACATTTCTGAAGGAAAATTTTGTATGAAATGTATTAAAAATAAACATAGCCTTTGAACTACTAACTCTACTTCTAAAAATTAGAATAATTAGATCTCAGCAGAGATTCATGATAGTGTTTATTTCAATAGTTTTTAATATAGAGGTCCAAAACAATATGATATATATTCAATATAGAAAATAATTTTTTAAAAAATAGCCTTTGGTCTACAATAAGGAATTCATTAAATAAATTATGCAATATAAATAGGGGAAACATTTATGTAGTAAAATTAATAATTTTTGACAATCATAAAATTATTTTATTACCAGAAGAAAGCACAACACAAGATGATAGAGTATGACCCTATGTGTGTATATGCCTATGTGCATTTTATTCTTATGTGTGTGTAGGTGGATATATATGTTGATATTGATATCTGGAAGAAAATACACCAACATGTCAACTATGATTTGATTATGGTTTATTTCTATTTTCTTCTTTGCATCTTCACCAGATTTATCTATCAAGCATGTAAATCACTACCGTATTAATGTCCTGTCGTTGTTGTAACAAATCACTGCAAACTTAGTGACTTCAAACAACACAAATTTCTTCTCTTAAAGTTCTGGAGGTCAGAAGTCCAAAATCAGTTTCGTTGGCTAAAACCAAGTTGTTGGCAGGGCTAGTTTCTTCTAGAGGCTCTGAGAGTAGCCAACTGTATTCCTTGGCCTGTGGGCCCTCTTCCATCTTCAAAGAGCATCACTCCAATCTCTCCTTCTGTCATCACATCACCTTCTCCCCTGAGTCTGAATCTCCTATATCCTTCATATAAGGACAATTGTGATTGCATAATCTTCCTGTCTCAAGATTCTTTACTTAACTACCTGACAAGTTCCTTTTGTCATGTAAGGTAGCATTCACATGTCTGGGGATGTGGATGTGGATGTGGATATATTTGGGGGCCACTATTCAGCCTACCTCAACTATTACTGACTAATATTAAATTACTCAATATTGTAGAGATATAAACTTCAGCATGGCAATCCTTGGGGCGGATTTGATTTTCTTAAAATGCTATGGAACATAATATATATTACTAGAAGATACAGGTGTGAAGAGGGACAGATATAATCTGAGGAGCTCAATATATATTCTGGAGTTTGATATGGAAGATTTACAGGAATAAGGATATGCATAGGAATCCATGGGTCATAGATTGAGGAGAGAGATTTAAGAAGTTCAAACCAGTATCCTCTGAAATATCTGCAAACTCCAGGAAGAAAACCATGGGGACTGTGGCTGGCACCTCACTCACTAGACATCATCATATACATTAAACTGTTGTATAGCCCTAAAATCATAAATAAAGTATTTTATTCATTATATAAGAAAATTCTTGTTGTAATATTACTTTAATTGAAGCAAACTAATGGCAAACAAAACCCTCAAAAGTAAAAAAAAAAAAAAAAACCCAAAAAACTAAAGGGCGTAATAATTATATTAAAATATGTGTAGTGGATCCTGTGGTTAGTGGAGTTATGAGTGACTATTGCTTTTCGGAGTTTGCAAATTTTTCATTGGACATATTATGTTTTTATAACCAAAAGAAGAAAAACCAAACAATTATTGACTCAGTTTCCCATCAATATTGATTTCGTTATTGGGCTAAGGGGGGGTTTCCTACCCAGGAAGCTTTAATTTCCCACCATGCATGACTCCACAGGAGGAAGAGGTGTGCCAGCCTTTTTTGTTGTTGTTGTTTTTTGTTGTCTATTTTTTGTTTTGTTTGTTTTTACAGGCACTGGGCAGAAAGGTACAGCATTAAATCTACTAAGTGGAGAGAATGATCATTATCTGCCAGGTGACCTGGAAAGCAGGAAGCTCCAACAACTCTGGATATACTCTGCTATCCAAACATTAAAGCAAAACTGTCCTCATATCCTCAGTGAGAAATATGACTCTGAAAAGAGGGCTGTATCTAAACAGAGAGAAATAAATATGCAGCGCATGTAAACAATAGCAACAACAACAAAATAAAAGGCCTATATGTCAAAAGTTCATTACTCTAATAAGATACAATACAATATGTTTCCCTCATCTGTGCTATGATACTGATGGAGTCATTAATGTTTGCCATGAACAAACAATACAAGCAAAACAGTCTTACTCTTTCTCTTCTGGCCTTAATATAATATGATTCATTATGGAGTTTTCACTGAAATGGATATGGTAATTCATTATGCTATTTATCTGATTTTATTCCTCTTTGTATTGATCAGAACAACAATACTTAGCACTTGAGAATACATGATGAAAATCATGAAAACTCAAGATATATCTGCTTATTCGCAATTAAATAAATCAGCCATTTAATCCTTTAATCTACTCTAGAAGCTAAATAATTGAGCTAGAACGGGGATTATTCTATCTGATTCAAAACATTTGGGGGTCAGAGTCTCAGAAGAGAGATTCTTCACAACATGTTTATTTGCTCTAATTCAAGTAATTGGTACATTAAAATGAACAAATTAGAAACAAGCAACCAGAGGGTGGTGGATTAGCAGGAGTCTTAAAAGCTTTGCAGCTTCTTCATATAATTATTGAAGGATGTTTAATTAGTATAACACACATTAGTAACAATTAAACATATCTGAGGTCAAGAAATTAACCCTTTTACAATTTAAAGTTGGCATTCTAATTTTATAATACTCTCAGCACAGCAAAAATGCTGTTTTATTTCAATGTGGTATTTTGATACTGCTGTAACATCAAAATTGCTCTTCTTAGTATCACTATAATGTACTAATTTACAGGTAGGGAATCGAGATTTTAGATTGTCTAGAGATACCTATATAAGACTCTCATAAATGTGAAAGCTCAGTACTCAAAAGAACAAAGATGCACATACAATTTCAAGTGACTATGCTTTGCTGGCTGGACTCTTTCTGAGCTGAGTGAAAAATAGAATGAAGAGACTTAAATAGTTGCTCCATTTCCTAATCCCACATCTTGTACCTCAATTGAAAGGGGTTAAGAGCCCATTAAATTCTCTTCGTGGTCCATAAGCTTCTTTTCAGTACCTTTTCCAGGTTGCAAAGAATATTTCCTGAAGGTTAGCCATTAAAGATTACTGTACTCCTGAAAATCCTTGACTTATGTCTTGAAACATGGGGTCATTTTAATTATCTATAGATGAAAGACAGTGGTTTGACTTCGACTGACTTTAGGTGTCTCTTATGATGTATAACATTTTAAGGTTCTAAAATACTGACTCTCATTACAGTGTGAGAGATTGCTGTGTTTTCTCAGATTTTAGTTTTTATTTCTATCAGCTGATTACTACTAAGGCATCAGTCCCAAATTCTGTGGATGGTAGAATGAGGGAAAAAAAAAAATCCCCAAACTACAAATCTGAAAAACAAAGAGTACAAGTATTATCTTCAGAGTTTCCATAATGAAGGTACTCTGTCTTAGGTTAAAGCTGTCAAAATCGCTATCAATAATTATTATAAGAATGGGAGGACAAAGGAGATGATAGAAATATGAAAGTCCTTTGTAATCATTTATGTGTAGAAATTTTTCAGATTGAATAGTGATTTATTTTCTCAAACTGATTTTAAGATAATTTTCAGATGGAAGAGAGATTGCAGCCCCACTGATTATATTTTATATTAATTATATATGTAATATACATAATATATATGAAATATACATTTATTACAATGTTGCCCCATGCTAATTTTGATTAATATTTGGTATTTTCTATAGAGTTCAGAATAAGAAATCAATGCAAGACAAGTTGTGCAGGGGCATATGGACAAAAAAAGGCTGATGGGTCTTCTCAAATCAGAGGCTGGTGTCTGTCACCTTGATGAATTTACCAAAGTCCAGGGTCTTTCCCTCAATTCTGGGACTTGGAAACATGAAATTTTTAGGATGCTGAATATAATTTCTCTTCTCAGGGGAAGACTCACATTAAACTAGCAAACACAAATAATGTATAAAAACGAATGTTAAATTATAGATGTAATGGCAAGTAAACAACACAGAAATGATATTACTCTGTGTCTCTTTTAACTGTACCTCCTCTCCCTATAGGCTAGGCTAATTTGGATATCAAAAGTATTTGTGAAGTTTTACTATATATATATATAGAGAGAGAGAGAGAGAGAGAGAGAAAGAGAGACAGTACTTTAATAAAATTTACAAAACCAGAGTGAAAAGATGAGCATGAACTCAGAAAAGAACAAGTCTCGTGTTTAATGAGAGTAGACTAAGTAGCCCTATTTATTCATTCATTCATTCAACAAACACTTTTGTGCGGATACTAGATGTCAGGTTCTGTGCTAGTGCCTGGAGTAACCTAGTGTGAGCCAAATTGACATCATCTCTCAGGAAAACAAAATAAAAGCAAACTCAACAACAAAAACACCAAACAAACAAAGAAAATATATTCAGGTCTCAAACTCCTGGCCTCCAGTGATCTTCCTGCCTTGGTCTCCCAAAGTGCTTTGATTAAGGGCACGTGCCTGGTCTAAAAAATGTATACTTTGAAATAAAAAAAAAATTCCAAAGTATGAAGGCAAAACAAACTTGATGATAAGATGAAAAATGATGTGGATTTGGGCACCTGTTCTTGAGTTCAGAGAAATCTTCAATACGGAGATGACATCTAGCTGAGGCAAGAAAGATGCATGGCTATCAGCCACAGGAAGAGGAAGGTGAACTCCGAGGCTAGCAAACAGACGTGCAAGGAGTGTTATATGCTCGAGTATTTACTGAGTGAGCAGGAGAGTGGGCTGAGAGTCAAAGTAAGTAAGTTCCACTCCTTGTTTTATAAATCTTACGAGTTCGCTCCCCACTCCCAATCACAGAAATGAGCCTGTCTCAAAGGGTCCCCCACTTATTTCCAAGACAGTCTCAAGGTACTGCCTTAGGTGTGCTCAGGAAAAATCCTGTGGACTTCCCTTCACCCAGCCGCCTCGCAGTGCCGCCACCAGCCTGATGCTGTGAGATTGCTCCACCTGGGTGGGCTATAGCCCTCCAGCCACAGCTCTTGTAACCTCAGATCCTGGCCTCTAGGGAGGCAATGCTATTCTCCCCTGCTCTGCTTGGCTCAAAGCATGGGTATAAGGCTGTTTTACTGTGCCTAGCTGACACCAGACTAGTAAATTTTAATGTGGCTTTGGTGAAGATCAGGGATAATGGAAGAGATTGCAAACTATCGCATAATCTCATTTCACCGTAGGGAAGTTTACCTGGCCAAATACGGGCTTGGCTCTTAGCTTGTCACCATTTGTCCTGGGAGAGTTTACCCCTGAATACCAAGTCTGCTGCAGAACATCCAAAGTCTTAAGGCTTCAAGCCAAATTTCCTCCTAGAAGGAAAAAATGGTGTCCCCATCCTAGCCTAAGGCCTAATTCCTCAAGTCTTAAATTCCCTACTTTAGGATTAATCTCTTGTCAGGATAACTAATGTTGGAAACATCCATTTCCATTTCGCAGAGATGTGGTTTACCCTCATAGCATTTATTAAGCCAAATAATCACAGGATAGGTTTACATTTTTCATACAGGTCTCTAAGTCTGTATTTTTCGGTATTGTCAATAGTCACCTTTTATACTGTGATAGCCAAAATGATTTGGCCAAAGAAAGAAGAAAATTCAAATCAACTGGCTAATTTAACTCTCACCTGGCCAGTGCTTAGACGTGCCCTGCCAAATTTTGCCCCGGTACCCTACTTTTTCTGCATTTTTATAGGTTACTTTCAACTCTATTTTTGAATGATTCTTTCTTTATATATGGTAATAAAATAATTTGGTTAAATAATCAAATATAGTCAAAACACACAGCCTTATGAGTTCTTCTCTCTCATTCAAGTGACTTTGTCTTTCTCTGCTCAATTAAAATAAAATTGCGTTGATCTCATAGTTTAACTCTTAAAGGTCAACTGACTTTCTCTCCTTTTCAAGTTCTTACAAGATAGCTGTTTGTCACTCCATGCCCTAACGCCATCTTTCCTTCACAGACCAAGGCCAATATCCTACAGAAAGTTCCTTGATTAAACAGTGACATACATCCCCTGACATTTAAGAGAAAGAGTTTCAGGAATCAAGAGAATTGGGCAACTTACTAGCTCTACCTCCCCTTACCTCAGTTTTTTAATTTCTAAAATAATATTGGCCCAATGGTTTTAATTAAGCATACATCCTGCTCTACAAATCTAAAAACCTGTAGGACAATATTTTTAGTCTCCAAGTATCCAGTTGCAATAATTTGGGAAAAGCTCAAATGACAGAACAATTATGGTGTGCTTCAAATTTTAGTAGTAGCAGTCTCAGTTTTTGTGGTTCAGTGTTACAGAAAAGGTCAAATTATGCTAATTTTTGTCATTACACATGATGTCATATATAGAGAATCCATGAAATTGCTGAAACTCAGGGGCCAGGAATCCACATAGTAAACAATAAAAACAATGTATTTCTCCTGGAATTTTCGGTGGTAATTCCTAAGGGCAAAGGACAGTGGCCACAGCAGTTGTTCTTTTCAGTCATGATTTGGAACTTGAATTTCAGAATCATAGATGCATGTGTTTGGAAGGGACCTTAGGAATTTGGATGGATGGTTGGCCTCAGAGGATCTTTTACTTCTATGTAGTTAGGATGACTTTCTAATGATTTATGATTTGTCTGGCAGTTGCCTGAGATATCTTTTCTTACTTCATTTGGCAGAACAGTTGCTGATTTTTCCTATAAACCAGAAGTCAAGGTCTAATTCCTATAAAATTTCTCCAATTATTTCAATTTATTCCAAAATTCCTTGGCCCTAACAACCTCTCTTACTTGGAAAACTTCAAAATAATCGTAGTTTAAATTTGGAGTTGTAGCTCTCTGAAAACTTGACTCGTGTATTATCTTGCTGTATTTTCAGCTCTGAAACTCCACAGTTGGTAACTGGATTTCATGTGGTTTTGGGTACTAAGAGTTGTTCTTTCACTTATCAGCTGTGAGATCTTGAGCAAGTTATGAAATTCTAATGTTTAGCTTCCTCGCCTGTTAAATTAGGAAGTTAGCACCAATGTGTGTAGTATTATTATGAGAATTAGGTGAGACGCATGTGTGCAATGACTGTGGCAAGGATTTACTAACACACCCAGCAACTTGATTCTGTCCTTTTATAGTCTTATAAGTGTATGATTAATTGAATTGAGACCTCTGTGGGATGGAGAGGTCCTCAGATAACAAAGAATCAATTCTCAGCTGGTCAACTCATTCCTTCCATAATGCTGCTATGGGATAAATGGAAAGAGATTCAGAATGAAGCAGGTCTAAGCTACAAGAAAATTGTCCTCCAGAACTTTTTCATATTTGATCAGGTTTGTCCCATGTCCAAGAGAAAGTAGATTAGAGTCTTGCAATTCTGGTCTAACTATAATGATGTACATTATTTCCAGCTAGCATTAATTAGAGGCCCCACTGTAATGTATCTCTCTGCTTTCCTTTATTTCTATTTTTCTTGTATTTATTATCCCTCTTTAATGTATTGTCAGCCTCTATCTTTTTTGGTTTTGTTTCTGCCTTTTTCTCTAAAGCTTGGTAAATAAAGTATGGATTTAGTCATCAGGATGGCTTCATTCAAATCCCAGCCTTGCTACCTTTCTGTAGATAATTTATTCATTTGAAAAATGAGATGTTAATAATCTCTACATCATTGGGCTTTTTGGAGGATTAAAGACAAGATAATACATGTGGAGCACTGGCATATTGTAATAAAAAATAGATATTGTTTTCATTCATAAATTTTGCAATGCTCAAAACATGAATGCTCCATAATCATTCAGTGAATTCAGGCCAATCTCAGAATATTTTCTTTGTGCTCCCTATTTTTCTTCTTCAAACTTCTTTGATCTCTTTTCTTACCTCCTTTATTTCTCTCTCTTCTTATCTTTTATTGTACTATCTTTCTCTTTTCTTTTTTTTTCTTAAGAGTCATCTACTTAAAAAAAAAATCTTTCTTTATGAAGAATTTCCTGAACGCATAGCCAAGATTTCATCTGAATGTCCCCTTTTTACTCTCTATACAATTCAGTAATAGAATTGACTTTTATCTTGGTACTTACTTAATTTTAATAAAATTGTGTAATAAAATTGTGCCTTTGAATCACATACTGATAGGTACATGAAGGTAATGACAATGGCCCTTGTTGGCACATCTTAAATGTGTGTTATGTTAATTTTTGAGTGTCATCTGTCCTCCTCACCCCCTCTTTGATCTTTCCATTTTTATTCCAGTTTTCTCTCCTTCCTTTTCTTCTCCAACTTCATCACATTTTTCTACTGTCTCAATTTTCTACTTTTCTCTGAGCCACACCTCTCTTAGTTACTGCAATAGTACAGGATGAACAAGAACCACATTGTCTCAATATCACAGAGATAATATTCTAGTATTATACAAAAGCTCAGAATTTGTGATCTAAAATATAGATCTGCCAATATCTTATTTCCTTATCTTTTGTCAGTATAAAGTATCCCATCTATGGAGGTCTAAGTTTCCTCATCTGGGATAGGAGGTGGATAGATTACCTAATGTCGAGAGGCCATTCCAACATTAATATACTCCAGGTATAAGGGTTAAACCAAACACAATGGCTTCATTAATGATTAACCCAGTTTATAATTATCCGGTAAGATCTCTACGTGTTGGAGATCAAACATGCATATCCATATAGATTGCACTAATTTTACAGTACTCAAAAGTACCACAATATATCCACACTTAACAGAATCCAGGTCACTATTGGTATGATTTTAGGGCTTTCTTTTTTCCTAGGCAAGGAATATAGAGGAATGGTAATATAATTTTAGTAATATAATCCTTTTAGTAGTATAATCCTTTCCTTGTCTCCTCCATGTGGAAAAATGGGCTAGGTTTTGGCAGATGAAGGTTAGGAGAGGCATTCCAGATGGCAGGCACAATGTGAGAAAAGGCAGAAGGAAGAATAACGAAACCTGAGAATGGCGTGTGGTTTTATGTGGCAAGAACAGTATTTCACAATCTCTGTCCTGCAGAACACTGGTTTTAGGAGATGTCCATGTAGTTCTGAGGCAAAAGCATTTGGAAAAAGCTGTATACCATATCCCCCTTATTAGAGATTCAACTTACACATGTTTGCACTATGGACTCTGAGAAGATTTGGAGAAAAGAATCGATTTGACTTTGTTTAATTCAGTCTTACTCAAATTTACTTGACATCTGATCCCTTTTCTCAGAATAAACCTTTAATCAGCTGTTGAAACTATATTTTGTAGAAGGCCAGTTTGAGAAGTGTTGAGATGGAGCTTAGGATATCTCTGGGCTAGGACAGGCATGTGATTTTTTTCTTATAAATCTCTATTATTTCATACCCTAACATCTGCCACTTTGCAGGACTCAGTTCTTAGCCTTTTGCTTTTATTTGATTCATTGTAGCCCTTAATAAGGTTAACAGTTGTGAAGGCTTCACCCCTCCTGTGGTTTCCGAGAGCTCCCAGGTCAGTTTTGTGGCTCCTGGCACTTACCACTTATTTACTCTTGAGTTCTTGATTCCCTTCCTCTGACTTTAAATATCTTAAGATATTTAAAGATATAAGCTATTTTTTTCTCAACCTTTAGCATCAGAACCAGCTACCTCTCACATCTTCACTATCTCATTTATAAGATGCAAAATTAAATAATTTTATATGCAAAAACATAGCTCAAGAATTGACACATCTGCTCGATAAGATTGTATTTTCTTTCTTTCTATGTTCAACAGTATACAAACACTTCTAAACTTCTTAATTTGAATGTGTAGTCATCTGATTTATTCAGCTAATCCAACCATCAAAATTGGTCTTTTTTCTTATACACATTGCCCTTCATTTCCAATAGTGACATCCTACTCCACAATTAGCACATTATAACTTATTACTGTATTAGTACCTTTGAGACAGCACAGGGACAGGACTTGGGCCCCTCACCCCTGACCACAGAAGTCAACATAACCCAGCCTCATTAGCTGCAGAAGAGCTAAAACAAATAGTTCCCTAATCTCCAGAATTTAGCCCATACCCATATAAGGAGGGAGCTTAACCATCAGTCTTGTGAGTAATGTTTTTCAGGATCACTGAAACAAGACATGGATGCTAGCCGATAGGGCACCTGGCTGCAAAGAAACCAGACCTATCAGGATCTAACCGCCTCAAGCCAGAATAGACCCCTATTCTGACATTACCCTGATTTTTTCCTCATTATAATTTCATTTTAATGCTAAAAATCATGCCCAGGGGTGGAGATTTAACATGCTAATGAGACAGGCAACACATGAAGAAGCATGTAGTAGAACTGCACAGATACAAAGAAAATCTCCACCTTTACATACTTGTATGTCACCTCTTTCCTGCCTAAGTCTCTTTAAAACTCCCCCAGGACTCCCATCGGAGCACCAGCCTGAGCACTCTTCCTTGGAGCTGTCTCCCTTGTGCTCCAGCATAAGCCCGATAAAGATAAAGCTTTGCCTATGACTCCTGTTAATTTCCATTACACAGAGAGATCAAGGGCTGGCACCAGTGACACCTTGGCTAGTCCTTGACTAAAACGTTCTGCATACAAGTGATAGCTTAATTATCCTAATGGATTTCTTAAAGGTATACATACAAATAATAAATACCAATTATATTTGTCATAAATAAATATTTACATTTTTATACACCCATGTATTCAACACCAGGGAGAGATAGTATAAGACATTTCCAACACCCTAAAATCTTCTCTGGTCCTCTTGTCACTTTATACTACTTAGAGGTAACACCTATAATGACCTGTATCATCATATATCACATGTGTATTCTCTTGTGTCTGGCATCTTGACAGGTAGCAAGCACATTTGTAGTTTGTTCTTTTATTATGTGTCCCTGTTTTTGTTTTTGTTTTTTAAACTGGATGTTTATGTAGGGTTCAAGGACCACTGGTTCCTAATATTATGATGCTGATCTACATCTTCAGGGGCTTTCCACAGTCTTTTTCCTGTCTTTACACCCACACCCTTCAATCTAAGTCTACTTTATTTAACCATCATCTACCAGCCATACTCCACTAGTCCTGCACACATACCACCCCTCTGCTCAGCCGGGTTAGCTTCCTATTCCATGACACCTCTGTGCTCATTCCCGACACTGCCTTCTCTTTGCCTTGAAGGCCCACTGTTCTCCTTCCTACATATCTGTTCAAGGCCCAACTCAAATCCTACCTCTTCTAAGAAATCTTTTCAGAGGAAGCCACTGCTTTTTGGAATCCCACCTTAATGGACTCCTATAGCAAGTGCAATCTGTGCTCTCTGATCTGATAATTAATTTCCCATTGTTCTCAGTGTTAACATTTGTTTTCCTTGTGTTGTCATTGTTTACCCAACCAGGTGATAATGACTTGAAACAGGAATTATGTTGTTTTCTTTCTCATTTCAGTGCAAGGATCTATAATAGTAAATTAGATTAAACTGTTTCTCCCTCATTCCCCATTCACTATCAGCACTTGTTAAACATAAGGTGATAATGAAATTTATTGGTTAAGAGGTTTTCTAGTCCTTTGTTCTGGTCCCTAGGTCTAAGCTGCATTTCCATAGTGCTAATTTGATTGCTTATTTATTGTCACATAATTCAGGAATTAGCTAAATTATTACAAATTTAGAAACATAGAAGATATCATGAAAAAACCAAACGGATATATATGTTTAGGCTTAGGGGAGAGGGGTTGTATGTGTCAGAAGTTGATGGGGTGCATACTTAATGATTTGATCTTCCAATATGCCACTATAGTTAAGAAAGGAATTTGCAAATATTAATATTTAACAGTGCTGCTGAAAAAAGAAAGAAGACCAGCATGATCTCACACCTGCAATTCTAGCACTTTGGGTGGCCAAGGCATGAGGATAACTTGAAGCCAGGAATTCAAGACCAGCCTGAATAACATAGAAAGATCCTTTATCTACAAAAAATAGAAAAATTAGTCAGGCATGGTGGCGCATGCCTGTAGTCCCAGCTACTTGGGAAGCTGAGGCAGGAAGATTGCTTGAGCCCAAGAGTTTGACCCTGCAGTGAGCCAGTGAGCTATGATGATGACATTGCACTCTATCCTGGGCTACAGAGTGAGACTTTGTCTCAAAAAAAAAAAAAAAAAGAAAGAAAAAGAAGAAGAAGAAGAAAAGACAGGGAAAGGGAGGAGGTAATTTGAAGGCTTTCTGGAATTTATGAACAAATAGAATTGGATGGGAAGTAGGAAAAACAAGGGACACCAGTCCACAATGAGTTCAGGAGAGAGAGAAGAACTCATGTGGGATGCAAGTAGAAAGGGTTGATGTATAGAATCTCAGAAAACTTCAACAATCTGAGCAGTGTTGTTAGGAGACAATTTAAGGACTTTGGGAAATGCTGCAAAACCCTCACACATAAAACTCTGGCATGGTTTTCATCATCTGGTTATTTCTGATATGCAGAAGTTCATTAGAATATAGTCAGATCTTTGCCATCGTGATTTCATTATTTGGGCGATTGGGCCAGATCAAGAAAGGGTCCGCCGCCTTGGCTAGCTTAGGCTGTCATAATAAGTAAGGGGAGAAAAAATAAAAAGAAAAAGAGACATCACTCATTAGTAATTCCTCCCACAACAAACATACATAGACGGTCTCTTAACATCTAACCTGCTTCTCATTGGTAATATAGAACCTACATTGAACTATCAGGTAAAATGTTCCCTACAGAAACTTGACATAATATAAATTTAAATAATTAAATTAAAAAATATATATATTTAAAAAATTAAATTTAAAAAATACTTTTAAAATAAAATTCTAAAGTTTTTCTTTAGGGAAAATTGTCCTAGTTCAATAATAAAATAAGATTAGGTGAGGACTGAGAAGTATTAGAAAAGGTGATATTCTGAAATTTAAAAAAAAAGAAAATAAATAAATTGGAAAAATAAATAAATAAACAAATGAAAAGGTGGAGAAAGTAAGAAAATACCTATTTGAAAGCATCAGATTTTGTTTTTTAAAGCAATTACGTATGGGCCAAGCTTCTGGAGAAGAGGGAAAGGTGGATGATGCAAGCTTGACATTTGGCACAGCTTTTCTCCTTGGGGCGTTTTCTGATTCAAAAGGTACAGCCTAGTGGCTGAGAAGCTAAGGAGTTGAAAGACTATAAGCAGAGAAGCCAAATGGCAAGAGCTCAAGCAAAAAGCAGCAACTGAGAGGCCAACAAGCTAACCATGTCCTTAGGTAGTCTCACAGGGCTGAGAGAACAATTAAGTTTACAGTCCAAGGGAGGCTTTGGGGAGCAAGGTAAACCCTCCCTTTCAAATGGTAATCCTAAATGGCAATACTCTAAGAGGAAGGGCAAATCAAAAATAGATCAGCTTCACAAAGACTGATGACCAGCTTTGAATTAGCTCAAACTGAGGATGGGCTAAGTTGATCAAGCCCCATAATAACTACCTGCTGTCAGCAAAAGTAAATCTTCTCAACAGAAAGTTAACAACCAGAATGTAAGATTATCTCTCTCGAGTTTTATAATAAATAGGCCTAGTATTCAATTAAAAAATTACTTGACATATCAGAAAATAAGGCCAAGTAATCAAAAACTAAGAAAAGAAGACAATATAAACAAACACAGGTGGACAAGATATTAGAGTTAGCAGACATAGGTTAAAAAAAAAACAAACTATGATTCAGCCAAAAAAAATGCAGATGGCAAATAAGCATATGAAAGGTGATCAACACGTCATAAGGGAATTGCAAATTAAACAACAATGAGATACCACTACACACCAATTAGAATGGCTGAAATTGAATAATTGAAATACCACAGCTGTTGAGGAGGGAGAGCCAAAAGAAGTCTCATTCTTTGCTGGTGGGAATGCAAAATGGTACAGCCACTTTGGAAGACAGTTGGGCAGTTTCTTACAAAACTAGACATACACTTATCATATGATCCAGGAATTGTGCTCCTTGGTATTTACCCAAATGAGGTGAAAATTTATGTCCACACAAAAATCTGCACATGAATATTTATAGCAGGTTTATTCATAATTGTCAAAACTTAGAAGCAACCAAGATGTCTTTCCATAGGTGAATGGATAAACAAACTATGGCATATCAGTACAATGGAATATTATTCAGTGATAAAAAGAAATAAACAGTCAAGCCGTGAAAAGACATGGAAGAAAATTAAATCCCTATTGCTAAGTGAAAGAAGACAACCTGCAAAGGCTATATATTGAACGATTCCAGCTATATGAAATTCAAGAAAAGACAAAACTATGGAGACAGCAAAATGGTCAGTGGTTGTCAGAGGTTTAGGGAGAGGGAGGGAGGGATGAATAGGCGGAGCACAGGGGATTTTTAGGGCAGGGAAACTATTCAGTATGATATTGTAATGGTGAACACATGTCATTATACACTTGTTAAAATGGATATAATATACAAAACAAAAGTGAACCCTAATGCAAACTATGAACTTTGGTTAATAATCACGTATAATATTGGTTCATTAATTATAACAAATGTACCACATATGCAAGATATTAATAATGGGGAAGCTGGGTAGAGTGGTGAGTGGGTATATGAGAACTCTCTATACTTTCTGCTTAATTTTATTGTAAACCAAACACTGCTAAAAATACTCTATTAATTTTGAATAAATAGCTGCTAGACTTATACTTACAAAAATGTATACACAAATACAAGCATAGCAGCATTATTTATAATAGCTCAAAAATGGAAACAAACCAAATGCCCATCAACTGATGAACAGATAAACAAAACATGGTACACCCAAACCCTGAAATAGCATTCAGCCATTAAAGGAAATACTGATACATGCTGTAACATGGATGAAACTTGAAAACATGGTAAGTAAAAGAAGCCTGTCACAAAACCCCACATATTGTGTAATTCCATTCACGTGAAATGCTCAGAATAGGCAATTATATAGAGATAAAGTAGAATATAGTTGCCTAAGTTGTAGAGAATAGAAAGTGAGTAATGACTAATAGGTTTCTTTTTCTTTTAGGAGGTGAATAAAAATGTTTTAAAATTGATTCTAGTGATGGATGTACAATTTTGTGGAAATACTAAAAACCATTCATTGTACACTTTAAATAGATGAATTATATAAAAAGTAAATTAGATCTCAGTTAAGTTATTATTTAAAAACTATTGTTAATGCATTCAAGAAAATAAAGGACAACATATACAATTTAAACAAAAAATTTAGTATTCATAAAAGACAAAGGAAAATTTTAAAACTGAAAAAAGCAATAGTTGAAATTAAATGCTCAGTAGATGGACTTAACATTAAATTAGTCAAAACATAAATAAGGATTACTAAAGTCAATAAAAACAAGCAGAATAAAATTTGGAAAAAATAAAATAGAGAAATAAGTACATAGGACATATGGGGAATATATAAAATATTGTGATTATCTGGGCCCAAATCATGGGAGTAGGGAGAAAACACCCACTTCACATGAATCAAAGGGACTTCTCCAAAGGAAAAATGAAGTTCTGTTGCCAGAAGGAGAAAGAGTGAGTTACAGAGAGACAAAAGCAATGATAAACAACAACGTAGGTGCACTGGTAATTACATAGGATCCATGGAGTTGTAACCTAGTCCAAGTGATAAAAAACAATGCAACTCATGGTAGAGGTTACTAGATATTGCTGAGGAAAAGTGTTCAGGGAGGAAGAGTTTATGACACAAACAGACCACGTGTGAAAGATGTTGTAGGAATGGAAAACTCAAGACACCTAGAAAAAAGGGGGATCACACAGTGTTTAAAAAAAATCATTGTTGAAGGTTACACATAGTGAAAAATCCACACATTTCAATTAGCCCATGTGAATGATGACTTGCTCACTTTTCTGGATTTGAATACAGTGTGAAGAAGTCTTGTTAAGTTTTTGACTCACACACACACACACACACACAAAAAAAAGAGGTAGAAAGGCTTTTTTTTTTTTAATTGTGAAACTGAGTAAAAGAAAAGTCTTATAAGTAGCATGAAGTCTCACTAGCATTTTCCCTAATGAGAGAGCTAATTCAGAAGAAAAAGACTGTAGAGTCTTCACCCACTCTTCACCCACTGTATGGGATTAAGTTCTAATGACACATGATGAAGTGGCATGAGACAGCTGGCTGAACTGGTTGAGTTGTGAAAAGTGGTCCTTGAAGCTACAGAAATTGGACAGTGGACATAGATAAAGGATGAAGTAAACCCAAAACAGTAGAAGGACAAAATTAATAAAGAAAATAGTCAAGATAGAAGGGAAAATTGTAAACTTGACGAATACAGCCAAATGCTTGTTTCTTGAAAAGACTATTAAAATAAACAATATTTGGCAAATATGATAGAGATGTCATTAGCTATAAAGCAGAGGGGAGTTTTTTCAATTGCAAAAGAATAATATGCCAACTTTATTCCAATGTATTTAAAATTTTAGAGGCACATTTCTTTTAAGATTCTAGATTCTAATTAACATTAGGAAATGGATTCTAGCAGTATATGAAAAAATAAGTCCTATGATCAAGTTGGTTTATCATCATAAAGCACATTCATAAAAATAAAATAATAGAAATGAGGAGAGAAATGTCCATATCCAATACCAAAATATACTCCAAAGTTTCAGTTATTTAAAAAATCTTATGATTATGATTGTTGATGAAAAAAATATATTGTTTCATGTCCTTAAAATTTTTCTGACTGCACTTGAGTTTGGGCCACATAGCAAGATTCCATTTCTAAAAAAATAAAATAAAAATTCCTGGAATTACAAAACAAAGTTGCAGGATACAAGATAAATATACAAAAGTCTTTTGCTTTTCTATATACCAGTAAAGAACAAGTGGAATTTGAAATTAGAAATGCAATACTACTTACATTAGCATCCAGAAAAAATGAAACACTTAGGTATAAATCAAACAACAAACATATGGACAAGATCCTAATGGCACAAACCACAAAACTCTGGTATAAGAAATAAAAAAGAACTAAATAAATAAAGAGATATTTCATGTTCATGGAATGCACAACTCAATATTGCCAAAATGTCAGTGCTCCCCAACATTATCTACATAGTCAAGCGATTCAATTCATAACCTCAGCATGTAATTTTATGGATATTGTAAAACTATTTCTAAAGTTCATATGGAGAAGCAAAAGACTCACTTCCCATATTCACCTATTTCTTCTACAACTCACTTATATTCTATTAGAATTTATTTCCAGTAATCATTATTTGTTTCTTTGCTGCATTTTTATCTCAGTTGCCTCTCTTTTTCTCTGTCTATTATCCAGCTTTGTGAAATGTCATGTAGATTTGTCCCTAGGAAACAAGGAGGCAGCACAATGACATACTTTGCTCTGTGTGTGTGTGACTTGTGTGACCAATTACCAACAGACTATGGAAGAAGTGACTTGACTGGTCACTGATTGTAACGCACATCTGGTATTTACATGGTGATTTGTGGACTGTACAGCGAGCTGTGAAATTTGTACTTTGTGCAGTTTCTCACAGTTAATATATAATAAAAACTGAAGTTTGAATTGTGTTGTTGGTGGACTGGATTATTTAACTAATGGTAACTAAAATTCATGAACATGTGAACTCGACATAGCAAGGACAGAATATATGGCATAAATTTGGTAATATTCCAACGTAAGACAAAATACTTAGAAAATTGTAGACTAGCATAATAAATCATATTCTTGGTATGAGGAAGTCTTTCCCTAAACAGACCATGAAACTGGGATAGCATAAAGAAAAAGACAGTGGATTTGATGTGACAAAAATGAAAGAATTCTACCTGACTAAAGGCAATCTAAACAGAATTAAAGGACAAAGGAAGAACTAGGAGATGTGTAAACATATGACTTGGGGTTTGGCCACCAATTCCTTTCCTCCACAACAGTATCAGGAGGGTAAATACCACAGAGTCAAACTTTATAAAACAATAGATGAGAGATTAGACCAAAGTTCTCCTGTAGAGCTGTGGGGAGGGGGCTCTGTGGCTAGCGAGTGCACAGGCACAATTAGGGAATTGGAAGAAGAGGCGGGCGACAGCAGGCAGATGAGAAATACTCTTTATTGTCAGGGGGAGGCAGCGCGCAGTGCGAATATGGCAAGTGCTTATATATGGCTCAGAGCAGTCACGGCAACATGCCAAGAGAAAGCGTGATCACGTGGGTTCACATAGGAGATAACACTTTGGTTAAGTAAGTGTGCTGACTTGACTCATGCCTCCCCCAAAGGCCGGCTTGCAGTAGGGCTGGGCCGGAAAAAACACTCGGGCAGTCATCTTAGTTTGGCCTAAGAAACCTATTGCCTATACGAATGAATTTTCCCTTGCAAGAGCACACTTCATTTTGTGGAATGCAAACTACCCTCCAACAGGAAAGGTGGAGAATTGCCAGTCTAAGCCAGATTCTTGGCAACGCACTCAGAGAAACTGTGTGATGGATGAACCTCTTGTCAGTCCTATAAGAAAAGGAGATCAATTAAGAGAATGTCAGTTTCTCCAGGGTAGAATTTCAATATTGTCTGAGCACCACTGAGCTCTGCAAAACAGCAAAACACACAGTCTCTAGCAAATCACTTTTAAACAATCAGGTGGGAAAGTAATGAAAAAGCTGATGAGCTTGCCAGCTACATTTGCAGCTCTGATTCCTGGATTAAGTGATGATGAGAAACATCTGATGCCATGGACGTGCGCCCTACGGGGCACAAAGATTCAAATGAAACTGAGAGGGGAAGCATGTGCCCGATAACCCACCTACGTTGAATTTATAGTCTCAACTGGAAAATGTCGATTAAGAAATGAGAGGATACAGGCAGGAGCAGCTCCTGAATTGTGCCTAAATACCTCCAAAAATTCCTAAGGAATCCTGTGGACAACTGTGTCAGAGAGGAGCTGACAAATGGAGTCTAATAAGCGCAGAGATCGTGCCCTTGTCAGCCAGCATACGGAGAGCATTACTGATCCTCAGCAAATCATTACTGATCCTCAGAAAAATGTACTGTGTCCGGGCCCAAAACCTGACTGGAATTTTCCATCGATGTGTGATATTGGAGATGGGTTTGCAGCTCTACTCACCAAATTACCTTTGCAAAGTGCAGCAGGTCACAGGCATTGGAGCAGAGGCTGTTCTGCTCTTTTGTAAGCAGAAAAGCATTTTTAAAGTGTCAGGTTGTCACTCACAAAGGATGGGAATAGCAGATTATGGATTAGTGATTAATACAAGCGTCTGTGATCCCTCAGCTAACAGCCTTCTTTAATTTGGGGTAAAGGGCCTCAGGTGCTGTCTGATCAGTCACAATCCCTCTAAACAGGTGCTTAACCAGGACTGGATAGGATGAATTCAGGCCTGGACATCTGGCATCTGATACCAGCTCTTTCTCTGCGCTCCAGGATGGCTTTAGACAAGTCCCTGACACATTTGCATTATAGTTTTTGTTTGTTTGTATGTATGTTTAAATATATGAAGTGGTGATAACACTACTTGCGGCATATTCTATTAGAAAACCCTCCATTACCATGTGCAAACCAAACAGTAAATGCTTTCCCTTACTAAGCCTATATGACAGTTTCCTGAACTCTTCTCTCTGGCAAGGTTGATAAATACACCAGACAAACAAAGTGAAAGAGGAGACAGTACATAGAATTTTATTCAGTGAAGTCTTGATACTTAAATGTGACTCTTAACCAAGAATATGCAGTGGTTCAGAACACAGGTTTAACAGTGTTTCAGAGGAGATCCTAAAGTTAGACTGCCAGAATTTAAATCTCTACTCCAAAACATTGTAAGACCTGGGACAAGTCACTTCCCCAAGCTTCATTTTCTGCACCTGAGAAAAATAACAGTGTCTACTGTGGTAGGCTGAATAATGCCCCTGCCCCAAAATGTCCATTTCCTAATCCCCAGAACCTATGAATCTTATATGTCAAAACTGTAAGGGATGGGATTAAGTAAAGGATCTTGAGATGGGGAAATTATCCTCAATTACCTGGATGGGCCCTAAATGTGATCACAAGTGCTCTTAGAAGAGGGAGGAAGAGGAAGATTTCACTACAGACAAAAAGAATGTATCAGTGAAGCAGGGATTGGATTGATGCAGCCAAAAGCCAAGGAATGCTGGCAGCTACCAGAAGCTGGAAAAGGCAAGAAACCAATTCTCTCCTAGAGTTTCTGGAGGGAGCACAGTCCTGCCAACTCTTGATGTCAGCCCAGTGAAACTGGTTTCAGACTTCTGTCCTGCAGAATTGTAATAAAATAAATGTATTTTGTTACCAAATTTGGGGTAGTTTGTTAGAGCAGCTGTGGGAAACTAATCCATACCTATTAGGAACTATTATTCCAATTAAAACGTGACTGGAAATGCAGTAGTGTGCTTAACATGCAGTAGGTATACATCGTTCTTGGACACTGAAGCTTTGGTTTTAAGGAATCATCAAAACCAACGCAATGGCTGCCATTGTTCTCCATATTCATTCTGGGATAAGTGACTAGACACCTGGAAGAAAGTTCAAACCTTCCCCACAGACCCTCTCTTCTCCTATTACTTAAAGAGAAAAGGTGAATTCTCATCACATAAATCACATTGTTCTTTTCCTTTCCATCTATTTTTTCATTACTTTTCATCCATTCTGTTTTTCTTAACTTTAAGGAGAACAAAGTCATTTCTCAGTGGATTCAGGTGCTACCCCAAGTTAATATTCTAATCGTGTCTTCTCCTCCCATCCAGGCCTCATCACCAAAAAAACTTTTGGACTTAAATTCTACCCAGGTTCCAGCATCACTCATTTTCTCATTTCTCTCTCCTGCCTTTCATTCAGACTCTTGTCAATTTAGTCCTTTCCCTATGCGTGGCTTATAATGAGGTGACATTGCCAAGTAACAAAAGTTCAGATGGTCTGATTTTAAATCCTAGGGTTTTGCCACCTATGAATCATGTGATATTGAGCAAGGTATTTAATCTCCCTTGGACTCGGTTTCCTAAAAAACAAAGTGGGATTATGACTGATACCTATCAATACAATTGTTATTATAAGGATTAAATGAGTTAGTATTTGCTAATCACTTAGAATAATGTTTGTCGTAGAGTAAGCACTACAAATTTGTCAAAAGTAATAACTGCAAATTCCAAGCTCATCACTTACACCCAACTTTCTGTCATAAGGTTTGATGTCTATTGAGGTTAGGTTCATAAATATGATTTTCAAAGCTCACATTTTCCCTATGTATGTGAGATATATATTTGGTAAAATCAATAAAACTTCAAGGGAAACATAAACATTCTTAGTGATTGTCCATATGGTTAACTCAGGTATTTCATGATAGTTAGTGCTTCTAAATTCCCATACACCAGCCTAGCCTAGTCCAATGGCAAATTAGAAATTGACCTAGTTTATGTTTGGAACCCTTTACCTCAATCCCCCTCCCCACACCCTCCATCTGTTTGCCCACAAATCTTCATTTCCTCTCCGACCTATGAAACATACTTCCAAGAAAGTCTCTGATATCAGTTATTAACAATGTAGTGTGGATTTAAAGCAAGGTACTCTTTACCTAAGAGAGACAATTTTTTAGCAGAGGGTTTGTTTTGTTTTGTTTTTCTGGTCACTACCTCCCATCCCCATTTGATGCCTTGGGCAGATCCAGGATCTGTATCGTGGCTCTAATACTGAGCAGCTGTTTGAGCCTATGAGCCTCAGTTTTCCTATCCAGAAGGAGCATCAGAATATGACACTACTGTCCAGGGACTTTTGAAAGGACCATTTGCACCTCTAACTCAGGTAAAGTACGAACTGTTATTCAGGAAGCCCTTGTTGTATCACGTCAACCTGGGATCAGAGCAGTGACTGGTTCAGGAAGGGTCTAGGCAGGCTCATCACAGTCAGGGGCAGTTTCTAGATCTTCAAGATAAAAATATCTAGAGAAGGAAAGACAGACGTGCATCCATGAGTTTGAAATTCTCAAATTTTTTACAAGCCACATTCTAGTTCATGAGAAATAGATGCAAGGGGAATATTCTGCTTATTGCCAGTTAAGGTTTTAGCGCCAAATCCTATATAAAATTTTTAATCTTATGAGATGAATGGGGCCTCTGGGGAGCTCTCTGCTAAAGCAGCGTTTGGAACAACATGGCGTATAGACTGTCTGCGTCAGAACTGCTTAGAGTGCTGCTTGAAATCCAGATTCCTGGCTTTACCACAGATCTAGGAAATTTGGATGATGAGGCCAGAATTAGACTTTTTGTTTTTGTAATTAGTGATTAGTGAACATTTTTGGCTTAGCCTAAAAGCAGTTTGAGTGGTCCCTTTGGCCCTCTTTCTTCTAAGATCATGTCCTCACTTTGGTCTCATAGCTTCCAGACTGGGTGAGGGAGAGGCAAGCATTCTGGAAAAGGAAAGGATCCAGTCAAGTAAATAATATTGAGTTTGAAAAAAATACTTTCTTATGGGCAACGAGTACAAGAAGAATAAAAGAGGAAGGCTATTCAAATTTTAGGAAAAGCAATCCAATCTGTATGAGAAAAGAATAGTTGGAGTAAAAAGCAAACTAAACTACAGCAAGATTTTAAACAATTGACGTAAAAGACAGAAGTTAAGGTGTTACACCTAGAGAAAAGAAAATATAATCCTATCACACTATTTTCTCCAGGACTGGGCAATACTTAAGTAGTTAATACAATTTATTGGTTTTCGATCCTTAGTGTCAATCTATGAATGAGACATGGGACATGTTGCTGCAATTGCATAGCAAGATGTAAGTGTTCATAGCACAGAAAAACCAAAGCAAATGGTATTGACAGAGGTGAGCTGTGCATGGGAAAAGGAAAGGCAGTGGAACTATAGGGGCACAAACAGTGTTGTGTACAGAGATCATGAGGTAAAGGTGAAAGCTGACAAAATAAGAAACATAATGACAACTAATATTTCCTGAGAGTATCTATGTGTTGGACAGTAAAGACTGCAAGTGCATCATTCTACTTAGTCATCATGAGCAAGCTCACAAAGTGGGGTATCCTCCTTTTCCCTGACTTACAGGTCAGCAAACAAGGCATGGGAAGATTATGTACATTATTTAGGGTTGCGTAGCTGATAAACTGAAGAACAATGATTCCAACCCCAGTGGTCCATTTCCAGAACAATGCTTACAGCCACTATGCTACCATTTCCCTCATCAGTAAAGCTAGCAAAATTACATTAAGTTATGAAACAGAAGCTGCAAAATTAATGAAATGAGTATGATATATTGGAAAGGAAGAGGGAGGAAATTAGTGGGAGTGGGAGTTTATCCTCCTCCCTCACGTTAGGGTGGTAAACATATTTTCTAAAATGGATATGTCATGACACAGCAGAATAGGCATTAAATTTGGAATTATGGGAGTAACATCAAAATATCTAAAAACTGTCTCTGGAGAAGGGAACAAGGTGGAAAAGGTTGAATTTCAGTATTTTTCAAGTTGCTATCCTGTTCAGGTATTATTTTCATGAAAAATAAAATAATATTTCTATTTGTTTAGAAAGAATTTCAGCTGTGTAAGTGCATAAAAGCATGAAAATCAAAATAATCTTTATGTCTCTCACACATTAATTAAAAGTCTGCCTTATCAGGATCATTATTTTTACCTTGAAGGGCTTTTTAAATAATGTCAAGATGTACAAAGTTTTAACATTGACCCTGGTAATATTGCCAGGCATGGTAGAGAGAGGGTGTGGGATTATTAGAAAAAAACTAGATTTCAACCCTGCTTCTGAGAGGCAGTTCTGACTACAAAGGGCAGGTGATGCTCTGCAGCCAGAGAGTGGGAGCTTTGATCCTCTGGAACTGTAATAAACAACTTAGAGTAAATAAATCACACAACAGGGTGCCTGGAGGAGCCGGTATTCTCTCTGTGTTGGTTTTCTTTGTTTTTACAGGGCTAATCTCATAAATGTTGCACTAGGCACAATACTGTGCATTTTTAGTCCCAGTTATCATATTTTTACATGTGTTTACTTCATAAAAGTAAGCACTTTTATGCTCCCTTTAAAATGTGGTTCTTCTATTTGAATTGCCTAGTAAAGGCAATCAGAGCACCATTGCCTAAGGAACTCACTCATGGGGCATGCACACACAAACACACATACACACACAGAGACACACAATCTACCTAGTGATCTGTCTTAGCTTGGGATGTTATGACAAAATGCCATAGATTGGGGCCTACAACAGACATGTATTTCCCACAGTTCTGGAACTAAAAAGTCCAAGATCAAGGCAGATTCCATTTATTGTCAAGACCATTTTCCCAGCTTGCAGATGGCCACCTTCTTGCTATGTCCCTACTTGGTAGTGAGAGGAAGCTCTGGAGTCTCTTCTTGTTCTTATAAAGGTCCTAAGCCCCTCACGGGGTTTCAACTTCATGAACTCATCTAAAACTAATTACCTCCAAAAGGTCACATCTCCTAATACTATCACTTTGGGGGTCAGGGCTTAAAAATGAATTTTTTAGGAGACAGAAACATTCAGTCTGTAACTCACTCACTGTATCTATCTGTCTATCCATTTATCCCTATGTAACAAAAATGGTTTACAAGTCACTTCTCTATATTATTTCATTTTAACGTTTCAAAAGCCTTATGACATAAACAGGCCATAGAAAAGACATTGAGTTCACTGAGATGCTTAAAGGTTGGGTCAACTGTTTGTGATTGTACAACCAATACATAGTGGTGCAAGGAATTCAACCCACATCTTCCCTGTCTTCCTCTCCTCGTTCCCTCCCTCCCACTTGCTGACTCAATTCCAGCCACATTGGTTTCTAACTGCTCACTGAGGACTCCACGTGCCCTTTTTAGGAGACTTTGCAGTGATTATTCCTATTATCTGGAATGCTATTCCCTAAGAAAGCTGACTCAATTGCCTCTCTCTACATTTCATTCAAATGTCACCTTCCCAGGGAGGCGTGTCTTGTTGAGAATTTAAATTGAAACCCCTCCTTCTCACTTTCCCCAATCTCAATCCTCTTTGGACTGCTTTGTTCTCCATAGCACTTGTTACTGCCTAACCTACCAGATGTTTTCCAAGTTTTTTATTTCTTTTCTCCCTTTCACTGGAATACAGGGTCCACGATGTCAAAAGTTTTGCTTTTCTTCTAATTGATGCTACTACCTACAATAGTGCATTGCACATCCCAGTTGTTTAAGAGATACGTTAAATTAAAGATTTATGAATAACTGCCTTACAAGCATTATAGTAACTGCATCTTCTACAGGTATCTCATGTTTTTAAAAGTGGAACTCATATTTTTGCCAAAATCTATTCAACCCAGATGGGTAGAATAGACTAGGGTTCCATAGGGTCACCCATTTAACTTCTCTCCTACCTCCCCACCATCCCCACTCCTTTAATAATTGATATCAGCTCCTTTAGACCAGGGGCTCATTGTTTCACCTTTGCTTGGGTCACTGCAGTGTCACTAAACCTCCTTGACTCTGCTCTGGCAGCATTTACTTCTTCCTTCTCACATAGTCAGAAAAACGTTTCTAAAATCTACATAAAATCATGTCACCTTTTTGCTTACAATACTTTCATGTCTTCCCATACTTTGAGGAAAATGGACAAGTGCCTCATCATGGTATTTAAGTTTGTCCACATTCCTCCCTCCCTTGTTGAACCCTACAGGTGCATCTCCCAGCTTTGGTTTCACTCTTCAGACGCCAGAACACCTGGTTGCTGTCCCTCTGGCTGGTCGTCTCCCTTCCCTCACTGTGGGAATGCTATTGCTTTGCCCTGGAAACAGTCTTCTGCACGTGACATTCCCTTGTCCCCTGGAAGGTGCAGTTTAGGTTTCATTTCCCCTGAAAGTAGTTTATGTTCTTCTCACTTGCTCCGTATATCTCAGTGCTTACCCATTCAGTTGAACTTCTGGTCCAGTCATCTGTCTTTCCTGCTACATTGTAAATTTTTCTGGGGCAAGAGATGTCTCTCAACTCTGTCTGTATCTCTAAGGCCTAACGCAGAGTCTAGTGGAGAGTCATCACTGAATAAATAATGAAATGAGTTAGAAGCTGAGGGAAATGCTATACTTTCCTCTTTCCCCCATCTCCAGATGGTTTTCCTGGGTTGGGAAATGCCTTAGGAAAGATGGAATTTTCAGCAATGAAGTCTAGTGCAGACACAGTAGGACTCAAGGGTCAGCCAGAGCTGGATGCGATTGTAACTGCTGTGATTCAACGTCCCAGTGTTTACCCCAGAGCCAGGCCAGGTATCAAAGAGAATCTTTTCTGATATTTTTAAGCAGCATGGGAAATTCTAAGTAAGGTTAAATTTTCACTAATTATAGAGCAGACACGAGCTCTTCCTTGCTTTTTTCCTCTAGAAGCAAGAAGCTGGATGCCAAGCCCAGCTCTCTGGATGAAGTGGGAATGTGTGAGCACGACTGGCCTAAGTCTCACCTAAAGACACAGACACACAACAAAAACATTTATGCATTTTTAAAGACTAAAGTCAGAAAGTGAGTTTCCTCACACACATCAGAGAGGATCCAGCCTCCAGTGAGGTCAGGGTGGTTGGAGAGAAGAACAGAGGGAAGGGGTGAGGGTGGTGCAGGGTAGCTACTTCTGCATCTTATTCCCTGGGAATCAGGAAAGTTTGTGTTAAGTCTGGCTCAACACTTCACCCCTCACACTTACCAATTCTTCCTCCTCAGTTGACTCAAAGGGAAAAGATATGGGAGCAGAGGCAGATTAACAGAAGAAGGGTTTTATATACATTGTGTGGGAAAGAAAAGGGCCCACTGGGGAAAGTGGGTTAGGGGAAGGGAGAACCTGCACATAGCAGGGGCCTGGGGCAGACACATGGAGCCCAAGGCTCCCACCATTCACAGGGGCTGCAGGTCTCATCAACACCCGTTGTCCTGGACTGATGCTGGCCAACAGTGCAGTACCGTCCCCAGTGCTGGGCATCCTGGTGGCAACTCCAAGCCAGATTTCTTGGCTTTGTGAACAGGGAAAACACCTGGGTTGTTGGCTGGGTGTTGATAGACCAATAGGCAAAACCGATACCATCAGGTTGGCACTGGTGGCTGGGCTGCAGGAGAGGCCAGGCCTATAGTTTGTTCTCGAGTTGCTTCCTTCCCCACATGAGAGTCTGGTGTCCATCAGGGAGTTGAGGGGTGACTCCTTGATTAAGATGATGTTTGGACATTGCAGTTGGTCCCCTGACTGTCCAGGCATGCCCATGCCATTGGAGACTTGTGCTGAGCCAATGCTGTCACTGGGTGGTGTGTTCCCAGGAAGCCCATTTAAAAAGGGATGTCATTCCTCCTGGAGACAAGAAAAGACTGAAATATTACAGCCTTGCAGGGAAGGGTGGTATCCATAGCACTGGTGTCAAAGGCAGATGCTGTTGCAGAGGCCCTGCCAACCAGAGTGGAGGCAACTGGAGGAGCTCTGATGGGAAGGCTCATAAAGACAGGGGCCCTGGGAAAAGAGGCTCCCTGCTGCTGCCCATCAGGGCTCCTAAATGTGGGCTGACATGTGGTTTCTTGGCCAATGAGATGGTTATGGTTAAAATTTGAGGTGGGGCAGTGGATTATAAGTGCACATGGGCTGATGGGGTCTCTGGCCTTTGCAGGGCGCCTCTGTTCTGCACTACAGAGGACTGGGGAAAATGAAGGAGAGCTCACTCTAGAGGTTGGGGGAGAGCTGAAAATAACAGCCCTAGACAGAGGAGTGGTGTCCATTTCAATGACTTCAGGGTCTAAAGTAGGCTGCCGGGTCAAGTGGTCAGATGTGTTGGTCCTGGTGGTAGACATGGCTGCTGCAGATTGGGTAAAGGTGGCTGTGATAGAAGCAGGGATCCCGTAGAAGGCCTGGAGGACAGGTGAAGGAAAGAGTAGGAAGGGTAGGGAACAAAGGAGGAGGGATGCGGAGGAAAAGGGGAGGAGGAGAGGGGTTGGAAAAGAAAGGAGGTATGAGAAAGGAAGGAGAAGGGATGGGGTGGGAAGGTTGAGGAGGGGAGGGAATGGAAGGAGGAGGATAGTAACGGATGGAAGGAGGAGGAGGAGGGATAGGGAAGGAAGGTGGAGGATAGTTCTGGAAGGAGAGGAGGGGAATCCACACACATGGGTATGGGGGGCTCAGTTCTGCACAAGGGTGGCGTCAATGAGAAGGGTAGGGGGCCAGGAGGCTTGGGCAGGTCAGAAACTGGAGGCACTGCAGCTGGGACTGGGTGAGCAGGGCCCCCATTCTCCTTAGGTGTACCCCCCAGAGTGGAACTGGCCCTAAAGGGAGGAAGAAGTTCGCAGGAACAGGCAGAGGAGAGCTAGGGATTGTGAGTTTTGTGGAGGAAGGTGGAGGGACACGCAGGATCAGAGGTCCAGCAGCCAGGTCGGCCAAGTCAGAGGTGGGAGGACGAACTGGGCCCTTGAACGTGTAGGACGTGGCCAGGGGCTGGGAGTCTGCCACCCCAGCAGCAGGTGGGGAGAGAGGGTGCAAGCTGGGTGGCCCTGCAGCTTCCCAGGGCCTCTGTCTTCTCCCCCAAAACCTCTGTTTTCTCCTTCAGAATCTTGGTCTTTCTTTGACACACAATGCACTCCTCCAAGGTGCCTCGATCTTCCTCAGCAGCTATACAGGGAAGCTTCGGGGCGGGAGGCCAGCTCAACTCTATCCCTCAACAGCAGCAGCGACAGTGGCAGCAGCAGCAGTGGCAGGGACATTTTTCTTTTGCAGGGCCTATTCCTGGCAGCTCTGCGGGGAGAGGAGCTCCTGGGTGTCACGTGCAGGCTCTTCGCCCTGCATCTGCTTCCCAGACATCGGTGCCTGGAGCAGGCCAGGAGAGCTGGGCGATGGCCTCCCTGCAGCAGTCTGGTGGCCGACTTCTCCAGTAGCCCCAAGTGGCCTGGAGCTGGGTCAGGGAACACTGCTGCACCTGGATCAGGCATCCCAAGAGGAGGACACCCTCCGCAGGGCTGTGTGAGCAGGTGACTGCATGGCCTTCAGAGCAAGAGGTCATGGGAGACACCTGGGCCTCCTCACTCCAGGTGTTTTCTGGGTGGTGGGGGGTGGAGATGTCCCTCCAGGGAAGGCCCAGGGCTGCACTTCTAGGAAGTGAGGTCGCCTGGGTCTCCAGGGGCCTCCGTGGTGATGCTGCTTCCCTGTAGCTAGAAGGCCCCTTCTCCTGTCATCCTGCCTTTGGGTCTCCAGGAGTCTTCTTCCTCCTCCTTCCCCTCCTCCTCCTCCTCCTCCTCCTCCTGCTCCTCCTCCTCCTCCTCCTCCTCCTCCATCAGCTTCCTAGGTTCTTCCAGGGCCCTCACCTCGTTCCAGTCCTGGCAAGGAAGGAGGAGGTGACTGGGTGGTGTCAGCTTGGTAGCCCTGACCGCTTGCTTAGGTGGTGAACGTTGGAGAGTGACCTCGTGGCAGACAGGAGGGACATTGATGGACCTGGACTGTCTGATCATCTGGAGTCGGCAGCAGGCGGCACAGGCTTGTTTGGGGCATCCCCCCGGGATATGGTGGAAGGATCCCCGAGGAGAACACACAGCCTCCTGGATGGGATTCTGCCTCCTGGGGGAGATGTAAAAGCCGTCTGCAGAAGGCAGGCGATCCGGATTGGGATTTGGACAGCCTGGGACAGGGCAGGAGGCGGGGGCGGGAGCCCCGGGGTGGTTGCGGCCAGTTGGGGCAGCGTCACAGGCAGAAAGGAAGGGAGGGTGACGGCCTGGCAGGGGCCTGAGACAGCCCGGAGACCGGGCTTGCTAATAAGATTCCCCATTAGGCAAGTTGTGCGCCTTGGATGCCAACAAGAGGCAAGTAAACGGAAAGATCTCTCCTTCGTGACCACCTCCACCGGAGCCCGAGCGCGCGCTGGTCAGCGGGGCTTGTGATGGGCCGGTGGAGCTCGAGACAGAGGAAGGGCGCGCCGGGGCGGTTGCGGGAGCCCAGCCGAGGGCGCTGAAAAAAGGCGCCAAAGGGCAAACGGCGACTTCCTGCTGCTGGAGGGGACGTTTGGCACGAGATGGGCCACTGTGTGGGGACTGCTGGGGACTGTGGGGGCTGATTGGCCAGAGCCCTTCCCGCCTGGGCGCGGCTCTGCAGGCTCCAGGACGTCCGTTCCAGGGCCTGGCGTGGGCCCAGTGGCTGTGTCGGCCTCTGGCTCCTCCAGGTCAGGGGACAGAACCTGCTCCAGGCCAAGCGTGGAAGCCACCCCGATCCTGCCAGCCTTCTCCACGGACCTCTCCAGTGCCCCTGCCCCACCATGGCCGCGAGGGTCACCAGCCCCAGCTGGGAGAGTTTCTGAGTAGGGAAGGCCCGGCTCTGACCGCTGGATGCTGCACCCTATGACTGTCGTCCCCAGTCCTAGGCTGTGAACTCGTACTGGTCTGTGGCCTGTTAGGAACCGGGGCCCAGCAAAGCTTCACCTGTATTTACAGCCACTCCCCATTGCTTGCATGGCTACATAAGCCCCGCCTCCTGTCAGATCAGCGGTTGCATTAGGTTCTCATAGGAGCACAAACGCTTCGGTAAACTGTGCAGATGAGGGAACTAGGCTGGCGCTCCTTATGAGAATCTAATGCCTGATGATCTGAGGTGGAGCTTACAAAGTGATGCTAGCGCTGGGAGCAGCTGCAAATGCAGAGTATCATTAGCAGAGAGGTTTGACTGCTCAATACATGTAATACACTAGAATCATCCCGAAACCATCCTCCCCAATCCTAGTCCATTGTACAATTGTCCCAGGTGCCCACAAGTTTGGAAGATTGCTGCCCTACAACATCACCTCCTGGCAGAGGGGTTCTCTTCACTTCTTTTCACAAATTCGGTACAACCACAGTTTAGCCTTAGATGGTTCCTCAATTCATGCAGGTGGGAGTGGCCCAGCCATGCTTTGAACCCAGGCTGTGTGATTCCAGAGCTCCTGCCTCCTGGTCATGAGTACAGCATGTATCATCAATGTATCATCATTTTTTTTCTGTCATTTTTAGGGTACTTAGCACCATGGCCTATCTATACTAAGCACTTGCACACCTAGGAGGAGGTCTTTACTTCAACTCCACTTAGGTTGACCATGGCCCACGCTGGGCTCCAGTCTCTTCAGAAGATGTAGAGCAGGTCCACCAACTATCAATGCAGCATTACCCCACATTTCTCTTCTCATGGAGCCTTGCAGCCCAGATTTTCTTTTTGGTCTGGTTTGAGGGATCCATATATGTAAAGATTATATTCTAGATCAATTTTGTTCTAGCTGGAAAGAAATTCATCCCTGGATTATTCCATATGGATAAGAAGCCAGTTTCTCTGGAATTTTTCTAGAAAGAAAATATATTAATTTACAAGTTAATAGTGGAGCAATGTGTTGGATTAAAACAGGATTAACACAATTTAAACATCGTGAGTATTACAGCAGGGTCCACTCTTCATTACACATTATGGTCACTTACATGTAACTCTAGATATTCTTATGCCCAAGAGAGGAAACGTACTTTTGTGTGTCAGGATAAAGGAAACATGTATGGTTGTCCTAGGAGTTGGAAGCTTCAGGATGACAAGAATGATTTAGAAAATCCTACATGTGGCTTTATCTAGTTTTAACCTTGTTTCTTTGGCTTATTTCATTGGAGTATATTTCTTATTCATTGGGTTGATAATGTGTTTCAGACATATGACAGGCAGAAGTTTCAGAATCAAGAATCGGAGATCAGTAAAAATGTTTTTATATATTTTTTAATTGTAAAATGATCTGTTTAAAATAACATTGGGCATAATTAGTATTTTACAAAATTGATTGTAATTGTACCCATTAAGTAGGTTATCGCCTATCTCCTCCTCTACCTCCTCCCTGTTTGATTTGCATTGAATTCTCTTCCCTCTATGCACATGTGTACTTATTGCTTAGTTCCAATTTAATAGTGAGTACATGTGTTTCTTTCTCAATTCGTTAGATATTCCATTTAGGATAATAGTCTCCAGTGCCATCCAAATTGTTGCAAAAGGCATCAAGTCATCCTTCTTCATGGCTGTGATAGTTTAAATGTCATTGGTATTCTAAAACAAATGAAAACAATTACACATGAAGCTGTGCACCCTTTCTGTAACTGGAGTAGAGTGTTGTCTGTTGTATAGATGATATGATGACAGAGACACAGTAGAAGTGGATGGAAGCTCCAAAATAGATGAAACTAAAACACAAGTTGCCTTCGCTTCTTGAGCGCAATTAGCCAACACACAGGCTGTTGAATATTAAGCTGTGAATCATCATATAAGTATTTCAAAGCAGGCTATTCTTATAGGACTTCAAACTGATAGCAAGAAGTACTGAAATTCTTAAAATAGCCTCTAAATTTATGAGATTTATAGCTCTATTTTCACGTATGTAAGTGGTATAAGTGCCATGTAATTATCTGAACTTCTGGATGATTCTCTAAACTAAAATTCTGAACCTCTTGAGGTTTGTTCTTTGCTATCTAAATTTATACCAGATAAGCCATTTTCCAAAGAGTACATTTAGACTTTTATATTCTCATACAAGAAATAGACTGAGTGGGTTGGAGTTTGGGTTGAGCCTTCATCCTCAGAGTGGTATTGAGTTCCTGATGAAATATAATCATTATGAGACAAAAAGAAAAGTTGTTAACTTGGGGTTTTAATACAAAATAGATATTTATATATTTACCTATAATACATGAACTTATTGTACCTACTAATGGTGTTATCTTTGGAAAATGCAAAGCTATTTGAGACAGAAGTTGTGGGTTTTTTTTCAATTTTACCACAAAGACTGTGATTTTCTGAGCAGGTATATTTCAATGGCATCTATAACCAGCACTTAACACAATGTCCAGGACATAGTCAATAAATATGCAATAGATGGATTAACATGGAGACATGACTTTCCTTTCAGATGAACACATTCTTGAACCAAGACATGAGCAAATAGAAAAATTTCATTTCTAGCCACAAAGTGGCAACTGACACATACATGATAGAGAAGACAAGTGCTACAGCAATTAAAAGGAGGCATAAAAGTTCTTATGGGATTTTCCTAATAGAAGCCATTGAAAGAAAGAAGAGATGGTTTTTGAGTTAATCAGCAAAACTAGCTTTTGACCTAAGCTTGAGTTTAAATCAAGGTTGCAATGTGGTTATATTGCAGGTGAAGGTAATGATGTAAATTCGCTATACTGAGATGTGAAGAACTTGTGATGGTTGCCCAAGTTCCAAAAGCATTGGATCGAAATACGCTGTGGACCAGAAGTTCAACTAAGTCCTAATGACCTCAAAACCCCAAGCTTTGTCTAAGTCACCCTGTTGCCTTTGACAATAACTTTTTGGCAGATTGGTAGAGCTGGCTCTATAAGTTAGTGGAAATTAATGGCATTGAATACTGGTGAAATACATCTAGTTATCACTTTAAAATTAACAGTCTGTCTCCTCTTATTAAGGAAGGGGGAGAACCCATCAACATTTCAATGAAAAGACTCATTAGGAAGAGTGACATTAGCAAAATGGTAGACTAGGAAGCTCCAAGCTCTGGAAACAATAAAAACACCAAACAAAGGAACAGAAACTGGCTAAACTAATACCTTACGGAAGCTCTTAAAAACAATCAAAAGTTTATAGCAAATTAACATAGGCTCAATCAGGAAAAAGCCACCTTCAAATGGTAGGAAATTTTATGGTGTTTTCACTTGCCTTTATGTATACCCCCTGTCCCTCCTGGTGCATCATGGCCTTGGCCTGGAAGAGGTGGCATCTCAGTTACCATTTTCTGCCCTCAATCTGGAAAGAACAGAGCAGATCTTATTTGCAATATAATCGGTATGGGGAATGCTTGAAAGACTGGTTTCTGTTTCTCCTAACTCAGATATCAGGGAGAAAAAGTGTTAGGCACTGCTTGTGAAAACTGCAGGAAGACTGTGGACCTGATGATGCCTGGAATAAGAAACTATAGTTGGAGATATATAATAGACCATCTAAGGCCCTGAGGAGAAGCTGGGGTGAGACTGCTCAGGAGACTGAGATATTCAACAGGAGATGTGTGTATGAGAGAGTTGAAATGGCCACTTTCAGACCCAGGCAAGACACATTCTCATAAAAGGCCAGAGAAGACCTTAAATTTTAACATGCGTCTGATTTCTAGGCTCAGAGAAGGTCTGGATAATCAGTGACAGACTGTCCTACACACAGTCAGTCTGTAAAAACTGGGAGATGTGACAGTTTTTCAAATGCCCAGTTTTCAATGACAACAGCAACAAATCACAGGGCATAAAAAAGTAAGAAAACATGAGCTATTCAAAAGAAAAACTTAAATTGATAATAACCATTCCTGAAAAGAATAAAGAAAGTAAACAGAGCTTAAGACACTTGTGGGATACAATTAAGAAGACCAGTATATGCATTATGAGAATTCAAGAAGTAAAGAAAAAAAAGGGGAAAGGGATTATTTGAAGAAATAATGCCTAAAAGCTTCCTAAATTTGATGAAAGATATGAATCTATAAATCCAAGAAGCTCAATGAACTCTAAGTAAGATAAACCCAAAGATACACTGAAACACATCATCATCAAACTGTTAAAAACAAAGAGAGTATCTTGAAAGCAGCATCAGAAAGCAACTCACGTGCAAGTCATCATCAGTAAGATTATCAACCAATTTCTCACACAGAAACTAGGAGTACAGAGTTAATGGGATGATATAATTAAAGTTCTAAAAGTAAAACAAACTGTCACCTGAGAATTCTATATGCAGCAAAGCTAGCCACCAAAATGAGGGAAAAAGTAAGGTTTTTCTAGATGAACAAAACCTGAGGGGTTCATGACCACAAGATCTGCTTTATGAGAAATGATAAAGGAAGTCCACCTGATTTAAACGGAAGAGTGCTAGACAGTAACATAAAGCTAATCTTTCTCAACCTCTTCCAAATATTTGACCAGGAGGAAATAACTGTCTAGCTCACCCTGTGAGGCCAGCATTACCCTGATGCAGAAGTCAGACACACATGCTATAAGAAAAGAAAAATATAGGTCAATATTCCTTATGGATATTGATATAAAAATCAAAACTTTTTAACAAAATGTTAACAACTGCATTCATTAGCATATTGGAAGGATTATACACCATGATCAAGTATGATTTATTCCCGAAATATAAGGATGGTTCAACACATAAAAATCAACCAAATACAGCATATGATCCAGCAATTCCACTTGTAGGTATATACCCTAAAGCATTGAAATCAAGGATTTGAATAGATATTTGTATTCCAATGTATATAGCAGCATTATTCACATTAGCTGAAAGCTGGGAAAAATGTAAATGTTCATAGATGGAAGAATGGGTAAATCGAATGTGATATATACAGGCATACCTTGTTTTATTGTGCTTTGATTTATTGCACTTTATAGATACTGCATTTTTTACAAATTGATGATTTTTTACAACCCTACCTCAAGCAAGTCTATCAGCAATATTTTTCCAGCAGCATGTGTTCTCTTCATGTATCTGTCACATTTTGGTAATTCTCACAATATTTCAAACTGCGTCATCATTATTATATACATTGTGGTGATCTGTGATCAGTGGTCTTTGATGTTACTGTTGTAATTTTGGGGTGCCATGAACTTTGCCTATATAAGACAGCAAATTCAATCGATAAATATTGTGTGCGTTCTGACTACTCCACCAAGCAGCTGTTGCCCTGTCTTTCACCCTCCCTTTGGGCTTACTTATTCCCTGAGATCTAAGAATAATGAAATTAGGCCAATTAATAACCCTAACATGGTCTCTGAGTGTTCAAGTGAAAGGAAGAATTGCACATCTCTCACTTTAAATCAAAAGCTAGAAATGATTGAGTTTAGTGAGGTGGGCATGTCAAAAGTTGAGACAGGCTAAAAGTGAAGCCTCTTGCACCAAAGAGCTAGCCAAGTTGTGGGTGCAAAGGAAGAGTTCTTGAAGGAAATTACAAGTGCTATTCCAGTGAACACACAAAAATAAGAAAACAACACAGCCTTATTGCCGATACGAAGTTTTAGTGGTCTGCATAGATCAAACCCGCCAAAACATTTCCTTAAGCCAAATCCTAGGGAAGCTGTAGAAGCAAAGTTCGAATCTAGCACAGGCTGGTTCATGAGCTGGAAGAAAAGAAGCCATCTCCATAAAATAAAAGTGCAAGGTGAAGCAGCAAGTGCTGATGCAGAAACTACAGAAAGTTACCTGGAAAATCTAGCTAAGATAACTGATGAAGGTGACTACACTAAACAACAGATTTATGTGATTCCACTGAGCTGAGGTATTTGGTATAGGCTAATTCATAGAAACATAAAGTAGAATAGTGATTACCAGGGACTGGGATCACTGGGTAATGGGCTGTCAGTGTTTAATGGATATAGAGTTTCACCTTGGTATGATGAAAAATTCAGGACATGGATAATGGTGTTGGTTGCACTGCATAGTGAATGTAATTAATGCCACTGAATTGTAAACTTAAAAATTCCAAAATGGAAACGTTCATGTCGTGTATATTTTACCACAACGAAAAATTTGAATTAAAGAAGACTAAGTCAGAAATTGATGCAGAAGCAAAGAAAACCTCAAGAAGTGGAGGCAGGTAAGGCTGACAAAGAATATAAATGATTTCTTAATGATCTAATGAGTGGTAACTCTAAAATAATAGAATTAGCAGGTTGTGAATAAAGGATGAAAGCCAGGTCCCCAAAGAATTTAATCCTTGAGAATAAACCATGGAAACAGAAGAATAGGAGAGCTCAAAGCCATCCCCAAATACATTGCCATGGACCTGATCACTGAAATAGCCTTACTATCTTTGTAACTTTCAAAGACTCTTTCTGCATTCTTACATGGATAAAAGAACGTTAAAGTACTTCATCATTTGATCCTTAAAACAAGTGAACAATTTGGCATTGCCATTACTTGTGGCCACTGTTTATTCCTTCCAGTTGATTCTCACCACTAAACTCAAATTCATTGTCAAGCCCATTGAGTTCTGTTTCTTAAGAGTATCTTTTAAATTTATGCTCTGGTTTTTATGTCAAAGCCTTATTATTTCTTGTGGGATTTACTAATTCTGTATTGTCCCCCTTGAATTGGTCTTCAAAGTTTCCATTAGAGCACTTTCTCTAACATGCAAATGTGGTTGTAACAGTTGAGCCATAGTTCAATGGCTTTGTGTTTACAGATATTCGTGATGCCTGTATCTCCATGCCATCATTTCTCCTGCCATCGCCCATTTTAGTTTTCAGGATTAAATGAACAATTCATTATCTTAAAGCATGCTTTCCATTTCACCAAAAATTTGTTTCCCGGTTGTGCACCTAGAAAACTCACTTCAGCCTTTAAAACTCAGTTTAGAAATTATTCCTTTTGTGAAGTCTTTTTTTAAGTGTTATGATCACATTCTTCTTCTTTTTTCTTTTTGCCACTATTGCACTTTTGCATATCTGATTGCTGAACTTGCTGCGCAGTATTGTAATTCTATGTTTTACATACTTCTCTTAGACAACAGATTCCTTGAGGCCAGGGACTACTTTTTCCCATCTAATCATTGCCTTAGCATGATATTTGGTGTGCAGTGGTTAGCTATAAAGATGAAATGTGAAAAAATGAGAAATAATTATATATATATTACTTATAATCACCTTATATATATAACAGAAAAAAAAAGATTAATTGTTGGTGCCTAAAGTTCACATCTATTAAGTAGTGGTAGTGTTGGACTCCAGTTATAATGTTCTTTGCCCTATTTTAAACATCCCTTCCTTGTACCTTTTCTTTGTTT